>NW_020954599.1:31265907-31652739 GCF_900497805.2 Vombatus ursinus
ATGGCTCTGACCTCCATACCCATGGCTCTGACCTCCATACCCATGGCTCAAGCTCATAGCAGGCACTAGGCAAACTATCTATTTTTATGTCTCAGGTCTCCTGCTGCACCAAGTCCATAGCTTAGGTCTCTAGACCAGGCTTCCCCACTTCCAACCTCCCTCCAACCTCGGACCACCCCTGCCCCCAGCATCACCTTCAGTGAAGAGGTCATTGTTCTCACCCCTAATCCCACACTAATTCCTGAATCCCCTACAGCTGCAATTCCCAAATCCTGTCTGTAGGCTGAAAAAAGCCACAGCTGCTACCCTCAGCCCATTCCTCCCCTCCTCCAGGAACTCTTCCCCCACCTCCCCCCATCCCCATGCAGCCATGGCTTCCACTCTGGACAACTTTGCCAGGTCCATGACTTTTGCCCCTGTCACTATTGAGCAAACATAATGAGTAATGTTTTAAAAGAAATGCAATACAATAAACAAATTCTATATCATACATATATATATATATACACACATTTATGTGTATATATATAAATATATGCATATATATATATTCACACATATATAACATATACAAAGATAAAAGTACTTCAGCAATGCAAGCTGAAACATCACTGGAAGCAAAATTTCATATTTCACTGCATAATTGTCTCACGGTGTTTTGTTTTGTTTTTTTAGTCCAAAAATTGGTTTATAATGTTTAGTCACATAATGGTCACATGATGTAATTCTGTTCACCATGCTGCTTAAAAGGTAAACAGAGCAACAATGTATTCACCAGTGATATATGGATAGAATTTATCTCTCATGCATTGTGAGCCTCAAGCCTAGAATTCTCACCGCAGGTGTATTGTCAGTACCCAATTTTAACATATACTCGTGAGTATTCTTTGCATCCTAATCTTGCACCAAAGACAGTTCAGTAATAAATGATTTTTAAGTAATACCAGCACAATTTTAAGCTTCACATAATGGTTGCATCCCACTTTTTTGCCAAAAAAAAAAATTTGTCATAAAATTTGTAACGATTATATGGTGAAACACAACAAGACATTTCAGAGGACAAAATGAATTAAATTGTAAAAATATTAAAAGAATTAAAGGAAGACTATCAGAAAGAAGGGTGAGGGAAAAGCCCTAACACATGAATTAGTGTTATATATATATTCAGGTTCAGGTTCTCTCCTGAGCTTCAGTCCTGAATCACTAACTGTATGTTGAACTTTTCAAATTAGATGTCCTGGAGACATCTGAAATCTAACATGTCAAAATTGAGCTAATTATTTTTATTCCTAAACAGTTTCTTCTTCCAGATGTCTCTATTTCTGTCCAACGTACCACTAGGGGTAGGAATTGTGTCATGCTCTGTACTTGTACCTCTTCCAGTACTGTGCCTGGCACATAGTGCATACATAATAAGTACTTGTCAACTAATTAATGGATTGATATCCAAAAGTTACCCTTCATTCTAGGTCTTCAAGCAAAGGTTTGGGGGGCACTTACTAGTTAAATTATAGGAGGGAGTCTTGTTCAGGTGTGGTTTGGATTAGGTGGCTTCTGAGATTCTTTCCAACTTTGAGATCCTATGAGATAAGGAAAAATTAATGAAAGTGCAAAGTAAGATATGGTATAAAGCATTGATTAAAGCAGCAAATAGGAGAATAAATGAAGTGGCACAAAGACCAATAAATAATGAAGATGGGATTGAAGAATGTCCCAGTACTAGAAAAAAAAACAACAACAAATTAATGGGTATGCAAGATGAAGTAACAAATTTGGAAGACAGTAAGAAGTTGGAACTTTAAGATAACTGGAATTCTAGAAAATACTAAAAAGTGGGGAAAATAGACACCATATATGAGGACCAAATTAGAGAAAGGTTTCAAATGTGGGAAAGGACAGGCAATATTCAGCAAATTGAGAGAATCCTCAGGACCAAATGTTGGATAAATTCTAATGACAAGTATCCAAGGTACTTGGTTGATTGATTTAAGAACTATAAAGGCCAAGAAAAATTTTCTTAAATATTGAGAAAGAAGAAAATAAGTGACCTATTAAAGTGTCATTTAAAACACTATTAAACTTTTTTTTAAGGAAGGGTTACAAATCTGAACAAAAATATAGCAAAGTCTTAAAAGTATAGGAATATGTTTCAAAATTGTATATGATACAAAAATGACCATATTATTTGAAAGCAAAATATAACCTTTCAAGGTCCAACAAGACTTCAAAGAATTTATCAACAAAAATCTGCAACAGAAGGTCCTAATAGGTAACAAAGAAGGAATTCCAGATTGACTGAATACATTTCTAACAAAAAAATAATATCCAGAATGGACAAGAAAACTCCACAAAATCCTGTTACTAGTTATAGTTAAGATTTTTAATTATAATGATGTGTTTGTCATAGAAATAACAGAAGCAGCATTTGAGTTTAAAATTTATATTAGGACAAAAGGGAAGAGAGAAATAAGCTCTATTTCTTAATAGAAAGATCCTTAAAATTGATAAGAAGTAATGACCAAAAAAGAAGAGAAAAAAGCTAGTGATTTTGATATAAAACAAATAGCAAATTTATAAATGTAATGATATAAAATAAATAGCAAATTTGCTATTTATAACAAAAGAAACAAACTTCAGAGAATCAAAGAATGAATAGTTTAAAAGACAAATTTAATTTGGTTCATTAATTAGTTTTAGCAACATAAATAGATATTTATGATAGACCAATGATAGATATAAAGATCAAAATTTATTTTAATTCCTCCAGAAAACATCAAAAGCAGTAAGAAGACAATGTCCTAAGATAAATTAAACTTAAAATTTATAACAGTAATTTTGAATAGTCTGAATTCCCCCCTTTAAAAGGAAAAAAAACTTACAGAATCGATGAAGAAATAAAGCTCATCATCTATTACTTACAGGAGACATATTATTGCAAACAGATATATGCATATACATAGATACACATATATGTAGATTTAAATAATGCTCATCTAAAATATAAAACCTATGATATCATGCAAAAATAAGCTTAAAAAGGCAGGGATGGATGAAATTACAGTGGATAAAGTGAATTAAAATTAGAAAGCATAAAAATATGTAACTATTGTCATTATAAATGATAAAAAAACTTAACAAATGTTTTAAAATTTGCAACTGATAATTTGATAGTTAAATTCACCAAAGAAAGGTAAACAAAAAAAAGCAGGAAGAAATGGATAAGAATATAATAGGGCATTTCAGCATGCCATTATTAGAGCATATAAAATCTAGTAAAAAAAAACAAGGTTAACAATAAAGAAATCACAGACCTGAAATGATCCTTAAATAAGTTGGAAGTAATCTAGTTAACATACGAAGATAACTAAATGGGAGAATTAGTGAACATACACATTCATTTCCTTTAGAAGAACTGAATATATGCTTTGGACACAGAACTGTGCTAGACAAATGTTCTGCCTCTTCCTTTCCAATTCTTGGAATTCTTAGTGCATCTATAAATATAAATATGTGTATATGTATATATATGTGTGTGTATGTATACATACATATATGTATATATGTATATGTGTGTATATATACACATATGTATATATGCATATGTGTGTATATGTATATATGTGTATATATGTATATATGTGTATGTGTATATATATATATATATATGTATATACACGTACAGGCTTTATATCCCTATCTTATCCAAGCTGGAAGGGCAGGTGCTACTCATGGGCCCAGTCCCACTCAGATTGTCAGGAGGAGTGTTGTATTTGGAGTCAGAAGACCAGGGTTTGAATTCTGGCTTTACCACTTCCTGTGTGCCTTTGAGCAAGCAACAAAACCTTACTCAGCTTTTCACCTGAAAAATGGAACAATGGCCCTAGATTGACCTAAAGTCCTTCCCAGTTCTAAATCTTTGGTAACTTTCTCTTCTTCTAAACATAAATTTTTAAATATCGTCCCACAGTAATTTCTTCCCAGGCAGCAAGAGAAATGGCTAGAATTCTGGGCCTGTGTTAGATTATCTGTGACTAGTTGAGTAATTTGAAGTGAGCCAGATAAGCTTCCTAGGTAGTGTTAGCTGTGTGATCTTGAGAAAATTACTTAATCCCTGTTTGCCTCAGTTTCCACATCTGTAAAATGGGCATAATAATAGCACCTACCATCCAGGGTTGTTGTGAACATTAAATGAGATTGTTGTAAAGCCTTTAGCACAGTGCCTGGGATATAAATAAGCTTCATTTAAATATTAGCTATTATTCTAGTTAGGACTCTCAGATTATGAAATTTTCAGTATGAGCATCTACACCTCAGAAATCAGCAAATTCTACAAATCAGAGATTGATTTGTTGTTTTGTTGATTATCTAGTCTTTTTTTTTTTTAAGGCAGTTGGGATTAAGTGACTTGCCCAGGGTCACACAGCTAGTAAGTGTCAAGTGTTTGGTCTAAGGCTGGATTTGAACTCAGGTTCTCCCGACTTCAGGGCCAGTGCTCTATCCACTACACCACTTAGCTGCCCCTAGGTTGATTATCTAGTCTTAAGGAAATGTCAGAGAAAATAATAATGTATATTAAACTGAAGAATGTGACATGGGGAAATCAGCTTCTTAAGCATTTAACAGAACACTCTTGGTTTGGGGCCTGAAGTAAGTGCTAATATCACTTTGTAGATTTTTAGGTCCACCAGATTATTCATTAAAAGTCACTTCATTAGCTTTTGACTAACTGACTGACTCTCTCTCCCCCTCCTATTCTGCTTTTCTTCTCTCCTCTCCTCTTCTTTCTTATCTTCTCTCTTGTCCTCTCCTTTTCTCTCTCTTCTCCTCCTCCTCTTCCTCTTCCTCCTTCTTCCCTCTCTCTCTCTCAGCACTGCCCAAAACAACCTCATGAGCTCCCCCTGCTGTTCAGCGATTTTCCCGGACGTATAACTAAAGTCAACAAAGGTGGACAAAGATTGGTTGAGTTTTCCTAGCCAGAGATGCAGAACAATACCTATGGCCTCCTAGCGAAGACTGGCAAAATCAACTGGAAAAGGAAGATGCTTCATCTACAAGCAATATGCTTCGAAGAATTCAGCCTAAGGGCTGTAAGGCAGCATCTACCCATTCCAACTAAAGCAAGTCTATAGCAGCCCTGTAAGGAAACTGTAGACATTAAAGGGGGCACATTCTGGAGCAGCAACTGACTTGAACAGGTCATCCAGTGACCTGGACTGAAGAAATCTGTCCTGCCACACTCTTAAAGGAGTAGCTGCCTTTTAAGATGAGAACTTTGAAGACCCTTCTGTATGCAACCCTTGTGTCAGGAACTGTCTTGGTACACTTGGAGTTGGGTACATTTTGGGCAATTTTCTCCCTCTTTTTTTAAATTTTTTTTTTTGGCTAAGCAATGGGGTTAAGTGACTTGCCTAGGGTAACATAGATAGCAAGTGTTATGTGTCTGAGGCCAGATTTGAACTCAGGTCCTCCTGAATTCAGGGCCAGTGCTCTATCCTCTGTGCCACCTAGCTGCCCCCTCCCTCTTCTTAGACAAAGTCCCAACCCATGAAACCTGGGAAAATTCATAGATCTTGAGCTGAAGGTTCCTCAACTCCCTTATTTTCAAGAAACTGGGGGCCAGAGAAATTAACTAACTGCCCAAGGATACAGTGGGAGTAAGTGACAGAGTCAGGATTCAAACTCAGGTCTAATGACACCATGTTCAGCACTTGCTGCTGAATCATACTGCCTCTCAGGCATAGATTTTCTTAACCCTTCTCCCCCCTTTCCCAAATCCGCTTCACTGTACTTATATGCCAACCACCTTCTTGAAAGCTCACATTTCACAATATTACTGAAAGAATTTTTATTAAAAGATCAAAAAAAAAGAATTGAATAAACAGCTCCTCTTACCAGAAATATGTGTAAAACACCAGGCACTAAAAGTCCAAGGTATGAGGGTTATTCCCAGCTCCCAATCCCTCTTTCTGTTTCTCTGTCTCCCTCCATCCCTCCCTCTTTCCTCTCCATCTCTTCCTTTCCTCTGTCTCAGCTAATTTCTCATGATGGCACTGATACTCAGTCCATCATTTTAATAGGCAAGATGAAAACCAGTCTTATCCTTCTGCCCTCTCCATTGTGCAAGATAATGGCAAAACATTTCAGAATCTCCTCTTCTTCCTTGGTTGTAACTACTGTCCTCTGCAGGTCCTTTCTTCCCTGTTTCCTTCCCTCCCCCTTTAGCTTCTACCAGGTACCAACCTCCCCCCTCCTCTACACACCTTATGGTGGATACACTTCAAGAGGGAAGCGAAACATTTCAATTTTCATTCAATTTAGTTTCACTGTTCTCAGTTGCTTTTGTTCAACCTTGGGCAAAAAGACTGTGAGTGTTTTAATGAAACTGTGTCCCCCATACAATTAACTACCTATGCATTCTAACCTAGTATGAATTGTTACAAAAAGTACAGAAGCATGTTGTCCCCTAATAATTTCAATTTTGAGGCATACATCATTTAATATATACATTAATAAGTATGGGGTCCCCGAGGACCTCACAGAAAATGTTAGATCCGGAAAGGATCTTAATAATCTAATCTTAAATGGTCTCGGAATTGGAAACTGGCTCCTGGAAGGGTTATAGCATCGCCCCATGGGCTTGTGGGTCAAATGGGGGAAGGGGTAAGATGGATCACAGACGCCTTCCCCATGAGAGGTTGGGCTTGTCTGCAACTCAACTACACCAATATGGGCAAGTACATTAACCTTTCTGACCCTCAGTTTCCACATTTGCAAAATGTGAATGATCATACCTCTAATGCCAATAGAATATAAATTTGTTGAGGGTGGGGACTTAAAATCTTTGTATAAAATTCACGCACGTAGTAGGTGCTTAAAAATGCATGTTGGTGTTGTCACTTAGAGCTGTTGTGAAGAGGCTCTTTAAAGTACTAAGAAATGTCTCATGACGGTGATGATGATGAGAATGAGAATGATCAATATGCCAATAAGCTAAAAAGAAAATTCATTGTTTAGTTCAGGCAGATAACTCAGAAGAATTTCAATGATATTGTTTGATTAGAAGAGTGAATAAAATTACAGAGGAAAAAAATTCCATACCATAAACGTCACCCTCTATTCCTTTCTTTTCTATCAATAGTCATACTTGAGTAACCCAGTTCTCAAGCCTGGAGTATTTGCATAAGGCTCTTGTCATTGGTAGAGAAGAATGAGAGGGCGGAGTTGCCTTCTGATGCCATTCTAATAAGAATGCTGCTATTATTCATCTAGTTTCACTTGAGGAGAGTATAGGACAGACTACAAGTCTGCAAGCTTGAGTACTCTGCCCAGCTGACTCCAGGGAAAAGAAAAAGGCAGCTTGCATTTGTTCTGGCCTCTGAGGTGAAAACTTTAAAAGTTTTTCTCTAAATGATGTATTTTCCAGCCAGATGAAAAATGGAATCCAAGCCTTTTGGACTATTACCATAGTTCTGCACTCAGCTCTACCAGTGATTCTCTGTGTAAAAGCTTGGGTCAAACACTTAAGCTCACTGAGCCTCAGTTTCTTGATCTATAAAATGGAGATATAAGGCAGTATTGGATAGTGGATAGAGACCTCCAGAAGACCTCAGCTGAAGTCCAGCCTCAGACACATAGGTGCTGTAGGACTATGGACAAGTCCCTTAGCCTCTCACTGTCCCAGGCAACTCTCTGAGACTTGCAAAACACATGCTCATCTTCTTTGGCAGAAAGAGTCTCCCCATGAAGCATTCGCCATGCTGATGAAATCAAATGTCTGCCCTGCCTACCTATGCCCCCAGGCAATGGGCTGAACTGCCCTGCTAACAATGTTGTTGCAAAGATCAATGGGATCATAACACTTTTTAAACCATAAATTGCCATTTAAACATGATCTGTTATTATTGTTAATAATTATGATAATTAAATTATTTTGTATCACCAAGTTTTGTAAAAATATGAGCTAGACTTGTTATAATAACACAGAAAACTGTAGAGTGTTATCTAAAGGTGAACTATAGTAATTATTATGAAGCATATTCTTTTTATGTGTAGTGATTGGTTAACTTATGATTGTTACATATTTATTGAACTATAATGATCATTATTATGAATATATATGCATATATAGGCAGTAATTGGTTAAGAATCTTTCATCCATCCCATACTGACCATCTATTTAGCCAATAAATTCACTTTAAGGTTAAATAAAATATAACCATCTTTTCTTTTCTTTCTCACATTGTCCTCATATGGAATGGGGGCAGACCCCGTTGGATTCTTCATCCAAATTTCCCTTCCGGTTATGCTTCTGAAAAAATAAACAAAAGACCTCCCATTTTTCTTTCTATTTTCTCAAGGTCTTCTCTGCCCCTTATTTTGTCCGTGTTCCCGTGCTAGAGAGGAAAGTGCATTGAACTTAGAGTCTGAACACCTAGGTTCAAATCTCAGCTCTATTTGTCGTATAACCTTGGGCAAGTCACTTAACCTCTTGAGCCCCTTGAGTCTGACATTTGTCAAATGGAAATTCTTGTATTTGCACTGCCTGACCTATGGGCCTATCAGAGGTTTCAAATGAGATGAGAGACCTAAAATACTCGGTAAAACTTTGGAGACTCTCTAAATGTAAGTTATTATTATGTCTTTTTTTTTTTAAATTAATTCCTTCCTTACCCAGCATATAAATATATGATTGGTTGTTTTTCAGTTTGTTTATCCAATTATTTTCTCCTTTTGTATAGTTACAGGACAACTCTAAGATTCTTCAGAGAATTGTCAAGAAGTTGGATGAGACAACAACGGCTGGCTTTTCGTCCCATGCTTCAGGTCTGCATTCTTTCCCTCTTATCTTCTCTAGCAGATCTGTCCCTTCTATCATCTCCACTCTCTCATTTATCTTCAGTATCTCCCTGTCTAGTTGTTGCTTCCCTATGGTCTACATGGCCATATCTCTCACCATTAACTGAGACAAGATTTTAGCTTAGTGTAGTGCTGGCCACATAGCAGGTGCTTAATAAATGATTGTTTCCTTCCTTCATTCCTTTCTCTTCCCTTCCCCTCCCCATGCTCCAGGAAACCCTCCCTGAATCCATTCATCCTCACTAACTATTATCCTGTACCTTTCCTCCCTTTTGTGGCCAAACTCCTTGACAAGGCTGTCCACAATAAGTACCTCCATTTCTTTTCTTCTCACTCTCTTCTTAAGTCTCAACAGCCTGGCTTCTGACCTCATTCAAACTAGACTGCTCTCTCCAAAGTTATTAATAGCCTAATTGACAAATTTAATGACCCTTTCTGAATCCTCATCTTTCTTGACTTCTCTGCAGCCTTTAACACTGTTGACCACCCTCTTCTCCTTAATACGCTGTTGTCTCTAGGTTTTCATGACAATACTCTCTTCTTCTTCTACCTATCTGATCACTCCTCAGTCTCCTTTGAGATCTTCAATCAGGTCATACCTGGATGTGCCACAGGGCTCTCTCCTGGGCCGTCTTCTTTTCTCCCTCTACTATTTCACTTGGTGATCTCATTAGTTCCCATGAATTCAATTACCATCTCTATGCTGATGAGTCTCAAGTCTATTTATTCAGCCTTGACCTTTCTGCTGACCCCCAGTCTTGCACCTCCAACTGCCTTTCAGACATCTAGAACTAGAGGTCCAGTAGATATCTTAAACTCAACATGCCCCAAATCAGAATTCATTATTCTCCCCAACCCAAACTCTCCCTTCTTCCTAATTTCCATGTTATTGTTGAGGGTACCACCATGTTCCCAGTCAACCAGGTTTGCAACCTACATATGGTCTTCAACTTCTCACTCTCTCTCACCCCCCATATTCAATCTGTTACTAAGTCCTATCAGTTTTACCTTTGTAACATCTTTTGAATACTCCCCCTCTTCTCCTCTGACATTGCCACCACCTTAATGAAATCCCTTATCCCCTCACCCCTGGACTAGTTCAGTAGCCTGCTGGTTGGTTTCTCTGCCTCAAGTCTTCCCTCACTTCAATCCACCCTCCACTCAGTTGTCAAACTGATCTTCTTAAAGTACAGATCTGACTATGTTGCCCCTACCTCATTCAATAAACTCCAGTGGTTCCCTATCACTTTCAGAGTCAAATTTAAAACCCTCCTTTTGACGTTCAAAGCCTTTCATGACCTGCCTACCTCCACCTTTCCAGTCTATTCACACCTTGTCTCCCTCACCTAGTCCAAGATCTAGTGACATCTCTGGACTCTGGGTATTTTCAACGACAGTCCCCTATCCCTGGAATGTTTTCCTTTTCTATCTTGGCCACCTGACTTTCCTAGATTCCTTCAAGTCCCAGCTAAAATTCCACCTTCTACAAGAAATCATCTCCTTTAATGCAAGTGTTTGCCTTCTATTGATTATTTCCAATTCATTCAGCATATAGTTTTTTGGTATATAGTTGTATGCATATTATCTCCTATATTAGACTATCAGTTCCTTAAGTGCAAGGAAGAACTGTCTTTTGCCTTTCATTGTATTCCCACCTCTTAGTACAGTGCCTGGCACATAGTAGGCAGTTGATATTTTTTTCAAAGTATCTGTATTTTTAATAATTTTTGACATGGTAAAATAATTTTACATTATGATCTACGGAAGCAGGGATAGGATAAGAATTGGGGAAGCTGGATTGGGAACATCAGAACAATGTAACAAACAGAAAAGCAAACAACATCCAGAAACACATGGTGGAGAGGGACAAGGTAGGTTGGGGACAGACATGGGGTCTGGGGGAGGCCCAGCTAAAACATAGTCGGTTTGGTACTCAATATTATTTATGGAAAGATAATATCCTGACTCCTCTACTATAACATAATGGAACAGACAGTAATGCATCCCAGCATTACTGGTGGGAACCAGCAGGAAAGTGAGGAGAGAGAAAAACAGAAGGGAAGAAGGAAACACACACAGAGAAGGGTTGATTGGGTGAAAAAAGCAGACTTTCCCTGCTGGATAACAGGGGTAACAACACTTATTTACCTACGGATGAACAAAACTAGATAAAGACAAATCTCTTTGGAAGAAGTTCTCAAAAAATCATGCATTTGGAGTGCTCCCAAACCACCATGAAGTGAACTGAAAAAACAACAAAATCTATTGCTTGCTTTGTTTACCCATCTCTTGCAGTAAAGTGGAAAGAACCATGCAGCTGGAATCAGAAAATGCTTGTGTTTGGAAACTACCTCTGACGTTTATAAGCTGAATAATGCTGGGGGAGTCCCTTCACCTTTTATGCGTACTTTTCTCATCTGATAGATGAGAAGAGTGATATTTACTCTAGCTCTCAAGATTGTTATTAGAAAAGTGCTTTGTAAATCTTAAAGCTTATTGAAATGAAAATTAATGGTATTTTTACTCTTTTGTAAGATATACTTCATAACATAAAGCTCACAGAATCATAGACCTAGAGCAAGAAAGAAACTTATCGGTCATCTGCTCCAATCCCCTCATTTTGTGTTGTACATTTTTTTTTTTGGTATTTTTAGGCAATCGGGGTTAAGTGACTTGCCCAAGATCACACAGGTAATAAGTGTCAAGTGTTTGGTCTGAGGCCGGATTCCAATCCCCTCATTTTACAGAGAAGAAAACTGAGGCTCAGGAAAGTTAAGTGTATTACTCAAGGTCACACAGGTAGTGAGTGACGGAGGAAAATTAAATCCAACTTTTACAGACCCTCAGAACCATAGGATTTGAAAGATGGTACAGTTGAAAGAATGCTGAACTTGAAAGTCTTGAGACCTAAGTTTGAATCTCTGCTCTACCTCTGTGTCCTTGGGCAAATTGCTTAATTTCACTGGGTCAGTGCCCGGTCCACTAAGATGGGCTTGCTTCCTGTTCAGCCCTCTCTTGAAGCAGAGCCTTTACTCTTTGGCACTGGTGAGAAGAAAAAAAAAGCAGCCTTAGAAAATGTTGCTCATTGAATCAAACTTTTTTTCCCATTCACAATAGCTAATTCCTGACTCATACAAAGATGGAATTTCTTTACTTAGTTTTCTCAAAAGCCGTACTCTAAGTAACATTGCTCATAGTACAGACAACCAATGACTTTCCATCATCTACTGTTCTTGTCACAACTCTGTAGCTCGAATTTGATGTTTTTTGGTGGCATCATCAAAAACAGCCCTTTTGCAAAGTGGACAAAGTGAGTCTGGTCACTTCTCCCATGCTTCCTACCTTGGCGTTCTCTTCCTGTTCTTGTCCCCCTTTCCCCTTCCATTTTCCCTTTTCACTTGATTCTGTATCTTATTCTAGCTTTCAGTTAGTTGCCAACTAATCTCAGTAATCAAGGGCTTAGCGATCACTAAGTAAGTCTAGCTGCTGAAATATGGGGTCTGAGTGACCTTGTCCAGGGATATTTATTTCAGATAGGACTCGAAGTAGGAAAAAAACACTTGACTAAGTGAAACTAAGTCTGAAACTAAGACTGAAACTAAGAAATAATCACAGGGCAATCTGATCACAGATTTACAACTGGAAGGAACTTCAGAGACCATTTACTCACCTCCTTATTTTACAGATAAAGAAACTGAGGCCCAAGGGAATGAAGTGACTTGCCCACCATCACACAAGTAATAAGTAACAGATTCAGGTCCTCTCATGTCACATTTAAGCACTCTTTACACCTCAAATAAAGGGACCTTGGGTGAGTGAGCTGAATAAATTGATAAATGAAGATTTGGTAATCTAGCTATGAAAGGTTGTCAGTTTCCAACACACAGGAGTTGTTAAACTGGCTAACTTGTTTTTTGAAGTGTTGCTAAGTGCATTTCAAGATAGTTGGTTCCTTTGTAATCCTATGCGTTTCATTTTATGCATTTAAATACATTATTCTGAGAAGGGGTGGTAGCTTCATCAGACTGCCAAAGGGGTCCAGGAAGCAAAGAGGGCAAGAACACCTGAGTCTCAATCTCTTTTGCCTCCTCATCCTTCCCTTAAAATAACAACAACATTAACAATAATGACTATGATGATGTGATGATGATGATGATGATGATGACAATGATGATGATAAACTATGGAAACTTCCCCTATACTTCCTGTCTTTCCTTCTTTTTAGCCTCCTTGTCCTACTTTGGTAATAGGAAGTTATACAAGACTTTCAGATTCTGCCAAAAGGGTCTTAGGGCCATGAGATTGTAGAGATAAAGGATACTTGGACCTGGAGCTAATGCAAGAACTCCTCATCTCTGAGACTCTGAGTTCCTACTTATAAGATGACTAGCTGTTCTCCAAAGTGCCTTCCAGTGCTAATTAGTGGGTATTTCTCCACTGATTCAAATAGCAACTTCTTCAAACCTGAGTCGATGGTCTTCATGAGCTTCTGCAATCAGAAAGACAGTAGCTAGCCTTCTGGTGCTAATCCTCTCCACATTTAGCTAGATTAGTTCTTGGAAGACAGGCTCACAGTCCATCATCAGGCCTATACTTGAAGGCTTTCCATCAGGAGGACTTAACAGAATTTGTGCTCCATCGTCATAGTCTTTGAAAATGCTTTGTCACCTTTACTCTATCATGAAGCATTGGAAGTGGACATGAATGAATGAATGAATGAATGAATGAAAGAAAAAAGCATTTCTTAAGCCTTTACAATGTGGCAAGCACTGCGCTAAATTCTAAGGATACAACAGGTTTAAGTTTGTTGTTTGCCTGAAAACACCTCCAGGCCAACGACGTGGAATCAACAAACAATAAGCCCTGGGGGCAGCTGGGTTGAGAGGCAGCCTCAGCCTAGAAACTTTCATTTCAGACAGTGTGGGGGTCTGACCGCCGAGTAGGAGAAGATTGAAGGGCCTTCCCTTGTCAAGGAACACCGAGCACGATTGTGCTGACCAGATGAGTCCTGAGCTGTGGCTGTGCAGAAGAAGCTAGCACACACCTGGTGAATGCAGTAATGAGAGGCAGAGACCCTGTTGGCCGTGGGCCCTTGCAGAAGGGCAGAATCCCTGGTTTCAGTTCTGGGGCAGTGAGGACAGCTGTAATTTGCAGCCACCAGAGGGACTGCAGGGAGCAAGATCATTTACCAGATAGTATGGCTAGGGGCCCTAGCTTTGGCTTAGGAGTGGAGAGGAAAGCCCAAGACTGGGCACCAGGACAGACCTCAGAAAATAACAGTAAGAAGGAATTGAGGCTTGGGGCATCACTTCCTATAACTCAGGACTACAATTTGATTACACTAATAGCTACTAAAAACAAAATAAAACAAAAATAAAAATAAAAATGAGTAAGCAAAAGAGAAAGAATCCAACCATAGTTACTATAGGATAGAGAAGATCCGGGTTCATATTCAAAGGAAGATAATGAAGCCACTCCTTTTTAATGAGAAATGTTAAATGACCCTAAGCACAAAAAAAGTCCTTGGAAGAACTTAAAAAGGACTTTAAAAATCAAATAAGAGAGATTGAGGAAAAATTAGAAAAAAAATTAAAAGCAATCCAAGAAAATCAAGAAAATTAAGAAGTGAAAGTCAACCAACTAGAAACATAGAATCAAAAACTTAAGGAAGAAAATAATTCCTTGAAAATTAGAATTGGGCCAGGGGAAGCTAATGATGCTTTAAGACAGTGCTCCTTAAACTGGGATCATGAGTGTAAAAAGTTTAAGAAGCCCTGTTCTAAGACACCAAAACAAAATCAAAAGAATGAAAAAATAGAAGAGAGTGAAACATCTCAACAGAAAAACAACCAATCTGGAGAAAAACAGGTTGAGAAGAAATAATACAAGAGTAGTTGGACTACCTGAAAATTACGATTAAAAAAAAAGAATCTTGATACAATATTATAAGAAATTATCAAGGAAAATTGCCCTGAAGTTCTAGAACAAGAAGGCAAAGTGGAAATAGAAAAAAATCTACCAATCACCACCTGAAAGAGATGCCGGGAGGAAATCTTACAGAAATATCATAGCCAAGTTTCAAGGCTCTTAGGTTAAGGAGAAAATATTGGAATCAACAAGAAAAGAAAACAATTTAAATATCATGGAGCTACAATAAGAATTGCACAAGACCTAGCAGCTACTCCATTGAAGGGCTGTAGGTCTTGGAATACTGTATTCCATAGAGCAAAAAACCTGGGGTTATGAACAAGGGTAACTTACCCAGCAAAGTTAAAGTATAAGCCTGAATGGGAAAAAAAAAATGGACATTTAATGAACTCAAAGACTTTGGGGTTTTTGTAACAAAACCCCCAAAACTTAAGGGAAAATTCAACATATAACAACCAGGAGAAATATAAGGTGAACATTAAAGACCAATTATAAGGGATTTAATAAGGTCATATTGTTCACTTCATATATATGACAATATTACCAGTACCGTTATGATTGTCATCATTATTTGGGTAGTTTGAAAGAAGGGTGTGGACTGAGCTGAGTACCATAGGGAGATTCTAAAAAAAAAAACTGTGTAGGGAGAGATAAAAAGGAGTAATTATCTCAAACAAAAGAAGCATAAAAGGAAAAATTGATACAGAAGAAGCTAGTTGGGGGAGGGCAGGTGGTGCTGAAACCTTACTCTCATCAGGAAAGAGTTGAAGAGAGAATAATATATATCTCGAAAGGTATAAAAGTCTTCTAAATTCAGAAAGAAATAAGAGGGCAAGGAGATGGGGTAGAGGGAGATGATAAAGGAGGAATTTTTAGAAGGGTGGGTAGGTTAAGGAATAGGAGAGCAAGGTAGCAGGTAGAAGTAAAGCAGAGAGTGAGGATGGATAGGGTGAGAAGGATAGTGAAGAAAAAAAGGAAGGAGGAAAATACACAACAAGTAATTGAAGCTTAGAATGTGAATGGGAAGAATTTACCCATAAAATAGAAATAGATAACAGATTAAAAATTTGAATTCAACAGTATGTTGCTTTCAGGAAACAACATAAAAATGAGAGATATACACAAAGATAAAATAAAAGACGGGAGTAAAATTTAATATGTAAAAAAAAACAGGGATAGTAATCTTGATTGCAGACAAAGTTATAATATATATAATCAAAAGTGAAAAATAGGGAAACTACACTATGTGTCAACAATATTATTCAATATTGTTTTAGACCATTTAAAAGTATCTAGGCAATATAAAATACCTGAGCATATATCAGCCAAAACAGACATAGGAACTATATGAACATAAATATAAAACATTTTTATACAAATAAACTCATATCTAAATAATTGAACTAGTATTTATTGTTCATGGATAGGTAAAGCCAATATAATTTTTAAATGACAATTTTACCTAACTAACATATTTATTCAATGTCATCCCAATTAAATTACTAAAAGTTATTCTACTGAGTTAGACAAAATAATAAGAAAGTTCATTTGGGGAAAAAAAAGGTCAGGAACTTCAAAGAAACCAGGGGAAAAAGATGTACAGGAAGTAGATTCAGCAGTATCAGCCCTTAAACTATATTGTGAGGTAAGAGCATTGTTGGAGTGTAAAAAGAATAATTTTTATTATTTTAAATTAAGATTTTCTTGTATAAATAAAATCTATGTAGCCAAGAATAGAAGAAATGCAGAAAATTGGGGAAATAAAACTTTCATAGACAATCTCTCAGATAGGATGTGATTGGGTTGGAATATTGCTGTGGTATAGCAAATGATGAACTGGTTGATTTAGAAAAACATGGAAAGACTTGGATTTATGAAGGAAGATGCTATCCACCTTCAGAGAAACAGATGACAGGAGAAATAAGCATAGTATGATCTTACTTATATGTGTATGAGTGTATATGTATACGTAGGTGTATGTTTATACATATCTATGTATATGTGTGTGTATACAGACACACTAGACTTGCTGTCAGGCAAACCACTGGAGAGAGTCAAAGGACAAGAGCACCACAGATAGTGGTTTTAAAAGATCCTCTGAGTCATCAACCCTTTCTCCTCAGTGGCCACAAAGGGTATTGCTTGTTAATCCCAAAGATGGACTGCTCCAAGCAGCAGGAATGTTTGTTTTATTCTTAAAGCACCCAAAGGCTAAACTAGCATACATGTTCTGGCAGATACCTAAAGGTCATGTCCATTCAGCTCCCACTTACCCCTGTTGCATGTAAAATAGGCAGATGTACACATGTAGGAGTTGTTTAAATATCAAGACACAGCTCGTGACAGACACTGATAGATAAGATCTGAGATCCCATCTGACTCACCCTGTCTCCACAAGGACTCCTTTGTGGGGAGTAGTAGAAGGGCTAAGCTGGCCTTGCCAGCAGCCTAATTGAGGGAGGGGCAGAGAGGGTCCAAGACTCCAGAAGCTGGCAATCTCTCTTCTAGTGATCAAGAGGGAGTATGGGGCTAGAATTACATCTATTCTGCCACCCTCATTTCTAGTCTAGGAAAGAAACCCAGCAGAAAGCCACTTCAGAGAGCACAAAGTAAATAAAAAGTGATTTTGAAAGGAAACATCAATACAGGGGAAATCAGAAAAAGTCTCTTGAAGGAGTAACACTTGAGTTAAACCTCAAAGGGAAGTGGAGGTTTGAAAATGTGAAGGTATAGAGGGAAAACATCTGAGATATGAGGGAAATTCTGTGCAAAGACCATCAAGCCAACAAGCATTTATTAAGCACCTACTGTGTGCCAGTCACTGTACTAAGCACTGGGGATGCAAAGAAAGACAAAAAGACAGTCCTTGCTCTCTAGCTCATGATCTGATCAGGGAGATAATATGAGCAGAGGCTAAAATGAAGAGTATAGGATGGGATACCTTTTCTGGGAGAAGGTAAGTCACTTTGGTCTGTCCTTTCTGAGGCTATGAGTCCTTATCTTCATCCCAGGCATTTTTTGCCCTCCTGCCCTTGTACCTTTTCCACACTCCCCCCACCCCAGACACTTCTGGAAAGACTGAGTCAAAGGACTACCCTATAGTTTCACTCACCATCTTTGTGACTTCCCAGACTATAACGCTCTTTCCAAGCCACCACTTCTTATATGTGGGAGTTTCTTGCCCCTCTCCATTTGAATGTAAGCTCCTTTTTCTATTTTTTTTAATTGCATCTCTAGGGTGGGGGGAGGGAAAAAAAGGAAAGAAAGAAAGTTACATGATAACTGTATTATATATTTTAAAAGAATAGCAAGTTGTACATAATAGATTTGCAGTTTCATATACCATCATCTTTTTTTTCTCTTCTACCATGTTATGGAAGCGCTAGTTTTATTTCTTAAGTCCAGAATATAATAAAAAATTTTTAAAAGAATGTTAAAAATAAATAACAATTTTTTTTAAAAAAATGTAAGCTCTTTGAGGGCAAGAACTATTTCTCTTTGGTATTCATATCTACAGAATTTTGCATAATGCTTGGCATATAGTTAGTGCTTAACAAATGCTTTTCATTAATTTGTTCATCTAGTCCAACCTCATTTTTTAGGGGAGGACACTGCCCCAGAGAGGTTGGGTGTCTTGTTCAGGATCACACAGCTGATACATAGAGTCATGATTTGTGCTCAGGTTCTATGACACCAACTCTTTATTGCACCATGATGGGTAAAGACATTATATGCAGAGGGCATGCTATATTTTGTGAACATGCTGTATTGTACTCTGGATAAGAGAAATTAGCTCTTCAACTCATGAGAATGAAATTCTTTCTCCAAAATATAAGCTCCTGGAGGGAAAGGACTGCTTCATTTTTATCTTTGGTTCTTCAGTACATTGCCCAGAACTGGAAATGCTAAATGGATCAAGTAATTTGAAATCAATGGAAAGATAGGTTGGAGGCAGGTTGTGACAAGATTTGAAAAGTCAAGTAGAGAAATTTGTGCTAAAGGCTGAAACTCCTTGAGCAGTGTCAGATATAATATCAGTTATAATACAGTTTTATTATATCCGATCATGTTACACAGGCAGAAACAATATCAGTAATAGTAACCAATATTAATGTAGTGTTTTAAAGGAAAATATTTGATATACCTTATCTCATTTCATCCTCACAACAAACCTGCAAGGTGAGTAATACAGATATTATTCTCCCCACTTTGCAGACTACAAAACAGGTTCAGTAAGGCTGAGTGATTTATCCATGGTCACAAAGCTAGTGAATAGGATTCAAACTTAGGTGTTCCTACTAGGTCTGTATCCCAAAGAGATCAACAAAAAGGGAAAAGGACCCACATGTATAAAAATATGTATAGCAGCTCTTTTTGTGGTGGCAAAGAATTAGAAATTGAGAAGATGCCCATCAATTGGGGAATGGCTGAACAAGTTTTGATATATGAATGTAATGGAATACTATTGTTCTATAAGAAATGATGAGCAGGCAGATCTCAGAAAAACCTGGAAAAACTTACATGAACTAATGCTAAGTGAAATGAGCAGAACCACAACATTGTACACAGTAACAGCAACATTGTGTGATGATCAACTATGTTTGTCTTAGCTGTTCTCAGCAATACAATGATCCAAGACAATTCCAAAAAACTCACAATGGAAAATGTTATCCACATCCAGAGAAAGAACTATGGAATCTGAATGCAGATCAAAGCATACTATTTTCACTTTTTTGTTTGTTTTTTATTTCTCATGATTTTTCCTTTTTATTCTGATTCTTCTTTCACAACATGACTAATGTAGAAATATACTTAATGTGGCTATACATGTATAACCTATATCAGACTGCTTGCTGTCTTAGGGATGGTGGTGGGGAGGGAGGGAGGGAGAAAAATTTGGAAATCAAAATCTTATAAAAGTTAATGCTGAAAACTATCTTTACATGTATTTGGGAAAAAAATACTATTAAGTGAGTAAGGGGGAACTTAGGTGTTCTTCTTGCTTCCCGGTGTGCTGCCTTCCATAGACACCTACTTACCAGACCAAGTTTCACTGGGTCATTGTTTGGGTTTTGATGGCTCAGAGTGAGTGTAAATAGCAATTATTTCTGTTTTGGCCAGAAACCCTGAAGGCCTTCCCCTCCCAGGCTGATTTTTTTTTTTACTAGGTAAAAGAGGCCATTTTTGGCCTCATTTCTTACCCAGTCTTAAATCACTGAATGGGTGTTGCCTCAGACAAACTGAGACCTGGGAAAGGCATTAGTTTAAAAAGGCTAAGGTCTTCCACTGCATTGGGGCCATCTTCAGTCATCCTGATCTATGTCTTGCCACTGGACCCAGATGGCTCTGGAGAAGAGAGGGAGGCTGGTGATTTTGCATTTTGCCTCACTTAAATCCAATTTACTTGCAAGTCACCTTCTTGATATGATTGGTCCTATTCAAGAATTAAGGACAAACATCACTTATCCATAGGAATACACATTCACAGAGTTCTATAGTGTATCTAAACAGTCCCTATGCACATCTACCCAAAAGGTAACACACATCACCATTGGCACAGATAGTATTTGCTCTCAGACATATGGGCATTTACTAGTGTGTGCACAGACTCAGGCAAATGTCTCCACAAACATAGGTGCACATAAAAAAGACCTGTAAATCTTTCTAGGGGAAATGAAGATGGCAGGATCATCAGCCCAGTGTTTCTTTTCTTTTTTTTTTAAATTTATTTATTTTTAATTTATGGAATAAAACAAGCATTTCTATAACATAGCATAATTTTTAAAAACATAGTTGCACATAAAACTGCAAATCTATTATGTACAACTCGCTATTCCTTTTAAAGATATAATGAAGTTATCATGTAAATTTCTTTCCTTTTTTTTTTTCCAAACAGAACTATCTATGACTATCCTGACCTCATATGGGATGAGGGATTTCCCCTCAGATCACCAAAAACCTTTAGGGCTAATGTCCCTTGGGACTTTTGCAACTCCTTTGATAGAAAGACAACAATCTTGACCTCCTCTTTTTTAGTTTTTATTTCGAGAGTGAAGGAGGCAGGAGGAGGGGGTGGGGACCAGGGAGAACCGGATTGTCTGTATTCCCTTGATACAGTGGAAGGAGCTTTGGGGTCAGAGTACCTCAGGTCAAATACCAAGTGAGTTCAAATACCTGAGCCTCAATGTCCTCATCTTTAAGGTGAAGGGGCACTGAGGTACCTTCTAGCCCATAGACGTATGATCCGAAGAACTTGACCATAGTGGGACACAGATGTCTTTGCTTTCTCTCACCACACAAAAGCTATTGTAGCTCACAGTGTCCTTGGTCAGGTATGTACCTGTGTGTGGGAGTGTATGAAGAAAGTTGGAATCAAAAAGGATTGTAGAAATCATCTAACCCTGCACACTTTTTTTTTTTTTTACAGAAGAGGAAACTGAAGCACAGATAGCTTAAGTGTCTACAGTGGCAGATAATGAACTCCTCATCCCCATCGATCTTCCCAGCAGAGGAAGGCTGAGCACCTTTCAGGGATTCTCAAGTGATGATATAGCTTCTTCCTGATTCCAGCTCCAGCCCTCTACCCACTGCATTACCTAGCTGATTCTCATGAGGGTGACATAGGAAAGTTTTGAGAATGAAAATATATGACCAGGGAATGCTAGGGAGGATGTGACATGCCTCGAGGGTGGGATAAACATGTGAGCATTTGAAGGAACAGTGGGTATATACATGAATGTGTATATTTTACAATGGGGACAAATGTACTGGAAAGTGACACTCACATAATAAGTATATGACTTCCTTAATTGCTTGAAAGGTTTTGCTGTTCTTTTTTTTTTTTCCCCTTTCCAATGGAAAAGGTATGGTCCAGTCTCAGATACTTACTAGCTGTGTGACTCTGGGCAAGTCGCTTAACCCCTGTTTGCTTCAGTTTCCTCATCTGTAAAATGGAGATAATAACAGCACCTATCTCCCAGGATCAAATGAGATAATAATTGTAAAGTGCTTAGCACAATGCCTGGCACATAAGTACTATATAAATGTTAGATTTCATTAGTAGGTGGGAGGGAAGAGAAAATAATGCTTGATAATTGAAAATAAAATAAAATTTTAAGTAGTATATGCCTGGACTGTCATCAACCAACAAGCATTTCTTAATTACTTGCTGTGTATCTAGATGAAGGAAAGGACGAGAAAACATCCAGGTGTGTTTGGAAGAGCTGTGATGAACTGTTGGATTTTGTACTGGCTTACTTTCCTCCCGATCATCCAACAAACAGGAGACTGAGTTAGCCATCCTTCCCTACCTCCCCCAAGCAAGAGGATGAGAAAACTTTGTCTCAGTGTCACAGAAGGCACTTCAGAGGCCTTTCGGTTCAACCACTCAGGTAAAAGATAAGGAAACAGAAGGCCAGGGAGATTGTCACTTGCCAAAGGTCCCATGTAAGGCATGACTGTGGGACTCCAGATCTTCAACTTTAGAGTCTGCACTGTTCTTCTCCCAAACCAGCCCTGCAATTGAGAGTTCTAAGCAAGGTGGGTCCAGAGAGTTAGCTCCCCTTCGGAAAGGCATTAGACTCTATTTCACTTTTGAGGGCTGAATTTTCAGGAAACTAGTTCAGTTTTGGGATTTCACAAATTGTTTTGTGCTAAGAGAAGGTCCCAGGGTGAAACAGTTTTCTTCAAACTGTCTAAGGACATGCTTATGATCCTAGACACAGTTTCCAGGAATATCAGGCCATTGCAACTCCTTCCCAACTTCATCAAGATTCCTAAGAAGGTCACTTTTTACTGTGATAGTTTGACCTGGTAGACCCAAGGATCTGAGAAGCCAGACAGTTTTCCAGGGCACTGAGCAGTGTCAGGAACCACTCACAGAATGCTTCCTCTTTCTTCCCTTGATGTTTTTCCCTCTCTAGAAACCTTTACCCAGATCTCTTGGAACCAGCTTCCTCTGTGACTGCTGGACTCCACTTTGCCAGCAGCTGCCACCTTCCAAAGCCTTCTGTGTCTTCCCGGATACCCAAGGGCCTGGACGAATGATGGAGACCTAGAATGGGGCCCCTACCAGCACGAGGGGCTCTATTTGTTCAATAACGCTTGGAAGCACAAGTGAGCTCTGTATTAAGGGAGTTGCCGGGTGCCATGGCCCTGGCGGCTTGCAGGGGGACTCCTTATCCTGGCAATGCTGAGCCAAGGGGACTGACCCCAAAGCACTAGCCATCAGCTTTGTTCCTCAAGCCTCTGGAGAGAACCTTTGATTTCATGGGGATGATTATTTTTATTCTTGCCCACTCAAGGATGAAGCCCAAGAAATAAGAGATTGCCCCTTTCAGAGCTGTCACAATGGGTCACCTCCAGCCAAACCCACTGTTTTTGTTTTTTGTGTTATTTTTTTTTATTTCTGGGTTTGGTTGGGCCTCCCTTGGAAACCAATACTATACAACTTACTTAAAGAAAGGGTAGAGAGAGAGTGCATAAGAAAGTCAGACAGAGAGAAAAAGAAGGCGGGGATGGGGAGGGAGTTGGAAGGGAGTAAGCTGGAATTTATGTATTGTGGGGGGGGTCAATGGGAAGGGACACATTTAAGTCACAATCTTATTTGAATCAATTACATTCTGAGGTGACATTTTTAATCTTTTGGAAAGTCAAATTATCTTAAGTTCGACTTTTGGTGAAGCCTGAAGAATTGGGATTTTGGATGGAGGTTTGAGAGAAAGACACAACACACACTCACACACACACACACACACACACACACACACACACACACACACTCTGAGAGAGGGGGAGAAAGGGGAGGGAAACTTTTATCCTAAAGTCATTGTAAATCCAAAGCAGGGTTTATCCTCCCCAGTTAAATGAGAAAGAAAAAAAAAATCAAGAATACCAACATTTGAGGTACAAAGACTGTCATGGACCAGTGGAAGTTTGCAAAATTATATGTAAATGACTGAAGTTTTTACCGAGGTGGCCTGTGCTTTCCCAAAGCTAATCCCAAAGAGAAAATCTACTTAGCAAAAGAGAGTTTTGTCTAATTTGGTTAACAGTTGAGAAGTGACAAAAATGCTGAATATATTAATAATTTATATTTCCAGGGTAACACTATATCTTTAATGCTTCGCTGCCGAGGGGAATTCAGATTGGCTTAGTACTCAGAGAAAAAAAAAAACACCCTGAAAGGCCTTCTTCATATTCTGTATCCAGCACTGATGAAAATGAATGTAAGACATGTGTTTCCATAATAGGCACCATCCATTCTCCTGCTTCTGCATAATTTGTTTTGATCCCATATTGCTCAATGTATGTTTTCAGGGGAGGTTTTCCTATTCCTGCTTTAACTTTCTCGTTCCCCAGCTCAGTTCATAGCTTATTTACATCCTTTCATATAGCAGACAAGGATGTCTGACATACAAGGCTTTTTCTGTTTGCAAATATGTGTGTGTATTTTAAAAGAAGATACACATTATACATTATACTTTTGGTCCATTGTAATGAAGATCTATTTTGCCTGTCTCTGCAGAATGGAGTTTGATGGTTTACAAATTGCGGGTCATTCCTTTCCATGACCTCAGTAAACAATCCAGGTCAACTTTCCCTTAAATCCTTCCCAGGAAAATGGAATAAGTTAATTTACTATCCTTCAACTAAGCTGGGAGGGGAATACATATCATAGCCCTTCGACTATGTGGCCTTCATGCCAAACAACATGCCCTGGAACGTATACATATATTATTTCATGGACATCAAGTGAAAGAAGTTTCTGACGACCTATAAAAAAATCTCAAAGAAAAGAATGGGAAAAAACTAGTTTCTGCTCCGCTTACTAGTCAAAAAGACAAAAAGTCTCTGTCCCAGCACTGCAGAGTCAGCTTGCTTTTTAATTTTTGAAGATTCTGATTTTAACCTATTTTCTTTAATTGCTGAAATACTAGTCCAACTCCATTTGGAAGACCCCAACCTCCTGGAGACCGCTAGCAAACCTGGAGACATCTAAAACTTTTTTTACCATAAGGCGGTGCCTGGAGTGTGACTCAGGGATCAGATCCGAGGGATAAAGTCTTCCCTGGAGAGAAAAGCTGGCCCTGGAGCTCAGACTGTGGCCCTTGAGTTCCTCCTTCCAATTCTACAGCTGGACTCACCCAAGGGCTTAGCCTTTCACGACCCTTTCCGAATTCCCCCCAGCTGCCAGGCAGAATGAGAGAGATAAGGACTTTTTGTGCCCTTCCCCTTCTCTTCTCCTCATTGCGCTTTCTCTCTAAATCTTTTTCCTCCTACTCTGTCTTCTCCCTAGGGGTAGAACTTCCTGTCCCTATCCCAAAGAGCTAGACTGAGACCTGAGAAGGTGAATACAGCTTGCTGACCAAGAACGGCAAAAATGTTTGTATGTGTGTGTGCCTCTGTTAGAGAAAAATTTTCTTTGTTCCCTTGATGGACCCCTTATTTCATCAGCATGGAAACTCCCTTGTCATAAAACTAAATCTCTCCACCCCTTCTTATCCCTTGGGATTATTGTCCTAGTCGTCTCACAGATCTTGGAGTATCAGCACTCCCTATTCCTTCCTTTGGTTATTTGAATAGCTTGGAGAAGGTTGCACCTACACCTGCATCACTGGGGAGGTGCATCCGTCTCTCCCGCTCATGTGTGTGAACGTATGTATGCATGTATTATGCATGTGAAAGACAACTGGGAAATAAATCTTTCGAACCTAGATAATCCCAGGGTGTTGTGCATTTTGCAAACGTGAGTTCCACCTCCCCTCCTCCTAATTTTCATTCCTCACCCCCACCCCCAAGACATTGAGTTCACGGTTGGGAAACATCACAGGATTTTATTTATTTTTTCAGAGGACGCTACTTTTAGACTTTATATTTTAAAAAGTTATTTAGAGGGAACTTGGGCGAGGCAGGAAACATGGCGAGAATGGTGCTTCTTGGATCCAACAGACGCCGAAGGAGCGCACTGTTTTTGGCGGTCTCGGTTCTGTGCGATTTTGTGAATGGATAGAAGTGCGGAGGGGTTTGGGTGGCTGCAGCTGGATTAACTGATGATCGTTCGTCTCGGGGGCAGATTCGGGGGCAGATTTGGAGGCTTGGGGCTCCCTGGATGCGTTGCTATCCCGCTCGATTCTCCTTCCCTTCCTTTACCCAGGCCAATGTGCAGAGCGCGTGACACCGACTGGTGCGCAGCTGACAGAGGGATTTCCCTGCCCAGACCCGCCTTCGGGAGGGGAGGAGCCCCGAGTGGCTATCAGCCTGCATCCGCTGGCCGAGGAATGAATGGCTGGCTCATCTTCCTCCCTAGCCCAAGTAGCACCCTCTCCAATCTCCTGACTTCTCCAAGATCAAGCACTTCAACACCCCCTCATTGCATCCCAGGATCAACTGCAGCAGTCTAGCCCTCACCCCACCCCCCCAGCAGCCTTCACCTTTATCCCGACCAAGTCCAGCTCACCACTATCTCCGAGAAGGCGCACGGCACGGGAGCCGAAGGTAACAAATCGAAAAACCTTCTCCCGGAACGTCTTTCTCAAATTATTTATTAGGGAGAGAGGGGAGGGAGGAAACCTTCAAAGGACAAACCATTCTTCTTCTCCCACCCCTTCTGATTGTGTGCAATATATTTCCATTTGTACGATATACAGATAATACAATATAACTGTGCCCAAGTCAGGGGATGAATTCGTAGGGGCGCCGAGGTCTGGGCCTCCCGCGTGTTATAGCACTGGGGCGTGCTGAGGTGTGTGCAGGTTTAAGGTGTTAGGGTGGGAGTGGCCGATCAGATTGAGATAATGGCGATCCAGCCCCTGCACGGGGGCCAGGAAAGGGCTGTGCTGTTGTGCCGGGTTGGAGAGGGCCACTGGGGTGTTGGGTAGGTAGGGTAGGGTGGGGCTTCGGGCAGGACCGTGGGGCCAGGAGAAGGGGCCATGTCCTGGCCCCTGGTGGAAAACCGCGGCTTCACCAGGGTTGTGTCCAGGGTACTCAGGGCCCGCGGGATGAAGCTGGTAGGAGAAGTCTGGCTCCGGAAGGGAACCTAGCGAAGGGAACACGGGCTCGGTGACCAGCCGCGCTTTGGACTGCAAGAAAGCCAGGATTCGCGCATACTTCGTGTCCTTGGTCTCCATTCTCTCCACCGTGGTCAGATAATGCACCAAGTTCTTCATGCACTCGTGGTAGCCGTAATGGAAGTAGTTGGCGAATTCCGCTAAAAGTTCTGCTGGAGAGGCAAGAAAGGAGGGATAAAAAGCGAATGAGCAAAGAGCAAGCAATGAACTCCCCTTTCCTCGACGTGTGGCTCTCTAGGCTCATAGGATCATAGACGTAGAGCTGGAAACGGCCTTCCTTAGGTCATCTTATCCAACCCCCTCATTTGACAGATGAGGAAACTGAGGCCCAACAAGGTTAAGTGACTTGCCCAAAGTCACAAAGGTAGTAAGCGGCAGAGGCACGCCACTATCTCAGATCTAATGACTAAAACCAGAGCTTTTTCCCTCACTTGATTTAACAAACATTTATTTAAGCACTTGTGAGGAGGGCACTGCCCTAGGGAGAGGAAAGTGCAAAGTATAGATAAGACCCTTTTCCAACCCCCTTGGAGCTTATGGTCCATGAGCGAGGATGGAGAGGGAGGTGAAAATAATACCTTGCATTTATTTATAGAGAGCTTTAAGCCCTTCTTTCTGCGTGTATTATCTCATCTGGTCATCACAAATAAATTTCACAACACTTCTCATTTTCTGGTCAAAATTTCCACCCCAGGCACCCAGTCTGAAATCCTTGCTACGTCTAGGAAAGGGTAATAAAGCATCTACCTTTTCATTCACAAACATAAGCTATACACTATCCATCACCACTGTCCCCCATGCTTTGATTGAGAGGAAAGAGAACTGAGTAGCAAATGGGTTTGTTTTGTTTTGTCTACTACAAGCATACAGGGGAGGATGTAGGTTAAAAGAAGCATGTCCCATACTTCACCAGGAATCAGGCACCTAGGTCCAATCCAACACTGGAGGTCCCTGAGTGGTCCACACCCAACCCCACAAGTTCTGGTTAACTCAAATGGATGCTTACCTTTCTCTCTTCCCCGGGGAAAGTCAGCAGAGTGCAAGGCTCTCAAGTATTGTACGGTCATCTCCAAAATCTCCGCTTTCTCCAGCTTCCCCGAACTCTGCAAGAGAAGCAAATGGAGACTCAGCCAAGGCACCGGGTTGGGAAAGAGGCAGAAGAGGATAAAGGTATCAGATGGCCATAGGTGTCCAGTCACCTGGTACTGGATGCGTATAGCCAGGAAAAAAGTATCAGGTGGGTCCTGCTCCCAAGGGCCCACCTGATACTTGGTGGGTCTTGAAGGCCACCCCAAGACAGAAGGCTGGTGCTGCCGCACTTCAGACTTTTGGACTTCGCTTGGGGTGGGGGGTGGGGCAGGATGACCCAGTCCTGTATTCGTGGCCCAGGGGCCCAGGCCCTTAAACAGCCCCTTCTCTCCCCTGGGTCTGGACCGATTACTGTCCTTACCTGCTTCGCTAGGGCCATGGGCACCGTCTTGCCCAACTCATTTAAGCAGCGGTTGATACGGTCCCTCCTTCGCTTTTCGATAACTTTATGGGAAACTGGAGTTCTCTGCAAAAAAGAAAAAGAAATAGAGGGGTATGGTTTTGTATTTTCAGCCTCTGGCCCTCGGAAGTCAAACAAGGAGAGGGCAGGGAAATAGAGAAATGAGAAGGCAGAGCCTGGTGCCATTTCTCCGATTCCCTCTGGTGTTCCAGATGTTCAATATATAAAAAGATGCAACTCTCTCCAGATGTTCAGAGTTGTGAGCCTATGTGCTCTGGGACTGGAGAAGAGACAACCAGAATCACTTCCCGTGAGTAAGTGACTAGGGTGCCCCAGCCTGCCTCCTCTACCAGGCTGGGCCAAACTGCCACGCCTCCTGCTTGAGTTATCTCGAAATGAGCCCCAGTCTGCTGACATTTGATTCCACTGTTGGGGCACAGATTCTAGGCTTTTATCCCTCTAGTCGCACCCTCAAACTCCAGGAGGGTTGCTCAAACATATTCTACGGGTCTAGACTGGGAGTAGCCTTTCACAGGAAGGCGAGGAGCTTGCAAATCTAGACACCTCCAATACCAGGGCGCAAGGACGGGTCTATGGAACTCCAACTCACTTTGCGTTCCTTCAGTTTGTCAGACATCCTTGGAAGAAACCTCCGGAAAGAAGTCACCCGCTCCTCCTTCCTTCTCTTGTGCTTTCTCAAGTGCTTCAGGTAGACTGCAGCCTCCCAACTTCGGAGGGGCTGCTTTATAAAGCGATCATTTAGGGGGAACTGAGTGCATTCATGGTTTGAATTATTCCATAGGATTAGAGGATCTGCGTTTGGGGAATGTATGCATTAAAGATCAGTTTTAAAGAAGTAAAAAAAAAAAAAATTAGCAGCCAAGGGGGTGGGTTGGAGGGGGCAGATCAGCTTTGTTAATCCACGTGGCCCTTCAAAGGACACGTGATCTTGCCAGGGATAACATTTGCATGGCAACAGCCCGAGCGGGAAAAGGACGCATCAGACTGGAGCCTGTGTGCGTGTGCGTGTGCAAGCCGGAGCTCCAGCCGCCTCGGCTGCAGCCAGCGGAGCGCAGGGGCGCAGCAGCCGCCGGCACCGGGGGGCGGGTGCACTCACAAAACCCAACTCCCTTCTTTAGTCCCACCGCCCTGGCTCACACGATCGCCTGTTTACAAATCCCAGCAAGCCGGCAAGCCAAGCGCCGAGTGCATTTTAAAGCCTGTCCAGAGTCATTAAAGTAATTAAGTAAGCCTTTAATAGGCTGTTCCGCCGAGTTCAAGGGAGAGCTCTTGGAGACGGAGTCGCCCCGTTTGTTCTCAGCCTTTTCTCACACGACTTGGTGACACGTCCATCGCTCTGCTTTTTGTTTACCCCGCTTTATTTGTCGGACACCCCGGCAGGTGTGGGGCTGGGGCTGGGGCTGGCACACGAGGCTCCCGGGCTGCCTCGCCCCTCCCGCTGCCCTTTGGCACGCGACGCTGTCCCCCACCACCACCCCGCCACGTTTGTTGTTTTGTTTTGTTTTTTTTTGTTTGTTTCTTCTCCCCCTTCGTCTCCCTCTTTGCAGGGGGAAGAGGCTCAATTTGTAGCCTATTATCCTATACGAAAATGTCCATTGAAAAGTATGAATAGTTTCATTGGGCTAAATTTTAATAATGCCGGAGGGTGGGGGAGGAGAGAAAGGCTGGGGGGTGAAAGGGGGGGGTGACGCGAGGAAGAGCGGGGCCGAAAAGAAAAGGGGGAGTGCAGCTGGCCGGGGCAGGCATTATGCGTCGTCACCTGCGAGAGGGGGCGCCTACAGACCCCCTATTCATTTGCCTAATTTTGGTCAATTTAACAAACTTCAGGAGAAATTATTGTGGCTTTGTCAAGGAGGGTGAAGCCTTCTGATCGAATTAACAGCATGTTTTGATCCGGTAAATGTCATTAGAAAGGGAGAAACAATCGCGCTTAGAGTGCTCTGAGTAATGCGCCCAAGTGGAGACGCCAAAGCGCACAGCTCACAAAGGGAGCAAGTAGCTGCCACAGGGAACTTTTGTACCCTCCCATCGCCCAAGTTTTGACACAAAAAGGCATTATTTCATACTTGAATACGTTTAATCCAACGATTGTCTATTTTCTGCAAACATATTTTCACAGCATTGTTAACTTTTTATGTTCCCCTTTCGCGGGCGCCTTTTCTCGACGTTTGGGGGCGGGAGAGCGCAGACACTTTGGGCATCAATATTTGTCACTGAAAAGGGCCCCGTGAAGTTAGGGAAGTTGATCTCTTTTTTATGGTTTTAGAGAGAGAAAATATCGGGGGAGAAGGAGGGAGGGGAAGAGAGGACAGAAATGAAGGAGGAAATTAACTGGACGGGCCGAAGGGAAGAGAGGGGGGCGACGGTGGCAGCTGGGAAGCCGGCTCTGCTGTGTCTCTGCGCTTCTGCTGTCTGTGTAGCACTGGGGTCCTGGGGTCCTTTCCCTTCCGCCCCTCCCCCCACCCCTTTTCTGTACACTCCCCCAAAGTACTCTGAACTGGGGTGGGGTGGGGATTTCTCGCGGATGGAAACGATCAAATCATGTTATAGTTTATGATGGCCGTCGCGGGTTTCTAATCCTTTCCATCTGGAAATTTCAGAGGTTTCCCTAGAAATAGTTCTTTCCCCCTTTTCACACTCACGGTACCCCTCCCCTCATAAATAACTTTTACTTCAGGTTGACCACAGAGGAGACCTAGTTCCTCTAAGACTCCCGAGTTCACCCCTTTGGGGGTCATTAGTTATCTTGTGTGGAGACAACGCTGCACCATGTTTGGTGATGCAACTACCCGGGCGCAGAGGCGGGTTCAAGGATGTGGGGACCTGCGTGGCCGCCAAGTATAGGGTGAAATTGCCCAGTGGTCCATCTGCTTCTGCCCCTCCCGAGTTTGGGGGGGGGGGCTATTCAATGTCCTGTACCGCCACCCCCCCTCCCGCCCACGCTGGGCTTATCTTCCTCCAATACATCTTATCAACATGTTTTCTTTTCTTCTTCACGCCAGATTGGACACAAACTCACACCCTCCCCTAGGTTGTTCTGTCAGCAGGTTTGTTGATTTCACTATATTCACTCCCACACAATGGGATTAAAAACTAACCGTTATCATCCAAATTAACTAAACCCTGAACGGCAAAAGGGGAGCGCGCCCACTCCCCCCCTCTTTTTTTTTTTTTTTTAGCTAGCGGAGATGGAGTTGATCCTCTTACTGTTGGTGTTAACCACCAGCTGCAGTGGCCAACTTTCCAAGCAAGCAAACTGTTTTATTTCCCAGGGTTTGTTCTCCGAGCTTCAGCTGTGCGGCTAGGCCTTGGGTTCTGGGGAAAGCTGGATCAATGTCCAAGAACTGGCCAAGGAGAGGAGGGGAAAGGAGCGGTCGAGCTGCCCGGAGTTCCGGGACGGCATAGAAATGGTTCCTCATTTCCTCCTTACAGACCAGAGACATTGAAGGGTTTCAGTCAATCAACAAGCATTCTCCCATCTGATGCCCTGCCATGGTCCCTAGTCAGGACATGAAGGCCTTCCCAGCTCCCAGAAACACCTTCTGCCCACTTCACTTAAGCCCTGTTAATGACATTCCTTGAGCACTTGACTTTGACTTTTGTGCAGGAAATGACCTTCTGGTTTTCATTTAAGCTGTTTCAGGCACTAAGTAGAATTTGAAATTTTCATGGGCCTGGAAAGAGGTGTGTATGTGTGTGTGTGTGTGTGTGTGTGTGTGTGTGTGTGTGTGTGTGTGTGCGCGCTCGCGGGTAGTGGAGGGAAGGGATAAATTTCAACAAGCATTGTTACATCTTTGCTTTCCTCACACTCTTTAATTGTTGGTTGCTGGAGCAAAAAGAGTGAAAATGGATAATATTTTTTTTCTTTATGGAGAAACTCCTCTACTGGTACAGATGTAATTTATAGTCTTGGAGATGGGGAAGGAGGGACTGAGAAGTAACAGGAACTATGATGAAGAGCTGAATGAGATCTTAGAATTCATCTGATACAATCCCTCATTTTCCAGGTGATGAAACTGAGGCCCAAAGATGTCTGTGACTTGTCCATGGTCACAAAGATAATAAGTGCAGAGTAGGGGTTTGAACCCAGGGTCCCTAGACTCTAAGGTCAGAGCTTTTTTTTTCTCCTGTACCACCAAGATAATTTAAGCTAGGTGACACAGTGGCCTGAAGTCAGGAAGACTTGAATTCAAATCCCACCTCTAGCATTTTCTGGTTGTGTGACCCTGGGCAAGTTACCTAACTGCTGTCTGCCTCAGTTTCCTCATCTGCAAAATGAACTGGAGAAGGAAATGGCAAGTTACTCCAGTTATCTTTGCCAAGCAAATCCCTAAAAGGGGTCACAAAGAATCATACATGACTGAAATAACTGAACAACAATCTAGGGTTGAATCAGTGAGAATCAAATGGAGTAATTGTAATAATTGTAAAGCACTTAGCACAGTGCCTGGCATTCAATAAGTACTATATAAATGTTAGCTGTTAGTTATTATTATTACTCCCCAGGTCACACAGCAGTAGTCAACAAGCATTTATTAAGCACCATACTAAACATTAAGGATTTAAAAAAAAAAAACATGGCCTGTGACATCACGAAGCTTAGACTCTACTGTGAAATACTAGAGCCATGACTGGCAGTTTTTTGGCCTGGGGCAAATAAACTGAAGGAGAAGAGGGAACCCTGGATTTTGCACTGTGGTCCCTGGGGGAATCTCCCCATATGGTAACTTCACAATTCAGGTCATTATTCTTACTAATTAGTTATTAAGCTCAGTTGTTTATATGGTGTTTTTTGTGTTTTTTTTGAGGCAATGGGGTTAAGTGACTTGCCTAGGGTCACACAACTAGTAAACATCATGTGTCTGAGGTGGGATTTGAACTCAGGTCCTCCTGACTGCAGGGCTAGTGCTCTATCCACTTTGCCACCTAGCTGCTCTGTGTTTTTAATGGTGTTGAAGTACTGTCAACAGGCTCTAAATTTTGGTTCCTGGGACAAAGACTCAGTTGAACCACCCTAGTTATTGATGGGGAATACACAATATCATACAACAAATATACTGCAACTACAATCCATTATAGACTAGACTAATGGGATAGAATGATGAGGTAGTGGAAAGAACATTGGATTTGGAGTCAGAAGACCTGAGGTAGAAGGTCACTTCTGCTACTGATTATCAGTGAGACCCCACTGGACAAGTAACTTAATTTCACTGGACCTCAGGTTCTTAATCTGTATTCAGCCAACAAGCAACCGTTAAGCACCCACCATGTGCTAAGCACTATGTATACAAATAAAAAAGCATGACAGTGTCTGCCCTCAAAGTCTGCTAGAGGGATATAACACATTCACTGATTAATAATAATAATAATAATAATAACAGCTAGCAATTATATGTTTTAGGATTTGCAAAGTTCTTTACAGTTCTCTCATTTCATCCTCACAACAACCCTGTGAAGGAGGTGCTGTTATTTATCCCCATTTTACAGATGAGGAAACTGAAGGTAAAGTAACTTGCCCAGGGTCACATAGCTAGAAAGTATCTGAGGCTCGATTTGAACTCAGAACTTCCTGACTCTAGGTCCAGCTCTTGATCTGCTGAGCCACCTTACACAGTGATTGGAGGTTGGGGGTGGGAAGGAAAAATAATGGGAAGAAGTGAACCTTGAGGGTTCTAGGATTTCTAAGAGGTAGAATCAAGTAGGGAGAGTTTTCCAGGCAGAGAATAGCCTGTAACAACATGGAAGTGAAAGACGAAATGTTGTGGAGGAAGAGGTAAGAACCACTCAGTTAGGCCACATTGTAGAATAGGATGGCATATAACATGAGCTCCGGCTGAAAAGATGAACTGAAGGCATATGGTGAAAGGATTTATATTTTATCCTAAAGTCAACGGGGAGCCACTGATGACCTGGGGGGATGGAGGAAGAGTACTGATCCCTTCCAACTCTAAATCTCGTTATCCTAAGTACATTTTCCTATGCTAAGTTGGAGGAAGGAAAGATCTCATTTGACTGGGAGATCAGTAAAGGTTTGATGGAATAGGTGGCATTTGAGCAGAGGTGTCAAACATACTTTGCATGATGCAACACTCAGTCAGAGTTTAACCTGAACCAGATTAAAATGTAACTGGGAAATATTTAACAAAATAAATTAAAACCCAACAGGACGTAGATAGTGTTTGTATGTGGTTTTCCAAGTCAATATGAGGGAACCCTACATACAGTTTAGTGGCCCCTGTTTCTAATTGAGTTGGACACCCCTGCCTTAGAGAAGGTGCAGGGGAGTGGGGAGTGCAGGGAATTGTAAGGCATTCCAGACTTGGTGAAAACAAACGCAGGAAGGTGAGGAAGGCCCACGGGGCTGGTAAATCATTCACATTGGCTAGAGAACAGCACACATGGAACAGAGCTGGTTGAGATAAGGCTGGAAGGTGAAGATGCTGCCAGGTTGTGGGGAGAGGGGGAATGGTTTAAATGTCAGGTTAAGGATTTTGTACTTTATTTGAGAGGCAATGGGGAGCTATGGAAGAGTTCTGAGCAGGAGAGGCACTATATGATGCAGTGAAAGAAACCCTGTATTTGGAATCACACAAAACCTGGGTCCAAATATGTCTCTGACACTTATTACCTGTGTGACCTCGGGCAAGTCAATGTCTCTGGGCCTCAGTTTCCTTATCTGTAAAATGAGGTGGCTAGACTCGTTAAATAACCTTTAAGGTCCCTTTCAGTTCTAGGTCCATGGTTCTAAAAGAACGACACAAACAGATCTGGACATAAGGAAAATAAGTCAATTAATCACGGCACGTTGGGAAAAGTACTGACTTTGGAGACAGAGGAGCTAACTTCCAGCTCTACCTCTGAAATTTACTACTGATGTGACCTTGAGCAAGTCACAGTCTCCCAGGGCCCCAGTTTCCTCCTGTGTAAAACAGGGAGTTGTAATAAATGACCTCTGAGGTCCTTGATCCTATGAATCAATCAACAAGCATTTATTTAGTGCCTATTATGTGCTGGACACTGGGGACATACATTCGAAGAATGAAACAATTTCTCCCCTCAGGGAGCTTCCATTCTAGCATGTCAGACAACCGTATGAGAGATACATTTAGGGAAGGAAAGACTTGAGATGGGGGAGACCAGATGAGAAGTTGTGAAAGCTCTGGAGTAACAGCTAGTGTTTGAGAATACAGCTGGTCACCTTCAGCTCAATGAGGGGCATGAATGAATGAATGAATAGCATTTATTAAGAGTTTATTATGTGCAAAGCACAAAAGAAAAAACAAGATAACCCCTGCTCTCAAGGAGTTCACCTGTATAGGAGATTTCATAAATCCATAAGTACCCAAGCAAAGTAGATGGGATTACCTCTTCAGTGTTGTTTCCACTGATAAAATCAATGTCTGCTTCTGATTTTGAGCCACTTGACAGAGCTAAGGACTTTGGAGTCAAGAACTTTCTTTTCTGGGTCTTTGGTACCTGTGGCTACTAAGATGCAGGGGCTTCGACACCTGCAGAAGGAGACTCAGGGTTGAGTGTCCCAGGAGTCTTTTCCTGGGATGACGGCTGCTGGGGCTGGGTTGGTGGCCCGAGGAGCAGGTTCACTGCCATTCCCAGGACTCTTGGCCTCCGGGTCCTGGGCTGGCTTTTATCAGGATCTGTAGGAAGGTCTAGGTTGAGGTAATAGTAGTGGCACAAGCCACCTCTTTTTTCTCCCTGCCTCGGCTAGGCTGGCCTGCCTAGGGCATGCTTGGTACTGTATTCACCGTAAAGCATCATTGCTTTGAGTCTCTGAGTGAAGTAAATTATCATGGGCACCTAGCCACCTCCCCCATTGGTCTCTGCCGCTTGTCTTGTCTTGAATCCCCCTCCCTTGTGAATCCCTGGCTGCTTTCCTGATTAGCCCCTGGATTGGTTACCTTTCAGCATTTGGACTTTCTGGCCTTGGATTTTGTTATTTGCCATTTGGCTCTGCCCGATTCCTGGCTCCCTCTGGCTTTGAAATGGCCTGGGGTTGGTTGGGCTTTATTGCCAAGGCCTTGTTTACTCTCTCAAAGACTGCCCTGCTAATCTCCTGCTAATCCCCAAGCCTGGGGAAGCCAATGGCCTCCCTTTTCAAACTCCTCTGAACCTGCATTGGCCAAGCCAGTTGCTGGAGTGAGGCGACTTGGGCACCTGGCAGTGGGGCTAGAGGCTCTGAATGTCAGTCTCCAGGAGCAATTACACCAAGCCACAGAGAATTGGGAGTCATGGCCTTGCACGATGAGAATGAAGAACATGAGAAACTGTGACGTCAGCTTTCTGATCCACCAGCCGGGCAATAACTGCCACGCTAGTTCAGCAAGTGGCCAGAATTTCTTACACAAAGAAGAGCCTTCAGGAACTATGAGGACTTGGTATTGAAACAAGAGAAACAAGGATCTTTGTGATATCTCAACTCACGGGCCATGAACTTGCTGGGCCTCCCCCGCCTCCTGGAGAATAGCCCCACATTGGACAATGTTGAAGAACACCTCCAAGAGCTCTAGAAGAACCTTGCAGTAGGACCTCAGCATCAAAGGGTATAGATTTTTTAGTCACATTCTTGGCATGATTACAAATGGATTTCTATAATGATCAGATCAATTCATAAATTTTAGAAGATTTAAATGCTCTTTCTATACATCACTGTCTCCTTTTTGCTCGCTCCCATACTCTGCCTTAAAACAAATCATATAATCAAGAAAAACAAATCAATACATTGGTGGTGTGTGAAAATGAATGCACCATTCTGCACTTAGGGGTCACCACATTAATGCATGTTCCCTTCACCATTAGTTCTGAACTTTATTGCACTGATCTGAGTTCTAAGGACTTTCTGTGTTAGTTTTTATTATTGGGCTCATTCTGTACATTGCTCTCCTGGTTCTTCTCCCTTCATTCTGCATCAGTTCACACAGATCTGTCTGGGAGACTCTGGATGAGTCATTTAGTCAAAAATAGCCTACTGCTAGATTTGATACTTTGGGCATATGGGACTCTGATGGAGAACACCAGCTCCTTCAAAACCCTCAGTCAAGATTTACTTTGAAATTATTCTGCCTTCATGGATCAGCTTCTGAAAGGAATGGTGGGTCTCATTCAGAACAAATTTTCCCCGGTAGAGAGATCCATGGGCCTACCAGCACCCATCAGACAATGTTCATACATGGAGCTGTGTGTCTCTTCTCAGGCCCTGGGCTAACAAAGCACCCCTAATACCTTCAAAGTTCATTTGCTAGAATTCAAGTCCGAGCATGAGGGAGCTGATCAAGGATGAGGTAGAGGAACCATCTCGAACCCAGTCCTTGTGATCCAGTAGAAATAGCTAAATTGACTGATGGATCCACAAACACAGGACCAACATTTGGACCAACCCCTAGGAGAAATCTTATCTAACTTACTCATTATTTATTGTATTAATAAGTAACTTGGAGTTTGCTTATCCTATATTGGCACATTGGGAATTAATTCAACTCCCTTTGCTTTCTTATTATAAATCAGCACTTGGCCTATAGTTCTACAGTGGCCTGGCATTCCTGGAGCTGCTACTGGTACAGCCTTGCCTCTCAGGCATTAGAATGGAAAGCTGCATGTCTGCCCAACGAAGCTGACCAGTAAAAGTATAATTGTGTCCTTTTGGTTTGCGTTTATCACTAATGGTTTGCAAATAATCAGCAAACCCTATGTGTTTTACATACATCATCTAATTTGATCCTCATCTGTTAAGTAATCAGTGTACATTGTTATTATCTATGTTTTACAGATAGGGAAATCGAGCTTCAGAAAGGTTAAGTGACTTTCCCAAAGTCATGCAGTTAGAAGGTGGCAGGGTCAGAATTCAGACCAAAGATTTCTGATTCCAAGTCCAGCCTTCCAGGTTATCACAGCCCAGAAAAGCATTGACTTGTTTAGGGACTTTTGTCTCTGAAATTCCTATGGGAGAATAATGTATCTCTGAAGAAGATTATAAATCCTAAGTAATTAGTAAGAGAAACAATTTCATGCAAACTGGATGTAATTATCAGGAGAAATGAATGAAGAATTCAGGGAATGCCAGGTGACTTGTGGGAATCTAGTACGAAGCAAGAGAGGTGATGGAGAGAGGTGTGTGTGTGTGTGTGTGTGTGGAGTAGGCAGGGGCAGAGGAGGTTAGCATAGGCAGACAGCAGGTGCAGCCAGTAGCCCTGAGTGCTAGGGTCTGCCTTCCAAGCTCAGGCTGCCATCACATTTTAGCCAGAAGAACTAGGATTTACACCTTTGGTGTTTGTAAACGAAGTTCTTTAACAATGCATTGGTAGAACTGTGCCTGACTGCCGACTGAGAGAAGAGGAAGAATGCCGGAGCAATCTGGGATCATTGAAAGCATGCACTATTCAGCTCCCCAAATCTAATCCAGTCTGACCTCATCCTCCTGCTTAATTCTGTCATTCAAATATTAGAAGGAAATAATTCAATTAGGTTGCTTTCGTCCAAATGGCAGCAAACGGTTGGGGTTAGGCATGTTGGGCAGTCCTTCCCTTTGTTCCTGTGCATGTTTTTCCCCTGTATTCCCCTGAGGAATCTGGCACAGTGGGCGGTGTGACCGTGTGGTCCAAGGCCTTGGGCATGGAGAACAACTAGGAGATCTGACTGTGATGAATCTGTGTGACAAGATTATTGAAAAGCCAAACCCCTGACAACACTTTCTGAGTCATTCCCTCTCTCTTAGGGCATGTCTGGGTTAGAGGTCAGGAGACCCTGACGTTAATGACATAGGAAACTTAACAGGGCTGGACAAAGTGTGTAAGTGGGGGGAAAGGCGAATGGCCATATTTAAATTCTTACTACACAGGTAGTCCCAGACCTACGCACGACCATTCTTCTTCCACCCTGTCCCCAGCATCCATCATCAGAATCCTAGGACTACACAAGGCCCTTGGAGCTGGTGTGAGTGAGTACATGTGGCTTTTGAAACATCTTGGATTTAGAAAGAGAGAAAAAGAAGATGTCGTGAGAGTCAGCAACAGCTGAAAGGATGAATTGCAAGGAGGGCCAGTCTGCACAAGGAACTGTCCTCTCCTCAAAAATTGCCTCCTTCCCCAATACTGCCTGAAATTTTTAATTTTGACATAGTTCTCAACTCCACCAATTAAAGATTTTCTCAGGTTAAATAGCATTATATCTAATGTCCATATTTAAATGAACATATAGGATCATAGACTCAACAGCTTAGAGCTAGAAGGGCCCTTAGAGACCATAGAATTTAACCCCTTCATTTAACAGATGAGGAAACTGAGGCATGTAGCGGTTAAGTGATTTGCCCAGGGTCAGAGAGCAAGTAAGTATCCATTTCTTACTGACTCTAAATCCAGTCCTCTATACTATACCAGATATATCTGGGAAAGTTAGCTGGATAGAGCAGTGGATAGAGTGCTGGGCCTGGAGTCAGGAAGACCTGAATTCAAATCCTGCCGCAGACACTTACTTTTTGAGTGACCTTGGACAAGTCACTTAACCTCTGCCCCATTTTCCTCCTCTGTATATGGAGATGATAATAGCACCTACCTCCCAAGGGTTTTGTGAGGAACAAATGAGACAATATTTGTAAAGTGTTTGGTACATAATAGGTACTACATAAATGCTATTATTGTTATTATTATTATTGTCATCATTGTCAAGGGATATTTGGATACTTACTTAAATGGATCTACAGTCTCATAGGTATAAATAGTTCCTCTGTTAGTCTAAATTGTAATGCTAACATGCCTTCTCATCCTGTGGAATTTCAGGTCCATCCTAAATCGTCCATGGACTATTGACCCAATGCACTGGAAGCCTTCCTCTGGTTCTTTTAATGCCTTTGGGAAAAGCAATTATTTGACAAACGGCAACTTATGAAACCATAAAGAACACAAAATGCCCCTTATTCCAGCATAGGACCCTTTTTGACTTCTACAGGTCCTTCTGGCAGTGACCAAAAAAGGGGGGCAAGAGGAGAGGTGCAGAGAGTGTTAAACATCACACAGGATGTAGATTGGCTATAAGTATCTATTTAGCTATTGGTATTCTACATTTGGGGGCAGCGAGGTGGCACCATAGTGCATAGAGTGCCAGGCCTGAAGTCAGGAAGACTCATCTTCATGAGTTTAAATCTGACTGTAGACACTTACTAGCTCTGTGACCCTGGGAAGTCACTTAGCCCTGTTCACCTCAGTTCCTCATCTGCAAAATGAGCTGGAGAAGGAAATGGCAAGTCACTCCAGTATCTGTGCCAAGAAAACCCCAAATGGGGACACAAAGAGTCAGACACGACTGAACAACAAAGACATTCTACGTTTGAGCCTCTAATCCAGGGACCATCAAATCAGCATCCAGCTAAAGGAGCAAAGCCATGTCAACATTCTTGTTCTTGATATCAATGACACCAGAAAATAAAAGAAAGTTGTAATTAGGTGGGGGATGATTCATAGGTTCTCCTTGGAGGAGCAAATGCCAAAATTGGAATTGGTACAGTTGGTTTTACCATGGATGCAAAGGTAACAAGAATCATCACTTCATGGGACACTTAGTGTCTTCACATTGCAGTGCTCATGATAGTATTCTTTGTCCATTTGGAAAGAGACCACCATAAAGATATTCCAGCTTTTGTGCCAACCTCTCTCTACTACAGGCATTTGTTAAGTATTTTCTGGGCATGATGCTAAGCTCTGGGGACACAAGGATAAGGAGAAATTCAAAAAAAGAAATTGTTAAGAGCCTCTGAATTCAATCAACATTAATTCAATAATCAGTTACTTCAATGCAAAGGTGCATGGGGCAATGGCTCTTTGCCTCAGTTCTTCATCTGTAAAATGAGCTGGAGAAGGAAATGGCAGACCATTCTAGTATCTTTGCCAAGAAAACCCCAAAAATACTGTCATGGAGAGTCTGACTATACTGAAGTGACTCAGCAACAACAATAATACCAATACCAACAAAATACTGACATGTAAAAACAAAGATTGAAATCTGAACGCCAAATTATAAGGCTTAAAAAATGAGAATGTAGGGTATGCTATTATAATAGATCTGGCCCATTGAAAGACCCAGCAGAGATAACTTTGTTTGATAACCCTGCTCTTATTAATATTAAATGATCTATAAGACAGAGACCTATGTTTATCAAAGGTGCTTGCCACATAATAGAGGGTATCCAATGCAGAGTCCAAAATAGGAAATAGAATTCTCTATTGATGGTGATATCTTCTGGATGTTCTGATTTACAGATGACATTTTACTGACTTCATTAAACCCGAGGAATATTGCAGTCTCTTAAATGAGGTTCATAATCTCTCTCTGTCTCTTTCTCTCTGTCTTCTTCTCTGTCTCTGCCTCTCTCTCTCTCTCTCTCTCTCTCTCTCACACACACACACACACACACACACACACACACACGAACAAAAAAAATAATCAATCAGTCTAACTATCTTCACTGGAAAAACCATGTGAAAGAATAGCTGTTGTCTCTACTGATAGGCAGCTGAGTAGACAGTGTCTAGATCTGATTCATCAGAACAAATATATCAAACAGATAATACATGCAGATGATGAACTATGCTCAGAATTAAATTTCATTTGAGAAACTACATAATGTTTTTCATGATCCCAGGCTTCTTGATAAAACAAAAGGTGATCTTATTTAACATAGATATTCTTCCAGTGATGTTGTATGATTCAAATTATGGAGTACCACAATCTTTAAAGTCTCAAAATAGCAGGTTACTCAAAGGGCAATGGAGAGATATACGGTGGGCATAAATGGGCTACTGCATATTATCCCAATGAATCAATGAATGAATGAAAAAAAAAACACTGTGCCCCAGTCACTGTGCTAAGTGCTTTGGAATACAAGTACAAAAGTGACAATCCTTGACTACAAAAAGCTAATATTCTAAGAAGCAGAAACAAGGCATATTTCACAAGAGAAGAAAAATAAATGATATCACTGTAGATATTTGTGAGCAGAAAAAAAAAGGAATCTGGCCTGTCAAGTAGCAAGAGTGAAGGAGAGCAGATGGCTAACCCATGTGTGCCATTAGTACCCATGTAGAATCAAGAAACCTGAACGAAGTTACACTGAGTGGACCAGCTGGGGGAGATTGACAAGAAGATGTGAGTCAGAATCATCCAGGATGAGAAAATGCAACTGGGTTGTGGTCCAAATTGACATCATAAGTCTATCAAATCACCTTCTGGGTCACCATTCATTGCCTCTCATTCTTGCTACATGAACATACATTTTTTTCAGCCATACATCTTTTTAATGATGTCTTTTATACCACTTTTCACACAGAATAATCATGCCTAATATGCTACAGCTTATGTATGTTTACCATGCATCTTTCCCTTCCCATTTGTGTTACTATAATTTTGATTCTTCTCAGATACGATTCGATGTTTCTCAGTCTAATATCATTACTGGGAGAAAAAAGTCAGCTTTGGCAGCAGAGAGCAGTTTGGGACAATTTAAAATACTGCATAGCTTTCCAAAGGCAATCCATGCTGATATACTCATTTCTGTCAATTACCCATTACTATGAAGTGACTCAATCTGTTTGTATTCTTCCAAACAGCTGACATCAGTGGTATTGAGGACATAGACATATTCATTCAAGGAGGTGAGTAGGGAAGGGAGATTATTGTGGAGCATGGAATACTTTGGGAGCCTAGGTTGGAGAACCCCAGTAAAGAGTCTATACTTACTGTTGTTCTTGTTGTTTGTCCTTCATTCTCGAAGATTGATGACATCAGAAGGGTGATGTCTTGACTTGCAAGTGAATTGGATTTAAGTGAAGGAGGGCTGTGCGAAGTCACCAGCCTCACTCTCTCCTCCAGAGCCATCTGGGTCCAGTGGCAAGATATAGATCAGGATGACTGGAGATGGCCCCTGATGTAGTGGGTGTCCTTGGCCTTTTTAAGCTAAGGTCTTTCCCAGGTCTTAGTCTGTCTGAGGCAACACTCATTCAGTGATTTAAGGCTACGTAAGAATTGAGACAAAAGATTGCCTAGTTTGCCTATTAAAAAAAATAATAAAACTGGGAGGGGAAGACCCTTTGGGTTTCTGGCTAGAACAGAACCTATTGCTATTTACACTCACTCTGAGTCATCAAAACCCAAACAATGAGAGCTTATACTAGCTAAAGCATTAAGGTCCTGGGGACCTGGGGAGAAGGATATTAGGAATTCTGTTAAATTCAATAAGTATTCGCTGAGTAACTGCTAAACGTCAGGTATTGTACAAGGTGCCAGGCATACAGACATAAACAAAGCAGCATTTGTCTTCAAGGAGCTTATATTCTATGCAATGGTTCTCATGTAGTGGTTCCACAGGATTCCTGTTAAAAATTCTTTAATGGGGCCTTAAGCAGTAAATAATTGTAAAGAATATTATGAGTAATATATTAAATTGCCTTAGAGGTTCACAACACTTTTTTTTATCAGAAAGGATTCAATGAACAAAAAATGTTGGGAACCACTGTACTAGGAAGTGAAAGAGGGTTTTTTAAATGGAGGTGGAAGACCAGCAAAGACAAACTTCATGATTTCACCCTTCACAGGGAAGGAGTAGGATGAGGGAGAACCTTTCCATCTTACTCTTATGCCCTCCTGAATTTTATTTAAGCACTTGAGATTTTAGGACTCTTAGGGCTTTAGAGGTCATGTGCTCCAACTCCCTCACTGTATAGATGGAAAATGAGTAAGCATTGGAGGAAATATAGAACAAATTGTTGAAACACAATACAGTAAGCAGAGTGTGGAATTCACTTGAGCTGAAAGGATAGGAAGGCAGCAGCCATGGTTAATAGCCTTGGGGAATGCTCAAGCCTGCCTTTTTGCTGGGGCTACCAACAGTGAGGACATGTAAGCTGAGTTTCTACCGCTAATATTTTGAAACAAGTCCCAAAATGGTGTATTCATGGAATCCTAAGGTCTATGAACTCTCTGAAGTTACTGCTTAAATTCTAATGACTTTTTGTTCAATGAATGTTTTTAGAGGTATCCCTATATAGTGCACAGCGATTCTATGATTTATAAAATGTTTGTTATAAAATGTTTGGGAAAAGAGGACTGGTGATTGGCATATTTAGACACTATTAGATAAAGGTCATCTAGAGACACTAAAGCTATAAATTGTTTGAGCTTAAATGACTAGTGCATTTAAGTCACACCATGTAAAGTAGGTGACCATAAAATTCAGCCATATTAAATAAGGAAAAGAGGGAAAAAAATAAGCTAAATAACAATAACTCCTCTGAAAGATGGAAGAGATCAGACAAATTGTTGAGTCCATGAGATGGCAAGAAATGCCAGAACAAAATAAAAAAATCGTAAGATATATCAAAAACAACTGACCTGGAAAATGTATCAAGGAGACATAACTTGAGAATCATTGGACTTCTTGAATAAAAATAGCTTACATTTATAGAACACTTCAAGACTTGCCCCGCAACAACCCTGTGAGTACAAGTATTATTGTCTCTGTTTTATAGATGAAGAAACTAGTTCTCAGAGAGGTTGCGACTTGCGCATGGACACCCAGCTGTAACTATTAGATTCAAACCCAGGTTTCCTGACTTCCAGTCTAGAGTTCCTTACTCTATATCATTAGAGGTAATTTTTTTCCTAATTAATAAAGAAGCAAAGAGTTGACGTGTGTAAACAATTAACATTGATTAGGTAGGTGAAAAAATACTGTTATGCTAGTTTGTGAATTTTTTCTTCTATTTTTTTCTTTCTAGAATTTGGAAAATTGCATTGGACTGGCTTAATTTCAGCAATATTCAGGATTCCCGTGGCCAAAGTAAGTTAGTTACAATTCTAGTTCTCTTTCAAATATTTACATGCCCTGCATTTCTTGAAATCTCTTCAATGTTGATGGTTGTGGTCATATCCACAGTCAAACAGTTCTAGGACAGAAGCTCTCAGGTGCAGAACCCATTGCTTTAAGGAAAACTTCAGTAGAACCTTTCAGTAATATGTTTTGATATGCTTTTTTAAAATGCTTCTTATTAATGGTACTGTTTTGTTATTGTTTAGTCATTTTTTAGTTGTGTCCAACTCTTTGTGACCCATTTGGGGTTTTCTTGGCAAAGATACTGGAATGGTTTGCCATTTCCTTCTCCAGCTCATTTAACAAATGAGGAAACCAAGGCTAACAGGGTGAAGTGACTTACCCAGGGTCACATAGCTAGTAAGTGTCTAAGATTGAATTTGAACTCAGGAGAAGCAATCTTCCTGACTCCAGGCCTGGCACTCTATCCACTATGCCACCTAACTGCCCAAATGGTATTGTAAAGGGAATAATGAGCCTAGCCATTGCGAATGTATTGTCCTAGACAGCAACGAATACCAGCTTTGCCTCTTTTATCTCTGGTATTTCAATTGTTGGAGGCTTCTCTAGGCTTTGGAGTAATTTGCACGGCCTGACTTTGGTCAGTATGACAAGAGTCCAAAAAGGTGAATGGAAAGAGGTATGGATGTTTTCCTTTTGCTTAAAAAAGACTAAATTGGATGTGCAGACTATATGTGGGGTGGAGAAGAGGAAGGCAGACTGCCTGTATTCTGAGGACAGGAAGAGATAAACAGAATTCAGTTGTTCCATATCAACTTAGAGTAAGGTCTGGGACCTTTAATTGAATACTCTGAAAAAGTCTGCATAGCCACCCAAGGTGACATTTTGTAGGTGGTAAACTGTGGGGCTAACAAGAAAGCGGGCAATCTTTTAACTAGCTCAGAGATACATTGTCCCTGGCTATCTAACAGCGGGAGGTGTTAACACTTTCCTGAGGAAAGTGAAAATGGATGGAATCAATGCAGGCAGCATCTAAGGTAGGACAATAAACAACTATGTCTCCAATGGTGCAAGAAGCAGGACAATGCAGAGTTTCATTCACATGAGCCAGAGATAGAGAAAGTGAGAGCATCATTGCATATATATGGAGGCAGTGCCAGAAGAGTGTCAAGGAAGCTTCCGGACCAAGCAAAGAGCTCCTGATTCAAATTCAGAACTTGGGAAGACGGGTGTGAACTAATACAGGCAGAGATGAGGAACAATAAGGCAGAGAGTCAGATGTGGAGGAACAAATATGAACCATGCTCTATGATGGTATTGTGAGTCATGCGGATCATGTAGGCCCAGGGACTGGAGTTGTCTCTTTATAGACCTTGGGGTGACCTCAATCTCAAGGATGCATTGTAAGTCTAGAAAAATGGTATGGTTCTGGGGAAGATGGGGTTCACCATTAGGGTGGATTTCCTGATTCTCTCATTTCTTTCCCTTAGTAGAACTTCAATCCCAGAGGAATATCACATATTTGTAGGGGAGATGGAACCAACCAGAAAGGAATATGTATATATTTTTACTATCTATGGGACTGAGTACAAGTTACTTCTCTGTTTTGTTTTTTGTTGTTGTTGTTGTTGTTGTGTAAGATATACTTGTATTTCATGCTTTAGTTACTTACAAGGGAACCGAGAACCCAAAGATAAGAACTGAAAACAACTCGGTTTCAGATGTTCCTAGGGTTATATTGAATTGGGGTATGAGCCAAAGAGATACACTTATTGAGAAGCCCCTAAGATATGAACTTGACTGTATATGATTCTAGAATTACTTTGAGTCACATGTAGCAATATAAAAAAATATGGAAAAATTTTTTCAGATCCTTTACATTTTCATTATAATTCATTATATAGGAAAAAGAGCCCTGGTTTTAGACTCCAAATAACTGTGCTCAAATCCCAATTGTAATATGTATTAGCTGCATAACCATAAGCCTCTCTATGAGTCTCAATTTCTTCATCTATACAAGGAGAATAATAATATTTACATTACTCCCCTCAGAAGTCATAAGAGAAAATCTTGGCAAAAACTTAAAGTGCTAGAGATGCAAAGAATAAAAATAAAAGAAAGAAAAGATCATCCATAAAATATTTTAAAATACACAGAAAAAATGAAAAGATATTCAGGAGGGGACACACTTATATAGGGCAATTTTGTTATTACCTTGATAAATTTAATAATGCACTGTTTTTTTAACCAAGTGGACTATATGTAGCAACAACAACAAATCATCTGCTCATTGGCCATTTCATTAAATGGCTCAGAATAATAAACAAATAAGTATACCTTCTATGGAATGAATAAAGAATATTATGCACACATATACAGATTGCCAGGCAGCACAACAGATAGAGCACTAGGCTTGGGATCAAGAAGACTCATCTTCCTGAGTCCAAATGTGGCCTCAGTCACTTACTAGCTGTCTGACCCTGGGCAAGTCACTTAACCCTGTTTATCTCAGTCTCCTCACGTGTCAAATGAGCTGGAAAAGGAAATGGCAAACCACTCCAGTATCTCTGCCAAGAAAACCCCAAATAGGGCCACAAAGAGTCAGACATGACTGAAACAACACAACAACAATACATCTTCCCACTCTCACAACTACCACATTAGTTCAGGCCCGTATCTCCTCTTTCTTAGATTATTGTAACTTCTTCTTAATTGGTCTCTCTGCCTCAAGTCTTTTCACACTCTACTTCATCCTCCGCACTGCTGCCAAAGCAGGTTTCCTTACAGGTAGATAGGACCATGTTGCTCCCTTACTCAAACAACTCTAGTGTCTCCCTATTGCCCATAGGGAAATAAGTAAACTTCTGTGTTTAGCTTTTAAAAGTCCTTCACATGGAAAATGCTATCCACATCCAAAGAAAGAACTATGGAATTTGAATGTAGATCGAAGCATACTATTTGCTATTTTTTTTTTCTCTTCTGTTGAGTTTTGTTTTCTTTTTCTGGTGGTTCCTCCTATTGGTCCTAATTCTTCCTTACAACATGACTAATGTGAAAATATGTTTAATAGGATTGTAAATGTATAGCCTATATCAGATTGTGCGCCATCTTGGGGAGGGTGGTGGGGAGGAAGGGGGAGAAAAATTTTGAATTCAAAAGCATATGGAAGTGACTGTTGATAAATCAAAATAAATTAATTAAAAAAGTCCTTCACAACCTAGCCCTGACCAATCTTTCTAGCTTCATTGTACATTTATTAGTCTCACTCCTGCTCTCTCTGATCCAGCCAAACTGGCCTTCTCTTTTTTCCTTACCAGGGATATTCCATTTCTTATTTTCTGGGCCTTTGCAAGGGTTGGCTATCCTCCATGTCTGGAAAGCACTTTCTCCATACTACTTCTCATAAAGTCCTTCCTTTCCTTCAAGATACACCATTTTCTTCAAGAAGCCAAGAACTTTTTTGGATTCCTCTCAACTCCCTCCCAAACTACCTTGTACTTAACTTCTTCATACATATTTTTATAAATTTTCTATTATATTATATACAACATGGGCAGCCAGGTGGCACAGTGAATAGAGTGCTGGGCTTAGAGTCAGGAAAATGAGTCTTCCTGAGTTCAAATCCAACACTTACTAGTTATGTGACCCTGGGCATGTCACTTCACCTTGTTTGCCCCAATTTCCTTATCTGTAAAATGAGCTGGAGAAGGAAATGGCAAACCATTCCAGTATCTTTGCCAAGAAACCTCAAATGGGGTCATGAATTTGTTTAGACATGACTGAAAAAAAACAAAATAGTATATTATATACAACCTATAATATATAAATATATTCCTATATTTAAGAAATATTTACATATTTCCTATTCTATGTTATAATATAGAATATAATATTTCCCAATATGACATATAATATGTATGAATCAGTTAAATACAACAGTCATTTGGAAGGGAGTTGGGAGGATCAGGAATATATATATATATATAATATGCATATTATATTTTGGCTAGATATAGTTTATATATACTTGTTTCCCCTTTAGAAGGTAAACTCCTCATGAATAAGGATTGTTTTATTCTTTGCACTTGTATCCCTTGAACCTTAGCAAAGTGCCTGGCTCCTAGTAGGTGCTTAATAAATGCTTGTTGACTGACTGATGCTGTTATGATAAAGAAAATACACATTGATTTAAAAGCTTTACTGAATTTATATTAGCCATTTGTCATCTACTTTCATATTTTCTCCATCAATGAACAGTAATAATAGCATGATTCTTATTGTGCAGGGGTCTGGGATTTTTGGGGATATTAAAAAGGGGTCCTCATATTCCAAAGAGTAGGGAATTATTGATCTAGAATATCAACTTTTCTTCCTACTTTCTCTTTGCCTTACTTGTTCATTCTTTTGTGCATTTCCTTATCTGAATTGACCCTCTGGCGTGAGATCTTAACACCCTTAGTCATACTCTGGCAGGGTTCACAGAATGTACAAGCCGCTACTAATTTGAGTGGTGAGATTTTTGTGGGGTGGAGGGTAGTGGATGGGTGGAGAGAGAGTCTTCATATTAGGTTACAGCCTTCATTTCACCTTGGTGGTAAAGGTGACCAGCTCATTCACCATTAGTTCCCAGACTTTCTTAGGTTAACTAGAATATTTGGGAGGCTATGTTTGACTTACGGCTTCTACTTTAATTTCTAAGACAAGACATATTAGCAGCCAGAGACAACCTGCCTTTGAAGTAGACTGCTAGTACATGTCTGTGGGTATTTTACCTGGAAGGGCAGAAGTAGCTCTCCACCCCCACCCCCATTCAGTTCCTGGAATTTCCATGTAGTTCTCAGACTGCAGTATCTACTTCTGCAATTTTGTAGGAAACCTTCTTGAAATCATGGAGGGTCATTCCTAAAAGAAGGAAAGAAGGGTTTTCAGAGGTAATAATAATCATTGGTAGCATTTTTATAGTGCTTTAAGGTTTGCAAAGTGACTTTATACACTATCTCATTTCATCCTCTTAATCATTCCCATTTTACAAATGAGGAAACTGAGGTTGTAGATGGTATACACCCATGAGCAGACCACCTCCACAAGGCTTACAGGACAAACTCCTATGATTTCAGGACACTAAGCAGTTATCACAGTTGACAGGAGTACAGCTACTATACTCAACCTCAGTAAAGCCTCAGTTTACTCAACTGTAAAATGCAGGTGTTGAACTAGATGGCTTCTGAGTACCCTTCCAGCTCTACAGCTATGATCGTAGTCCCTTTCAAACATAATAATAACAACAAGAATAATCAAACAGCAGCTCAAAAAGAAGCATCCAATGGACAAATCATGCCCATTTGTTTATGGAAATGGAAGAGTTTATGAAAATGATTCAGGATCAGATCACTGCCACCAGAAATTACAGAAAGACTGTCCTTAATGAGCCCAGAGGTCTATCAGTGCAGACTATGCAACAAAATGGCAGAAATGAGATCTCTTGGCAAGTTGTAAAAAATAGTGTAGTATTTCCTAGAAACCTACGAAGATGACTGGAATTAAATAACAGAAGCTCACCCCCTTACAGATGAACAGACAACAAATATCCGTTCCACCAATATGAGCCCCAAGCTATCCTTCAGAATTCAACAAATAAAATATATTACATTAAAAGCATCATTATATATTATATATGTGAATGCCCCTTGATCCATAAAATTTAAGAACCCCATTTTTAACAGCTTTTGCCATACTGAATACTCATCGTCTCCAAGGATTAGAGAAGGAAAAGATTTCAAAATATAGAGACCTGCATTCTTCTTATTAATTGTTAACCAATCAGAGTTGATTGTTGACTGTTGGGAATATCCACCCTTCCAAGGGCATATAGGCCTCTAATGATTCATCTTTGGTTCACAAGAGGTGGCCAAATAACCATTCTTTTATTTATTATTTGCTAGCCATAATTAATAAAATGATAAATTATCCAGAAAAAATACAGAGTTCTAGCAGAGGAAGTCAAAATCCTTTGGGAACCTCATAAGGTATGTGTCACGCCCATCATCCTATGTTCTATTCGAGTTGTCCTGGAGATGTCTACATCCCAATGTTCTTATTAAATTACAAAAAGCAATCATTTTATTGATTTGTGCAAGAGTCTAAAGAACATTAAATAGAAAAGAATAATAGGATAATGTCTTGTTTCAGGACCATTTAGAACCCCATAAAAATATAAGCAAATGATATAAAATAAGTAATAATAATGGTAATAATGCCAAGTACTCATAATCCCCAAGGCACTTGGAATAAAAAGCTTTCAAAATATAGAAACCCAGTGGAAGAAATCCAAACCAGAACAGAATGAGGCACATGTTATCTTCATCAAACTTGTTATCTTGTCTACTACTGGATATATTTTTAAAATGACTTTCAGTAAACCTGGAGAACATATGTTTATACCTTAGCATTTTTATTCCATTAAAAAGCCAGTTGCTTTATCCACCCATGCAATAGTTCACAGAATATTAAATATAATAATAGAAAGAATAGAGAGGCAGTCATGGCTTAGTGGATGGAGTAGACCTCACCGAGGAAGACCTGGGTACAAATCTCACCTGTCAACTTGTCTCAGGACCATTTCTATCTGAACTCCATGGAGAAATATGAGAATGAAATTAATAATAATCACTGTAACTCACATTTCCACAGTGCTTCATAATTTACAAAGTCTTTTCCTTATAGTAGCCCAATGAAATGGGTAAGATAGGTATTATTAACCCCATTTTTCATTCAAGAAAGTTGATATTTAGATAATAGTCTTTTGATTATTGAGTGGCAAAGATGGCACTGGAGCCCATGGGTTTGTATGACATATTTGCTGCTCTTTGCATTATTCTGTGCTCTGAAAGGATCTCATTGGCTCATATATTTTAGAGGGGAAAGGATCACAGAGGTCATCTAGCCCAACTCTCTTATTCTATAGAAGAGGAAATGAAGTCCAGGGAAAGTGTAAGTTATTCCTAGGCTACACAGGTGCCCAGTAGTTCTCTGTGTTAAGCTAGCCTGGTACCACCCACCCACCCAATTTCAGAGTTCCTTTTGTACAATACAAATACACATAGCACATGTGTTGTGTTTTTACATTTCAGACACACAGGTTTGACAATAAGTAGATTTTTGTGGTTAGATTTATGAAAATATTTTGGGTAACATCAAGGACTCCTAAAAAGTTGTATTGATGTCTTTTGTTTTTCGTTTTCTGCTCTCGCCACTCCAAACTGAACCCTTCTTGCTAAAAGGAAAAACAATTAAGCAAAATCATCCAGTACAGAAAACTTATCTGCCAATATACAAATATTCTGACCTAGTAGTCATCTGTCTCTCTAGGAGAGTGGAGAGATGCTTCATTATTTCTTCTTCAGGACCTTCATTGATTTTGCCATTAGTCAAAGATCCATTTAGTGATTCTTTCCTGTTTCCATTGCTGTCGTCATCTATATTGTTCTCATGGTTCTATTTATTTCACTTCAAATCAGTTCAGATAATTGTCCTCAAGTTTCTCTGAATCCCTCATATTGTTCCTTTCTTCAATATTCTTCCTTTCTGTAATATTCTATTCTTATAATATTCTATGTAATGTTCTATAATATTCTATTCTTGTAATATTCTATGTAATGTTCTATAATATTCTATTCTTCCTTTCTGTAATATTCCATTATGTTCACACATTATTGATTTTCTCCCAATCATTATCCAATCTATAGGCAAAGGACACTATATTGTGACATATATGTCAGGGGGTGATTCAGTGATATATATGACATACTCTCTTGTCTCTCACTTCACTGCCTTCAACTTGTTTGCTAAAAACAAAACAAAAATCTCACTCCATTTGCTGACAGAACAGAGTCTACTTTGAAAGTAGCCAAATAAGAGATGAACTGTACTATAATTAAGCATTATTTAGTAACTGGAGACCAAGAGTAGCTTATAGATGTGCTTAGAATAAAATATTTGATAGAATTGAATGGATTTGGGAATAGTCTGATGTCCTCTAATGGTTGACTGTAGGTCAGTCCATTGAGGAAGCAGACAAGGAAAAGAGAAGATTACAGGATAGGTCCAAAGAAGGGTGAGCTGAAATAGTATTGTGGGTTGTTGATCTAATGCTGACCCCTTGAGGACAAGCTGTAACATACCAGATTCTCACCTACGTTGGCCAGGCCCTTTGCTGGATTTTTTTGTGCGACATGTGATTGGTTCATGGTGCCCTTGAGAAAGTCTTCGAGTCCAGGACATCATAGTTTCAGCTAAACTGTACCCATCAGTAACCATGTGGGACATATAATATCTCCATATTCCCTCCCCCTGTCCCCAGCTTCTGTTTGTAGCTGGGCACAGCCTGTCCCTGTTTATGTGTCAACACGGCCCCTCTGGACAACTGTGTCCCCACCCAACTACTCCAGACAGTACACGACTTGGAACGGATCCGACAACTACCCAGTGGCTCACACATTCCAGTCTCTATGAGGCAAATGGCCAGTGCCAGCATTAGGCAAAATGTCCAAGAAGACCAAGTTTGTATTTCTGATCTTCTTATGCTTCCTGACATCCCCCTCTTTAGACTCTCAAAGAGCTGGCTGCCCCAAACACTACCCTGCTGTATTCCACCCAAGCCAGCTTATTCTACCTCTCTGCTCTAAAATAATAATTTTAATTAACTGATTAATTAAATTAAATTTAATTTGAATTAATTTAAAACCCCTCAATTTAAAAAATTTTAACAAAATCTCCCATCCCTTTAGGAAATTAAGCAGGCTTTTCACTAAACTACATTATTATATTGTAATGAAAATAGTTGCTTTTATACTCTTTTGTTGTTGTTGTCCAGTAGTTTCAGTCATGTCTGACTCTTCATGATCCCATTGGGGGTTTTCTTGGCACAGATGCTGGAGTGGTTTGTCATTTCCTTCTCCATCTCATTTTACAGATAAGGAATTGAGGTAAACAGGGTTAAGCTACTTGCCCAGGGTCGCATAGCTAGTAAGCATCTGAGGCCAGATTTGAACTCAGGAAGAGGAGTCTTCCTGACTCCAAGTCTAGTACTCTATCCACTGTACCACCTAGGTGCATTTTATACTCTACTTTTTAGATTTGCTGTATACCCTCCCAACTACCCTCCTCAGCTGCCTGGTAATTAAAAATTTCCTGGGTTGCCAGGCTTTTTTTCTGCTTATCAGAGACATCACCTGTCACCTGAGCCTTCCACTGAGTCCTAGTATCAGCATCCTTGGGGCAATGAGAAATTTCCTGTTCTTACCAGAGGACAGATGGCTGGGTTCTACCTTAAGATCTTGGAGACCTAAGTATCAGGTGCTAGAATAATGGGGGGCACTGAATTCCTGAGGCCAGATTCACTTACAGAGGTATCTACACTCTTCCCTAAAGCCATACTTAGTTGGGGAAGGGAGGAAAGAAGATGACTTTTCCTTCTGGTAAAAGCCATAAACTCCCTCATTTTCTCCCAGCTGATTCCCCAAATACTGAGTTTGGCCATGTACAAAAATGGATTATTTTCATTTGTCCATCATAGAATAACAAATTTGGAGCTTGAAGGAACCTTAAAGAACACCTTGTCCAATCCTCTCCCTTTTTCTTCTCTTTTCTCTTCTTCCTCCTCCTCCTCTTCCTTTTTCTTCACAGATGAAGAAACTGAAGCAAGTTGAATGGCTTGCCCAAGGTCACACAGGTAGTAGGCATCAGGAGTGGGATTTGAACTCCTGTTCTCCAAAAAGGACCTGTGAGACTGTGATTTGCTGGGTACAATCTTTAAGGCAGATTATTGCCAGAGTTAAATGATGCCAGCTTCACCCAACCATTCTTGGCATGTGCGTCTATGAGAAGAGTGTCTCTTAGAATTCTAAAAAGTAGTGATATCTAATACAGATAGAACTGGATCCCTGTATATTGACTTAGAAAACCACAAATTAACATTATCTATGTTGTATTTTATTTTTATTTATGTTGTTAAACATTTCCTAATTACATTTTAATCTAGTTTGGGCCCACTCTGGAGTCTCGTAGCCTCAATGGTCTAGCCAAGGGCTATGGTGTTTGGTATCTCTGTAGCAGAGAAGGCTAGCATAGAATTAACAAAAAGAAAAGTCTCAGGGTAGCTAGGTGGCACAGTGGATAGAACATCAACCCTCAAGTCAGGAGGACCTGAGTTCAAATTCGGCCTCAGACACTTGACGCTGGCTGTGTGACCATAGACAAGTCACTTAACCCCAATTGCCTCACAAAAAAAAAGAAAGAAAAATAAAAAAGAAAGAAAAGAAAAGAAAAGTCTTGCTGAAACCTCAGTGGGCCATAGTAGATGCCATCATGCTGGGAATGCTTTGGCTATGAAAGTAGCAATGGTTTCTATCTGTCATCCAGGAGCCAGCCTGGGTAAGTTCAGAGTAGGCAAAATTTCCCAAGTATTCCAAGTAGACCAACACAATGTATTGAAATGTTTTATTGGTAGCTACTCACAATTAGCTGTGTGACCCTGAACAAGTTACTCTTTCAGCATCAATTTCCTCATCTGTAAAATGGGGATAATAGCACCTGCTTTACAGAGCTGTTGTAAATGAGAAAACTTGTATAAAGTGCTTTTGGAACCTAAAAGTGCTATATATAAACTAGCTATCATCATCATCACCGTTATTATTATTATTATTATTATGATTATTTCCCATCCTACTCAGCTGACCTTTCCTAGGGAATTTTAGGTCATGAGATTTCTCCTTGTCCTTTTCCTCCAAATTCCATTCTGCCAGAATCTCTGTGTGTGTGTATGTGTGTGTGTGTGTGTGTGTATGTGTGAATGTGCATGTGTGCTCAAGGATACCTGAGAGGAGGAGAGAGAGGTGTCAGAGGCGGCCCCTCATTATTTAACGTGAATGTATTTCCCTATAAGATTCCCATCATTTCTATTTCAGTAACAAGTTCATTCTTATCTGTCAGAATTAGGTCCAAAATAGCAGTTTCTGCACACCACTCCCTCCATTTTTTGAAGGATGAAAGGATCATTAAGGCATATCAAGAATTAATCAGTCATTCTGCTTTTTCCTTGCAATGAGCTGCCAGTGTTGCTGTTTTTTTTGGGGGGCGGGGGTTGACATGGACTGTTATCTAGATACATACACCACTCACTTCCTGTACTTATAAAGTTGAACTTAGTTCAAAGACAAGAGTGAAATGAAAACTTTCCTACAAAGGGAAAAAGTAAATATTTATAGAGGGACTTGGAAAGGATGCTAGAATCGGTTCATGGCAAAACATCTTCTTTTCATTTACAGTCAGTTATTGCCTGAAATTTACTCATGGGCTTGCCTTCCCCACTCTAACTGTCCATAGACTAGCTGACCTCATTTAACTCAACAAGCCTTCTTAAAAGCTGTCATAATTCTGGTTCAAGGAGGATCCCCTTCAAATGAGAAACTATTTGTAAAGTGCTTAGAACAATGCCCGGCCCATTGGAGGTGCTTAATAAATTCTTGTTTCCAAAAACATTCTTAGCATTCTCCTCCCCCACCCCATCCACAAACTTCCTGTTTTCTCTGTCTCAAATACAGATTGATTGTGATTGACCCAGATATGTACCGTAACATCAGAGAACTGCTTTTTTCTCATCATCCAAGAATCTCATAACGTTGGACTTAGGACGAATATGTCTGCCGCAACAACTAAGTTTAATTTTGTTTCTCCATTCACTTCTTTCTCAAGAAAGCTCAAAGATTTCCTCTTCACCCAATCCTCTGCTCTTATTGGTGGGGTCTTCAGTATTTATTTCAATGTTCCTTTGAACACTCTGGCCCTCAGTCCACCACCTTAAGCAGCTCTCACTTTACCTGAACAGAGGTGGTCACACTCTCCCCCCAACATCACTACATAGTATGCCACATCTGTGAACTTCAACTCTGAATTTTCCCTGTGATCATATTCTGTCCTTTCATATTTCCCACTATATCATTTCTAAAACTTTTCTTCACCTCCACATCACCTGCAGTCTCTCCATTTCTTCCTTTCCTTCCACTCTAACACTCTTGTTCTCACTTCACTTTTGTTCCTCTACCATCTTGATCTTCTAGTTAACCAGTTTGACGTCTTCCAGTGTCTTCCACTCTTAAATCCTTTGCTCCCTTAGTCTTCAGTCCTTCATACCCTTTCAGTCAAGGGTGTGCTAATAAGTGTTTAACAACTAGCTCTCTAAAAAAAATGTAATTGGGACGCACTTTTAAGTTTAATCTGCATTGTTAAATCTTCCTTAAGGCTAGACAATCAACAAAACAATAAACCAAGTTCTGCTTTGTAGTGTTTGCTGATTTCTGAGGTATAAATGTTCACTCTGAAAATTTAACCACCGGCTCAGCCCCTGCTTCAAGCTAGATCCAGCACACCCTGCTTCTAGTCTTTAACCTTGGGTTCCCTAAACCGGGGGTGGGGAACTTGTGGCCTCAAGGCCACACGTGTCCTTCTAGGTCCTTGGGTACGGCCTTTTGACTGAGTCCAGGTTTTACGGAACAAATCCTTTAATTAAGAGGATTTGTTCTGTTAAGTTTGGATTCAGTCAAAGGGCTTCATTTGAGGACCTTGAGGGCCACATGTGGCCTTGAGGCCGCAGGTTCTCCACCCCTGCCCTAAACCATCTGCCTTTTCAGTTCACACCTGAAATGCTGAACATTCCGCTTAAGTACCATGTCCTACAGGAAGCCCTTCCTGATTCTCTGGATTATTTTTGTTCTCTTCTCAAATGATCATGTATATACTTATCTATTCTTCTTAGGAAGTCACAAACGGTGCAGAAGGGTTCCACTAAAAATTCACGTCCTATCACCTCAATTGTTTACTGCACAGATCATGGTAATCCTTTGATCTGTCTCTTACTGACTATAACACCCTCCCCACAGTAGTTGTTCTAAACCTCAAGCTCCCATGCCACTCCCAAATCCCCCTCTCTCAGGAGATGATCTTGCTTCTTATTTTACCAAGAAAACTGAGTCCAGCACTTCTCAGTTCCTTTATCTCCTATCTTCCACCCCTCAAAACCTCCGTAGTCTTTACCCATCCTCTCTTCCTTAACCCTTATCTCAGAGGATAACACGGCCCTTCCCCACATCAAAGCTAACTCCTCCACTTATTTTTTTTTTACTTTTTAAATTTTATTTTAATTAACCAGCATTTGTTTTCTCTCTTTCCTGCCCAACCACTTTCCAACTGAAAAAAAGAAATGCTTGTAAAGAATATGCATCATCAATCAAAACACATTTCTGCATTGGCCTTGTCCAAAGATGCATGCCCCATTTTGCATCTTAAATCCCTCTTCTCTCTGTCAGGAGGTGAGTAGCGTGCTTCATCATCAGTGCTCTGGAATCACACGGTTGGTAATTATGTTGATCAGAGTTTATGTCTTTCAAAATTTGAAAAATAGTTTATTCTCGCATTTTAACCCAATCTGTTCATAGACACATTATTTATTAACTGTGCAATCATCTGCTTGGAGAGAGGTTCTGCCTAGCCAAGTTCTTTCTGCTAAACCAAAAGGACCCAATCCCAATCGCCTCAAACAGTTCCCGACTCATACTTTACAGTACTTTTGACCCAATAGATGAAATTCCACAGCCATGTTAAAACAAAAGTATATAGTTTAGTTGGGGGTTTTTAGGATTTTTAGGATTTCTAAACAAAATTTTTTAGGCTTCCTAAACAAAAGATCTGTGTTAATTTGGGCACACGTTCTTGGAAAAGATGATCTCTCCACTTCCTTGGCTGAGTCCTGGAAGTGAGAGATCTGATGTCTGACCTCTCGTCCTGGACAAAGTCAGGGAGGTAAAAGACCTAGTATCTGAAGCTCTGCATCTGTTTGGGGTCCAGTCCAGCAATAGCAGCCTTCCCTAAGTCCTAGCTCATTGGTAATAATGAGCTGAACTGTTTTGCAGTAGGTTATAGTACAGTAGGTTGGATAGACAGCAGAAGGAGGCTTCTCAACCCAATCTTCGAGCAGGGCTGGAGTAAATGTATTCACTAACACTGATCAAGGGAGACAGAAAACACCCTCACTCCTGCAATGGAAACTCTTATGAGCCTTATTCACTTCCTGCACCTCGGAGTCATTCTCCGGACTTGATTCTTTGCTGCTTCTTATGAACACGCTCACATCTCTCTACTCTTAAAAAACCCTGACTTGACCTTCCAGCCCCTTAAGCTATTAGGACATCAGGAGGCATTCTACCCAATGCCTGATCTTATTGATCAATTAGAAAGAAGCTGCTGTTGCTTGAGCAAGCACTCCTTCCCATTTCTTATATGGACCACCCAACATGAGTAGGTGATTTAGGACATCATCCCAGCTCCATTCACCTCTCTCGGACTCCTCGAGAGCTAGCTGCCTCTCATCTCATGGCTCTACCCCTTTGTGAGAGTTCTCACTTTTATCTGGTTACGTGTTGGTGTGAATTATCCCATCAGATCATGGCATGGCCTCTCTCTTTAGGATTCATTCTTTACTCCATTGTATTTTCTGTAAAAGTCTTACAATGGCAGCTCTTTAATCAGATTATTAAAAATTAACAAAAGCAAGTAGAAGCAGTGTGATACTATAAATAGAAAGCTGACCTCAGAGTCAGGAAGTCCTGGGTTCAGGTTCTACCTCTGACAAATTCTGGTGATCCTGGGCAAGTCACTTAAACTCTCAGTACCCTCAGGCCACTCTATAAGGCCATAAATTGCAGAGAAGGTGCTGGCCTATATTCCTAGAGGGAATTAGATATATCAATGAAATCACAGGTGCATTTCCTAACCCAAAAAGCAAATAATATCAAGGCACACAGGATGGCATCCTCCAATCCACAATCCCATTCAATCAGCAGCCTCTCTAAGCCCCAGCAGCAGACAGGCAAAAAGTTGTTCACAGTTGGGTTCATAGTATTTCCCAGGAATGAGATAGCCAAACATTAATGCAAGTCTTTTCACTCACTGAACCTATGGATCAGCTTCTTACTGATGGAACATAGGAACTCATAACCACCCACTGATTTCTCCAAAGGGTGATGTCTGTGCACTGAATCACATTGCCTCTCAATGAATCTTGGTGTGCAAAACTCTGACAAAACTTTGATAGACTGGCAGGGGTCAAAGTGCCTGCTTATTATACAGATATCCCATGTCTTTCTTCCCTTTCAGTGCTAAGCTCCTAGAGAGAACCATCTACATTCAGTTTATACTTCCTCACCACCTACACCCTCTACAAGTAATTCTCTGCCTTCCTGTCTGTCTTCCTATCCCACTACTCTACTGAAGTCTCTCTCTCAAAGGTCACAGATGATGTCATAGAATCACAGAATCTCTGAGTTGGAGGGGACATCACAGATCAACTAACTCAACCTCTGTTTGAAAAAGAATTTCCCATGACAAGATTCCCAAAGTGGTCATTCACTTAAGGACGTTAGTGAGAGAGTCAATCCATTTCACTTTTTTGGGATAACTTTAATTGTTAGGAAGTTTTTCCTGACATCAAGCCAAAATCTGCCTGTCTGCAACTTCCACACATGGCTTCTTGTTCTGTTTTCACAGATCGCAAAACAAGTCTAATCTGTATGACCCTCCCATCTTCCCTTAGAGTATGATAAAAATGATTTCAGTAGAAATTTTAGAATACCAATATGTCCTGGTGAAATAAAAACCCCAGAGCTCATATTCTAGAGTCTTACCTCTTTTCTGTATTACAGGAAGTCATAAATTAGCCGTAGCCAAATTCATCATTATCAACAAATATTGGTCGAGAGAAGACAAATACTCAGAACAAACGGCTTTGATATTAAGAGTCTCACACTCTACTAAATGATCGAGCCAGACATCCAAAGTCCTTCTTGAATGATGTAAAAGTGCTTAAGGTGCTTAAAAATTATATTTGCCTCTTTTTCTAAATCTCGGAAGTCCTTGCTCTTCTCCTGATGCTGAATTTCACCATCTAAAGCTAACTATGGGGCAGCTAGGTGGAGCAGTGGATAGAGCACCAGCCCTGGAGTCAGGAGGACTGCAGTTCAAATCTGAACTCAGATACTTGACACTTACTAGCTGTGTGACCCTAGGCAAGTCACTTAACCCCAATTGCCTCACACACACACACACACACACACACACACAAAAGTTAACTATTTAAATTTATATAAATAAAAAGATGTTATGACATTTCTCATTGCACCTGTGGACAAGTCTCATAATCTCACAGTGCTCTAGACAGCTCTCTAAGACTATACATTACATTGATGGGGGAGTTTCCTCCCTCATGCTAAAGGAGAAAGGGATCCCCCAACTGTGAACAATGGGTCCCAGGAGAACGGGTTGAGAGGCAAAACCTGGCATTCTGACTTCCTTGGCCAGCAAGGAGACTTAGACTGAAGAAAGCCCTGGACAGCTCTGCATCCAAAGCTAAGCTTCAGTAGATGATAACTTTGAAACCTGCAAATCATGACTCCTCTAGTTTGTAGGTCCTCATGGTTTGTTGTCCCACCCTGATACAGGGAGAAGGAAAAGTGAGAAGATACAACTTGCTGACCCCACACAGCTTCTTTCTTGTTTCCTCCCCTATTATCTAACCTTTATCATTTGTCACTGCTGGTTATAGGGTCGATCATGAGCATTAGCCAGTGTCCAAGTATGGACTCAGAATTCAAGAACTACGACGGACCTCAGAAGCTATAGTCCAATCTGTATCCCAGAGGAATCTCCACTCTAACATATCTACTAAGGGGTCATCCAGCCCTGCTTGAAGACCTCCAAGGGGGTGGGAAATCTGCCACTTCAAAGCAACCCATTATGCTTTTGGACAGCTCTGTCTGATTGTTAGGAAGATTTTTTCCTGGCAACCAGCTAAGGTCAATACAGCATGTTTCATTAGGGTTTTGGGAAACAATCCTGAGCCATATGGAGCCACTGCTAGAAAGTAAGGTGGGTGATCAAGCTGGGCAGTGCTCCTTCTGGTAAAAAAAAATAAAAAAATAAAAACAGTCATGAGCCATGACTGTGAAGTCAGTAATACCACTGGTTTTCTCAGGTGCCTAAGTTACAAATAGGTTCTGAAAGTTCCCCTTATCTGGCACAAGGCAGTATCGTTAAGTATGGAGCCTTGTCTTTATGAATGGGCCAGGATTCATCCAGACAGTCTAATAGCCGACATCAGCCCCAGGATCAGCCCCAGTCCTTTCCAGTGTCAGGTGTCTTGTCAGAGGAACAAAATAGCAACCAAAGACCCAGCTCAGTATCTTCCAGCAGTACTTGGAATTCCTCTTCGTTAACTGAGGCATAAAAAATTGTGAGGCAATGAACCAATATATTAACTTGGAGGTTTATTCTTATTTATAAACAAATTTTTACACCTATTCTTAGTAGGCAATTTAAAATGTTACTATATCCCTAACCCTAAACAGTAACCCTCTCTAATTAACAAAATTTATGAATCAACATGCATCAGTAAACATGCTTTTTGGACACTTAAAAAAAATGTGGGCAGCTAGGTGGTACAGTGGATAGAGCACTGGCGCTGGAATCAGGAGGACCTGAATTCAAATTCAGCCTCAGACACTTACTAGCTGTGTGACCCTGGGCAAGTCACTTAACCCCAATTGCCTCAAAACAAACAAACAAAAAACAAAAAAACTCACTTCTGGTCATCTCCCCACAATGCTTTCTCTTCTGGGACCACCATCTCTAACTTGTCCCACCCCTCAATCCTAACTCTGCCCCTGAGTTTCCTCCCCTCTCCATCCCCATCCTCCATAGGTGAACTTTTGCCTTATCTTACTGGAGGTTCACGCCTCTATACCACTTCCTGACTAGCTCTTCACCAGGCTTTCTTAATTCAGACTACCTTCCCCCCAGCCTAGTATCCCTTTATATTTTCTTTTACCCTATTATAAGCTCCTTGAGGGCAGAAATGGTCTTGCTTGCTCGTGTGTGTTGTGTGTGTGTGTGTGTGTGTGTGTGTGTGTGTGTGTGTGTATCTCCAGCACTTAGCACAGTGCTTGGTAGATGGTAAACCCGTAATAATTTATTTATCTATTTAGAAATTTTTAAGGTAAATATTTATAGAATACTCAGTCATAGTTAATTATTTTTATTCATCAAGCCAAATAAATTAAAACTTAATTTTTAAAATTAAATAAATACTTTAAAAGTATTTAAAATAATACTTTAAATTACCTTTAAATTTAAATCAAATACTTTAAAATACCTTTAAATTACCCATTGTTCACAGTTGGGGGATCCTTTTCTCCTTTAGCATGAGAGAGGAAACTTCATCTATCAATGTAATGTATAGTCTTAGAGAGCTGTCTAGAGCACTGTGAGATTATGAGACTTGTCCACAGGTGCAATGAGAAATGTCATAACATCTTTTTATTTATATAAATTTAAATAGTTAACTTTTGTGTGTGTGTGTGTGTGTGTGTGTGAGGCAATTGGGTTAAGTGACTTGCCTGGGGTCACACAGCTAGTGTCAAGTATCTGAGGTCAGATTTAAATTAAATTTAAATTTAAATACTTTAAATACTTTAAAAGTATTTAAAAATAAAAAAGTATTTTAAAAAAGTATTTAAAATTAAATAAATACTTTAAAAGTATAAACCTTAAAAATCATATTAAAAAAATTTTTTTTAGATATTAGGTTGTGCCTAGTCATACCTTTTATATATGCCTATGATATCAAACCTAAATATTCTTCTTTTTGTAACTTCCACCCAAAGCTCCTCGTACTGTCCTCAGGGGCCAAACAAAAACAAATCTAATCCCCTTCCAAATATATCCAGAACATAATATTTTAATTCCATTCAATTCAACAAGTATGCCCTGCCCCCCAAATCCCAGTAGCACACTCCTTATTTCTCAGTTGTTCCCATACTAACATGTAGGTGGGAGTGATAGATATCTTTCCATCATCTCATCATGTTATGAGCATTAACCAAAAACACTCAGCCCTATAGAGCAATTGCCCAATAAATCTTGGATGAACAAAACAGCAACAGAACAGAGACACATTTTGAATTACTTCTGAAATAGAAATGCTTTCTGGCTTCAGACCTATTTGACATTTGTAGCAAAGATAACTTCATAGGTTAGAAATTGATACCTTGCAATGACTTTGGCCAGATTGAAAGGAAATCTGGTCATTCAATTAGATTCCAACAGGTTCAAAGAAAGGGATAGTATTCTATAAAAAGTACTCAAGCTGGGAGAAGAGCATGGAAAAGTGATGGGGTGGGTGGAGCGTAAGGGAAAAAGGGGGAATTACACAAATAGTGAAACATTGTGAAAAGCAAGCAAATCTGGTTCCCAGGAGAACTGAACTTGCCTGGCAAGGGTTTACCCAACAGCAAACATGCCCAGCCCAGCCCAGGCAAGGAAATGAGGCCAGGGAAGCTGTGCAGGTAAGGTGAGGTAGTGTAAACCAATCCCCTCTTGATTCTCAAAGGAATGAACGGCAGTGCTTTCTGCAGAAGGCAAGCCCAGCGCCAACCTTATCTCTGACATGGAAAGAAAGCCTGACCACAGGCCTGGCGCTTCTAAAGCGAATCTGTGACACAAGGCCTCACCCTAGCCTAGTGACTACAAGGGGGAAGAGCATGGGGTGGCTCAGAACACCGTGAGTTAATTGGTTCTAACCCAGTCACACCACCTCGGGCCCCCCCCACTCCCAGCACCAGCTGCTGTGAGATCATGTCTCCAGGTTTAGACAGACTTCTCAAGGAGAAAAGGGAAGGTCTTCTTATGGTATTTGTTATTACTGCTGATAAAAATGAAACACTCCCTTTCAGATCAAAGCCCAGCTCAAGTGTCAACTTCTATTCAGGACCTTGCTGGGTACCCCCACCTACTAATGCCCCCCCCCAAATTATCTTATGTCTATCTTGTTCAAAACTGGCCTCACACACTTACTAGCTGTGTGATCCTGGGCAAGTCACTTTACCCTGTTTGCCTCAGTTCCTCATCTGTCAAATGAGCTGGAGAAGGAAACGGCAAACCATCGTAATATCTTTGCCGGGACAATGCTAAATGGAGTCACGAAGAGTCAGACTTGACTGAAACAACTGAACAACAACAACAGAATCTTGTACATACTCATATATGTGCCCGTTGTCTCTCCCCCACCTTGATTGTAAACTCCTTGAGGGCAAGAACTCTTTCACCTTTGTTTTTGTATACTCAATGTCTAACATAATATCTAGTATACAGTAAGCACTGGATACATGCTTATTGATTGAATGATAAAAATATCTTCTTTAGGTTATGTTTAAAGGAATGATGTCAGGCTGAAGGGAACTTTCTACTTTTCTCTTGCTGCCTTAGAAACGGTCAGTTTCCCACTGGTTATATTAAAGAGCAGACTGCTTCTGCAGGTAGGCTGGTCTAGCCCCATGGTGCTAGAAGATCACTAACTGAAAGTCAAGGGACCTGGTTTCTGGTTCCATAGCCTGACACCAACGACCACTTCTGCCCTCGGACTGCACTTCTTCCAGAAAATGCGGGTCCCTCGCAGCTCTAAAGGCCATTATTGTTTTCTGTTGCTGTCTTTCTCTCTAGGCCTTTCTGTAACTCAGGCCTAAGCAGGTTAGAAAATATCCCCTAAAGAAACTTTGGCAAAACCCTGTGGGAAATCTGGAGCCCACAGGCCAGAGGCAGTACGGGTCAGTGGAAAGAACGCTGGACTTGGGGTCAAGTCTTGGCTGTTCTGTTTACTACCCTTTGTGACCTTGGGCAGATTACTTGACATCTGGTTCCTTCCAAAGAAAATGAGGTAGTTGGACTAGTGGAGGTCTATGGTCCCTTTCAGCTCTAAATATTCCATGAGTCTAATTAGAGAAAGGTTCATGGGGGAGGTCAGAAAGTCAGCTAGTCCTGAAAGATAGAAAGAATTTGGAGATGCAGACAGGAAGGAGGAGGGCATTCTGAGCTAGGAATGTAGGGTAAGGAAAGGCCTGTGCTAAATTAGGGAAAGGAGCAAAAAGCAGCCAAAATATTGAAGGCGGTTGATTGTCTTTCACCTTGCAAGTGTGGGTCCCAAGGGCCCCACAGAGACAGAGAGAACAATGACTGATCACACGCCAACAGCCTGGGTCTTCTCATCTGCCTTCTCCCACTGATCTCGGCAACTCGGCTCTTCTGTCCTACTCTTTACTCTCTCACTTTCTCTTCAGGTTCCTCTTCTAAATCTTGGCTTCCTTTGAAATTCTCTTATCACTTCTTATTTCAAAAGCACTAAAGGCAGGATGAGAGGGAAGAAGTAAAACTCTTGAAAATAACTCAGCAGATGAAAGCCTTTTCACAAAACACAAGATAAATGATCAGGGGTGTGTTTTCCTTTAAGCCTTCCTCTCCACACTCACATTGCTACCATCTTAGTGACTGGCCCTCAATCCCCTTTCTCACCTGGACAATTGCAATAGCCATTTGGTGTATGGACTGCTTCAATTCTCTCCCCACTCCAATCCACCCTCCACTCAGCTGCCATAGTGATTCCTCTAAAGTACAGGTCTGACCAGGTCATCTTCCCTCCTCAATAAACTCCAAAGGTTCCCTATTACCTCTAGGATCAAAGACAGAATCTTTTGTCTGGCGTTTAAAGCTCTTCACAACTCGGCCCCTTTTAAGCTTGTCAGTCTTTTTACCCGTCACTCCACTACTCAGTTGTGCTGGACTACTGGGTGTTCGTCACATAGGACACATCACGTCCAGCATTTGTGTCTTTGCCTTGGCTGCCCTCCAGGCCTGGAATGCACTTCCTCCTCACCTTCACCTCCTGGCAATCCCTGCTCCCTTCTCTCTCTCTTACTGCTTGGTGTTTTCCATTTACATTATATTTTTCTTGTATGTACATAGCTGTTTGCATGTTATCTCCACCACTAAAATGTAAGCTCCTTGAGGGCAGGGGCAGCGTTTTTGCCTTTCTTTGTATCCACAGTGTCTGGCACATAGTAATCAATTAATAAATTTTTATTGATTGACTGGCTGACTATTCCAAATGCTATGGGGATGTTTCCTGAGTGAATCTGTTTGTTCTATGATCTCTGAGGGCAGAGACCCTTTCTGAACAGCTTTTCTATCCAGAGCAAGTGCCCTAAAGAGTAACTTCTTCTCCAAAGCCCATTGCCAGGGTATCCTGAATCCATGGCCTCATTGCTCTCATCTCAAGTTTATTTGTTCAAATACTATGTAGTCCCAGAATGTTAGAATTGGAGGAACGTTCTAAATCATCCCTCTAACAAATATCTAACCTTGCTGTGGTAAAGTGATTGATTATTCACACCCTTTGATGAAAACTTTCACAGCGTGTGGATCTTTAACTTTCTTATATACTGTTTTATAGCCACTTTGCACATAGTAGGTACTTAATAAATGTTTATTGAATTGACCTGAGATTAAAACACCTTCTCTTTCTCATATACAGTTTTATAGCCATTTTGCACATAGTACAAATGTTTATTGAATTAACCTGAGATTAAAACTCCTTCTCCTTCTCTGGTGGAAAGTTGTTTCTTTTCATCTTTCTCTGTTACATTAATTCCATGCGTTGCCTTTCCTGCCTATGCCCTATATTCCACAACATCTAGCTATCTGGGACCTATTTATAGTTTTCTATGAGACTCTGGGCAAGTAATTTTGCCTATCTGGGCCTCAGTTTGCTCATCTGTAAAGGGAGAGAATTAGATTAAATATCCCTACATGTCCCTTCCAGTTCTGAAATTCTATGATTCATCCTCAGCCATCAACAACTCTGGCAGGTCAAAGGGGCAATTATCTAGGATTATTGCTGGAGCATAATTCAGAGATAGGTTTGCAAAGCAGAGGAGGTTACTTCCCCTTGACCATTTCACCTTTGTCCCACTTTAGTCCCTGTTCTAGCAGGGTTACTGAGGGCAAATTCCAGTCTCCTTCTATTTTTAGATTCTCTTCATTCCTCCAAGCTACTGGAATAGTATAGTCCCAAACATAGTCAGTCCCATTTCAGACCTGGAGGAGACCTCAGAGGTCGTGTTGTCCAACCTTCTTATTATATACGCTGCCTGTATAATGGGAGATTTATAGGATTTTAGAGTTGGAAGGGACCTTCGGATGATCAGCGGGTCCAAAGGTTTTTAATTTTTTGTGTGTCATGGAATCCTTTGGTAGTCTGTTTTGGACCCCTTCTCAGAATAATATTCTGTTTTGTTTTTAATCCAAAATTGAAGGAAATGCTAAATTTCATTTGCAAGTTAGTGAAAATAAAGAGGTAATATTTTCCCCATCCAAGTTTACAGGCCTCTCAAAATCTATCCACATAAAGGTGCCTGTAGACCCCAGGCTAAGAACTGCTGATCTAGTCCAACCATTTTACAAACTGGGAAATGGGAGCATTTTTGTTATCCAGCTCTCCATGACCCCCTTTGGTGTTTTCTTGGCAAAGATACTGGAGTGGTTTGCCATTTCCTTCTCTTTTTTTTTTTTGGCTAGGTAATGGGGTTAAGTGACTTGCCCAGGGTCACCCAGCTGGTAAGTGTTATATGTCTGAGGCCAGATTTGAACTCAGGTCCTCCTGAATCCAGGGCTGGTGCTCTATCCACTGCGCCACCTAGCTGCCCCCCATTTCCTTCTCCAGAAACTGAGGCAAACAGAGCTAAGTGACTTGCCCAGGCTCACACAGCTAGTATCTGAGGCTGGATTTGAACTCAAGTCTTCCTGATTCCAGGTCCTGCGCTCTACCCACTATGCCACCTAGCTGCCCATAGAGGGCACAGAACAGATGAAATAACTTCCCCAAGATCACGGCTCATGACTCAGGGGCAAAGCCAGGACTCAGGTCACGGTCTTCATCTGGAAGACACCATCTGATCCAATCATTTCGCAGATGTAGAAATTGAGAGACTATAAAGAGATGTACCCAAGTTCACAAGCCGTCAGGGGTAAAGTCAGGATTAGGATCACAGATTTAGAATTGGAACAGACCTTAGTTTTTCACCTCATTTTACAGATGAAGATGCTGCACAAGGTGACACGTGGAATAGTGACAGGACTTGAGTCCACGTTCTTTGACTCAAAATGATGAGGAGGAGGAGGAGGATAACCTCAATTATGTAATTATATATTATTGTTGTAATACAAACAATCGTAATAAATGGTATTTGTATAACACCTTAAGATTTGTAAAGCGCTTTACATACATTAATTTGATTCTCACAACAACTCTGTGAGAGTAGGTGCTATTATTATCCCCATTTCACAGAAGGGGAAACAAACCCACAGCGGGTAAATGGTTTGACCATGGTCATTCATGGCCATTAAGTGTTCTTGCAATAGCCCACTATTTCCCAGGTCTGTAGACTCCAATACTCTTTACTACCTCGTCTTTGAGCTCTTGCAGCACTTAACCTCATATAGAGTTATGCCCCTAGTAACTTCAGGTTTGGGCAGCTAGGTGGTGTAGTGGATAGAGCACTCAGCTTGGAATGAGGACTCAGCTTCCTGAGTTCAAATCTGGCCTCAAATACTTACTAGCTGGGTGACCCTGGGCAAGTCATTGTACCTGTTTGCCTCAGTTTCCCCATCTGTAAAATGATCTGGAGAAGGAAATGGCAACCCACTTCAGTATCTTTGCCAAGAAAACCACAAATGAGGTCGTGAAGAGTCAGGTACAACTGAACAACAAAACTTCAAGTTTTCATAAGGTTGGCTAAGTACATAGGACTTTTAAAAAATAAACTCACAGTCCCAGCATACTACAAAGGGAATCTAATGCTGAATTCTCTAGGGGAGCCCTTTTAAAATGCAACGTAATAAGGGAATCATCTGTGTGACTGTTAAGATTTGTAAAAGTCTTCTATTTCAGTGTGTCATCTTAGAAAGTCTTAGAACGGGAAAGAAAAGCAGGGGCTCTTGGTCATTGTTGCAGTTCATGTGGCTAGCCACTAGGTGTCAACAGCTAGCCTTCACAATGCTCTAAGCCTGAATGCAGTAAATTATAAAAATTCATTCATTTTATCTGAACAAATGGAATACTAAATTCATTTCATTTTGAATTTGATCCATTCCAGGCTGGACAGATGGCTTTCTGACTTTTGGAAGGGCAGAAAGAGGCTGTTTTTAAGCAGTAGTATATCACCGATGGTTGTCATTTGAGCCAAGGGGGAGAATATGTCAAGGTGCTCTGGCAAACTGTAATTAGAATTAGTGGCATAGAAGTAAAATGAACTGCCAGCACCCAGTTTTCATATTTGAAAAAAGGGGCAGTGAGTCAATAGAAAGGAGCACAGAACCTCAGAGTTCTGTGCACCCAGATCCTGATTAATCCATACCTGAAATGAATTCTCCCATGAAGACTCCTAATCATCCGTCACGTAGGCTTTGGGGATGATCTGCAATTAGGGGAAACTTGCTACCTCCCAAAGCTACCCCTTCCACTTTGGGAAAGTTCTAATTGTTAGGAATTTTTTTCTTCCTGACCACAAACCTAAATTTGCCCCTATGAAACTTCAATAGCTTTTCTGGAACCAAATAGAAACATCTAATCCCTTTTCCATAGGCTTTCCCTCCAGGTTAAACATCCCAGGTTCCTTCACTTAATTTGTATGGCATGTCCTGGAGGCCCTTTACTAACCACCCTGGTTGCCCTTCTCTGGATACTCTCCAGTGTGGCGGCCAGATGTCTTTCCTGATATACATAACACAATATTTCAATTGTGGTCTGCCCTGAGCAGAGTTCACCTTTTCCTTTCTGGATCCTAATCTCTGATAAATGCACATAAAGATCACATTAGCTTTTTTTAATCTTCTTTGTCACATTAGTAGACTCACATGGATGAACTTCTATTAAAAGAACAATAATAGAACTGTGTACTTTATTATGTTTGCCAAACAATCCTCCCTCTAAGCCAATGGATTTCTGGAAGATGGAGGAAGTCCCAGAGATTATCTATAATTTATGGGAGTGAAAAGGGAGTTTATTTGTTTTTGTGGCGCTCATGGACGAACTCATGATATTCTATCACGATCAGAGAAGCTCATGATATTCTATTTGTCCCTATTCTGGAACCAGAATAAAAAATCATTCAAAGAGCCGTTTATTTAGAGTAGAGGTAATGATCTGCAATTGATCTGCAATAATGATCTGGCTGGAGGACAGGTCTAGAGGATAGGAAGACCCTGGTTAAGTCCCACCTTTGACAAGATTAAGTGACTTCCAGTGCCTGCAGGCAATGCTCTTAGAACTGGGGCTTCTCGGTGGGAGCTTCTCCTCAGTGATCACAGGTCCTGTTAAAAAATCTTCAACCTTGGAGACAGCAGCCACCCTAGCCCACGGTCCTAGGCCATACCCCAGGCCTTCAGTTGTTGATACTCAACAAAGCACATGCTGAAGAGCTTAGGACACAAAATCTCCTTTATTACACCATGAACAATTTTAATGCTATTTTGTTGTTGTTGTTGGTCAGTTGTTCAGTCGTGTCTAACTCTTTGTGATCCTGTTTGAGGTTTTCTTCGCAAAGATACTGGAGTGATTTGCCATTTCCTTCTCCAGCTCATTATACAGATGAGGAAACTGAGGCAAATATAGAGTTAAATGACTTGCCCAGGATCACACAGCTAGTAAATGTCTGAAGCCAGATTTGAACACAGGTCTTTCTGATTCTAGGTCTGGTGTTCTATACACTGTACCACCTAGATAGCAATGCTATACTGCAAACAGGCCCAAATTATCAATGAGTTATGTCCTGGAAGTTCATGTGTTAAGTTAGTTGTTTGGAACTTGGGAGGTGTTTTTCTATAGAACCTTCCAGAGAAGGTTCCTAACTTAGGTCTATGATACTCCAATGCAATAATATGTCAAAATTTTAGTTTTACTCACACATGAAGTTCCTTTCTCTTCCACAGGAGACTTAGCCTCTGACTTTGCCTACGGCTGAGGTTTCTTTTGCAGGGGCAAATATACCTCTCGGTTTCTTTGTGGCAAGTCCCATTTGCTTATTATCAAGGCTTCTATTTTCCTATGTAACTACTTCTCTTTGATAGGGAACTGTGTGTGGGAGTGGGAAGGCTGTCAGTATATCAGGAATTTTTTTTTTTGAGGTAATCAGGATGAAGTGACTTGCCCAGGGTCACACAGCTAGTAAATGTCTGAGGTCACATTTGAATTCAGGTCCCCCTGACTCCAGGGTCAGTGCTCTATCCACTGTGCCACTTAGTTGCCCCTGCTGGGAATTTTCAAAAGCTCAAATGGGTTTGGTAATTCACATAACATTTTCTGGCTCGTTCTTGCTGTGAATTACATTGCAGTCCTCTAACTGTACATTTCTTTTCATTTCTTTTATAATGTCCTTAGTTTTACCCTCTAAGTCTAAGTTAGGCAATAGCGCCCAAGAAATCAAAATCATTTGCCCACGTACATTATCTCATCAACATATATTTAATATAATATTTAGCAGTCATTTTGTATCTATAGTTTTAGGCATGCTCCAGATTGATCCTGAAAGAGGGCACTACCCAAAAGAGACTAAAACAAGATATAAAAACATTTTTTAAATTAAAAAAAATTATTTTTTTTAATAAACAGGACTTAAAATATAAAAACTGGATTAAAACTAGATTAAAATATAAAACTGGATAAAAACTCCAGATTGTTCCTGAAAGAGGGCACTACCCAAACAAGATATAAAAACATTTTTTAAATTTAAAAAAATTATTTTTTTAATAAACAGGACTTAAAATATAAAAACTGGAAAAAAATTCAGTAAGAAGGCACAAATTTTTTAAAAAACATCTGAAAAATAAAAGGCCAAAGAGAATATTTCTTCTTCAAACATATAAAGAACTGATGAACTAAAATTATATTCAAATCAGAAAAAAGGGGGGAAATTATAGAGTGGAAGCCCCAGATGTACCATTATTGATACCACACAATGTATTTAAAGAAAAAAATTTAGCCATCTTGGGGTGGGGGGAGGGGAGAGATGGGGAGAAAATTTGAAACTCAAAATCTTGTGGAAGTGAATGCTGAAAACTAAAAATAGATAAATAAATTTTTAGAAGGTTTAAAAAAATGAAGAAAAAAATATTTAAAAATCCCTTTGGTAGAGGGAATTTTCTCACCTGGAAGTTCCCTATACCAAACGAATTCATAGGTCTAGCTGCCATCCTTACACCTACTTTTAAAAACATGCATTTTTGTTGTAACTATTATCATTTCCATAATGGTCCATGTCATATTAGGCCTTAAGTCTACATCATATGAGGATCAGTTGAAGAAACTAGGAGATGGCCAACCTGGAGAAGACAAGACTTGGGGGGACATTAAGTATTTGCAGGGCTGTCTATATAGAAGAGGGATTATGCTTCCAGCTAGGTGGCTCACTGGATAGGGTGCTAGGCCTGGAGTTAAGAAGTCTCATCTTCCTGTTCAAATCTGGCCTCAGACACTTACTAGCTGTGTGGCTTTGGACAAGTCACTTAACCCTGCTTGCCTCAGTTTCCTCATCTGTAAAATGAGCTAGAGAAGGAAATGGCAAATGACTCCAGTATCTCTGCCAAGAAAACCCCCAATAGGGGTCATGAATAGTTAAACACAACTGAAAACAACTGAACAACAACAACAACTTGATTGAGAGGGTAGATTTAGAGGTTGAGGTTGAGGTTGAGAGGGTAGGAACAGTGGATATAAGCTGCAGAACCAAATTTAGACTTGTCAGGAAAGCTATCTTACAAAATTGAGAGCACAAGTAAACATCTACACAAGTAGGGAGTAAAACATGATGGGGCATGGATTACACTTGAACCTCTCTTTCATTTGAACTGGTCAAAAGAAGGAAGAATACATATACAACCACACCAATTTGTGTACAGAAATACACTTCACTCAACAGGGAAATAGGATAGAAAGTGGAGAAGGGGGGAGAAGGAATTAAAGAGAGGACAGATAGGCTTGTGTGTGGAAGGGTTAGTTCTAAACTCAAAAAACTCTAAGGATGTACAAAAGTATTTATACTTTTTTTTTTTTTGAGGTGGCAAAGAATGGGAATTTGAGTGGGGTGGGGTATAAATTTGAAAATGGATGATTAAGTTATGGTATATAAAATATGATGGAATACTACCGTGTTCTCTGATCTCTTAGCATAATGACCAATCCCAATTCCAGAGGACTAATGGAGAAACATGGTAGCCACCTCATCATAGAAAGGTGAAGAACTCAAAATGCAGTTTGAAATAAAGATATTTTTAGACATGACCAATATAGAAATTTGTTTTGATTGATTATTATTTGTTGTTAATGATTGATTTTTTTGTGTTCTCAATTGCTGCGGGAGTGAGAAGGCAAATTTTGGTTGATTAAAACAAATAAAATGTGTTTTAAAAAAATAAAATATCTATAGAATATATAAAATACTTGTGAGTGTACCTAGTAAGATACACAAAAAAACCTCTATGAATATAACTGTAAAACACTCATTACAGAAATAAAGACACACCTAGATAAATGGTGGAATATCATGTAGGCTAGGAAAATACAAGAAAAATAACAATACTACTGAAATTAATTTACTTATTTAGTACTATACCAAGCAAACTGCCAAAAGTTTATTTAGAGAGGCTGAAAAAATAATAGCAGAATTCAATTCAACAAAAATTGCTGAGAAAACTGGACAGGTTTGGCAGACATTAGGTTTAGAGCAATACCTCACACCATATACCAAGATAAGCTCCAAATAGATACATGACTTAGATATAAAAGGTTATTTCATAAACAAATTAACCTTTTTGGTGTCATAGACCCTTTGGCAATCTGATGGAGCCTATGGACTCCTCAGAATAGTAGGTTTTTTAACTGCATAAAATAAAATACACAGAATTACAAAGGAAACCAATCATATAATGATCAAAATTTTAAAAAAAAATACAAATTCACAGATCTCCAGGTTTAAAGTCTCTGCCAGCTCCTGCCTCTGACATTTACTAGCTGTATGTGATTCTGGCCAAATTACTTTACCTCTCTAATACTCACTTATAATAAATCTAATAATCACTACCCTATGGAAGTGTTGTGAGGAAAACACTCTGTAAACTTTAAAGCATTGTATTGAATTGTTATTATTTCCCCTTTTTACTTTTGTCTGAGTCTGAAGAAGGAAGGTGAGCGTGTAGCTCTGAGCTGTGCTTTTTAAATAACCAATACTCTCCTAATGAATGATGCTCCAACTTAATCTAGGGACAGTTAAAACTGCACCCAGCTTTCTCACCGAAGTCAGGAAAGAAAAAAAAATGTTTTTCCAGATAATTCCATATACATATATATACATATGTGTGTGTGTGTGTGTGTGTGTGTATGTGTGTGTGTGTGTATAAATATATATATACATCCTGAATATAAAATAGAACTCCAAAGCTGAGGGCATCAGACCAGCAAAGGAATTTAATACTAATGGGTATGCAACCTGCTATGTGGACTAAAGGTTAAAATCACGTCATCTACCCATGTTTTTCTATAAGAATGTCAATAATTAGCTGAGTTAGAGTTAACCATTCACATAAGACTGGAAGGCCAAGGTGGGAAGGGGTGATGTAATCCTTGTTCCAATTGTTTATAGTACATAGCAGAGATTAGGTCTGTTGGAGTCAAATACAATCATTCTAATTCCTAAAGTATTGACTGAAACCTACCACTATGTTCATAGCACTGCGTTCAAGGTAACCAGTTGTGGTTTAAGAACTAGCCAGTGAAAATGGCCAGAGTCAGGGGACAGAGTGTCTTAAGAGAGGAACAGCAAGGAGGCTAGTGTCGCTGGTAAGTGAGGGTCATGAAGGTATAAGAAGACTGGAAAAGCACGTGAAGACCAAGTTTTCAAGGACTTTGAATGTCAAAGGGAGCACTTCTTATTTTATATTCTAAAATATAATATGTGTGTGTTGGGGAGGGAGAAAGACAAAGACAGAGACAGACAAGACAGAGACAGAAAGACAGAGACAGAGAGAGACACACAGACAGAGAGACAGAGAGAGAGAGAGAGAGAGACAGAGACAGAGACAGAGACAGAGACAGAGACAGAGAGAGCGCATCATCTAAGGTGCATCGATGCTGACTCTGCCTTTCTGGATCCAGAGTATGGAACAACAGGCACTAACCACAGGCACTTTTGTCTGGTTAACTTCTATCAGGAGGGTTTAAAAATCTCTCTAGGCTGCCTCTTCTGGAGTTACAGGGTATTATGGCCCCGGGGAATTAACTTAATTTAACTAATGAAGTTAAGTAAGGGACCTCAGCTAGTCCAGTCATTTTTGGAAGCAGGACTCTCAACAACAGCTTTGGCGAGGGGCCATCCGGCTTCCACTTGAAGATCTCCCTTAAGAGAAAATTCACTACCCTCACCCCTTACCCTTACCCCAAAGGTAGTACATTTTATATTATGTCTACGTTGTTTTCATTTCTAAGTGGCACAGTGCATAGAGCACTGTATCTAGAGTTGGGAAGAGATGAGTTCAAATCCAGCTTCAGACACTTAGTAGTGTGACCCTGGGCAAGTCACTTAGCCTCTGTTTGCCTCAATTTCCTCAACTGCAAAATTGGGATAATAACAGCACCTAGCTTACAGTGTGGTTATGAGGATCAAATGAGATAATATTTGAAAAATGCTTAGCATAGTGTCTGGTACATAGTAGGCACTATATAAATACTTATTCCTTTCCCCTTCCCCTGTGGCCACACAGCTATTAAACAGTGATGGAGGTGTCCAAATCCAGTGCTCTATCCACTAAGCCATACTGCCTCTGTATAGGATTTAACATGTATCCCCCTTAAAAATCATCTCATTAGATTTGGCCAACTAACATATAACTTGTCATCTGAGTTCAAATCTAGCCTCAGACACTTGACACTTACTGGCTGCGTGACCTTGGGCAAGTCACTTAACCCTGATTGCCTCACCAAAAAAAAAAATTCATATAACTTGTCAACTATAACATACACATCCCAAGACCCAAGATCCAATCTGTTTATAGTAGATAGCAGAGATTAGGTCCATCAATTTGATAAGCTCCAATATTTTCCAGGAACCAGGTCATCAGGATTGTGAGAAGATTGTTAAATTTTTCAGTTTGAATATGAACGTTTACACCTTGGAATTTGGCAAACACTGCAAATGAGGATTTGATTTGTTGTTCTGTTAACTGTCTAGACTTAAGAAAGTGATGGAGAAAGTTAATTATTAATTAATTAATAATGCAGGTTAAACTTAAAAGTATATCCTTCCTACATTTTCCCCCACAGAGAGCTGGCTGTTAAATATATGCCAACATACCCATATTCCAAAGCCACTCTTAAAGAGAGGAAGAAGATATTGGAGAGGGATGGCAGGGAAAACACTGGTTGGATATTTGGCCAGTTAAGCCCAGGTCATACCTGGAATAGGAAATGCTTTCATGGAGCATCCTAGAAATGCTGTTCCTTTAGTGTGGAAGAAGAAATAGAAGAAAAAAAATGTTGTCTCCCTACCTCTACTCTTTCTATAATTTCATGGAGGGTGTTTTTGGTCAGTTCAGGTTTAAAGATGCTTTGGCTAATAAAAATCTACCTTTATAATGGTTATATATCTATGCCCTTTGGCTTTGTTATTTCTCATTTAACACAGGTCTTCAAGCACAGGACAGAACGAAGAACACTGGCTCTGAAGTAGAAGACCTGAGTTCAAATCCTACTTCTGACACTACCTGTGTAACCTTAAGCAAGTCACTTAATTTCCCTCTGCCTCAGTTTTCTTATCTGTAAAATGAGGGGAATTAAAGGAGATGGCCTCAGAGGTCTCTTTCACCTTGAGACTTCTGATCCTGTGGTCTCCTGTCAGAGAGTAAACTCGTCTCACTGCAGAGGAAAGCTCTCTTTAATCTTACTGTAGATGTAGATTCATGTAGATGCCAAACTGGACCGCACCTCAATAGTATCTTTGCTCCTGTTTCACAGGGAGGTCCACAAAGGGCTAAACTGTGATAGGCCAGAGATTCTCCCTGATTTAAGATTTGTCCTTTGTAAAGTGAGGGGTGTGGATCTGGTGATCTCAAAGGTCCTTCCAACTCTAACATTCTATGAATCCATGGAATTCTCAGAAAGTGGCGATTTGCAGAAAAGCTTGTCCTTAGGAGTAAATGATGCTGTGGCTTTGGCCTGAGTTCACAAGCATTTGAAGAAATTTTGCTTGCTTCAGAGAACCCAGCAAGCTATCACATGTGGTATTTCAACAGCACCTAGTATCACACCCAAGCACACTCAATAAAAGTTACTAGTTTGCTAACATTAGATTAACTCCTAAATGCAGTTAAGATTTGATCTCACACTTTGGAAATACTGGAAATCTAGACTTCACAGCATGCCTTTTTCTCACTGAGAAACTTCCATTTTCTGCTTAGAGACAAAACATATATTTTATGGACTGTATTATTACAGGTGGAGAGCTAGCTGGCACAGTAGATAGAATGCCAGGCCTGGAGTCAGGAATACCTCAGTTCAAATCTGACCTCAGACATTTACTAGCTGTGTGACTCTGGGCAACTCACTTAACCCTGTTTGTCTCAATTTCCTCATCTGAAAAGTGAGCTGGAGAAGAAAATGGTAAACCTTTCCAGTATCTTTGCCAAGAAAACCCCAAATGGGGTCACAAAGAGTGGGTCATGACTGAAAAATTACTATAAAGGTGCTCAAGAGACCTCCTACCCTACACTTGGGGAAAGAGATACACGGATATTTTCAAGCTACTAGGATTCTGTCCAACAGAACAGAAGAGGAAGGATTTAAAAAAAAAAAGTATTTCCATCACCACTAGACATAGTAGGTTTGGGAGGAAGGGGAATACACACCCCAAATCTATAGCTTTAAGATTCATCTGAATCAAGTTACATGAATAGGTTTCTAATCATAAGCCTGGAAACTATAAAGATTCATGTCAGCAATTCACCCACCATTTATGATGATCAAGCCTATTATGTAGAAGGCCCAGCGCCAGGGCTGAAAAATAAAAAAAATAAAATATCCCTGCCCTCAAGGAATTTACATTCTACTGGGTAGGTGGTAGAGGAATCTAATGCAAAGTATATATAAATATATATATGTGTGTGTGTATGTATATGTATATATGTGTGTGTGTGTGTGTATATATATATATATATATACACACATATAATGTACTGTAAATGTAAATTTGTGGGAGTAGCACTAACAGGTGGGGGGGGGAGCAGTGTTCAGGGACCCTGAGCTGAGCCTTGAAGCAAGCAAGGGACTGAAAGAGGAGGAAGTGAGGAAGGAGACTAATAGAGGCATAGGCGATAGTCTGTGCAAAAGCACATAGAGGCAGAAGGTGGGATCACCAGATTACCAAGTAAGCCAGTATGGCTACAACCCAGGGCTTTAAATCAGTGTAGTAATGTGATCCTAGCTGTGTGACCCTAGGCAAGTTACTTAACCTGTGTTTCACTGTTGTCATTTGTAAAATGGAGATAATGACACATACCTTGCAGGGCTGTTGTGAGGATAAAATTAAATAATATTTGTGTAGCACTTTGCAAACTTTAACATTCTGTAAAATGCCAGCTATTAGGGGCAGCTAGGTGGCTCTATCCACTGATAGAGCACTGGCCCTGGATTCAGAAGGACCTGAGTTCAAATCCGGCCCACAGACACATAACACTTACTAGCTGTGTGACCTTGGGCAAGTCACTTAACCCCATTGCTTAGCCAAAAAAAAAAAAAAAAGCCAGCTATTTTATGATGATAAATGATGTAAATTTTGGGAAAATCAGCAACTTCTAGATTATTAAGTCTGTCAACTAATGCCTACTAAGTGTTGGGCACTGCATTAAGTGCAGGCCAAACAAAGAAAGGCAAAAGACAATCCCTGCCCTCAAGGAACTCACAGCCTAAGAGGAGATTTAAAATGCCAAAGGGTGGAGTTTGTATTTTATCCTACAATTCATAGAAAGCTTCTTGAGCTAGAGAGTGACAGGGCCAGACCTGTATTTTAGGAATAACAATTTGATAGCTGTGTGGAGGATGGATTGGAAAGAGAAGGCAGAGCCTTTAGGGAACTATTGCAATAGTCCAGGCTGGAGCTGGTGAGAACCTGTGCTGAGGTGGTGTGCGGAGAGGAGTCACATGCCCCTTAGCCTTGGTGACGTATTGGAGAGAAATGATGAGATAAGGGAGCTTTGGATGACTCTAAGGTTGGAAGAAAACTAAGGAAGGAAATAAGCATTTCTGGAGCACCATTTTGTTCCAGGCACTATGCTAGGTGCTTTGCAATTATCTGCAATCATTTGATCCTCACCACAATTCTGGGAGATGGATGCCATTTTTAGGGCCATCTGTATGCATAAGGAAATTAGGAAGAAAGGAAAGTTTGGTAAGAAAATAATGATTAAGAGGTCAAAAGCAGAACTGAATACAGTTGAACCAAGGTGCTAAGCACGGGACAGGAGGAGCTTCCTGGAATCCCCTTCCTGTGGGGTGGGACTTCCTGGAGTCCTTTACCCTATTGGAGGAGCTTCCTAGAATTTTCTTCCTGTGGGAGGAGCTTCTTGGAGGGAGGAGCTTCCTGGAGTTCTTACTCTGTGGGAGGAGCTACCTGGAATCTCCTGTGGAAGGAGCTTCATGGCGAGAAGCTTGTAAGAGAACCTTCTTAGGGGAGGAGCTTCCTGCAACCCTTATCCCAAGTGAAAAGCTTCCTGGAGCCCATTTCTTGTGGGAAAAGCTTCTTAAGGGAGCAGTTTCCTTGGGGGAGGAGCTTCTTGGGGGAGGAGCTTCCTGAAACTATATTCTGTAGGGGACTTTCTTGGAAGTCTTTTTTTGTGTGGGAGGAGCTTCCTGGGGGGTGGAACTTCCCTTCCTGGAGCCCTTATCCTGTGGGAGGGGGAGCTTCGTAGAGGAGGGGCTTCCTGGGAGAGGGGCTTCCCAGAGGCCCCGCTCCCGGGCACTTCTGGTTGGACGTTCCCTTTCCTCTGCCTTTCCCCGGGGCTCTTCTTGCCCCTTGCCTCCGCTTGGGCTCCCCATCCCTCCCTTCCCTCACACCCCGCCCCCCACTCCGAGAGACCTGAGGCCTGTCCCTGGTGATTAGAATGGAAGACCAGATGGCGGCCTTGGTGGATTTCCAGACCTCGGTGGACCAGGCCTGCCGCGCTCCTGGGGCCCTGAGCGTGTTCTTGGAGGCGCTGCTGTCCAGCTAGCCCCAGATCCACGTGCTGGACTGCCGATCGGACACAAGCAAATGTCTCCTAGCCAGGCCACGGTGCTCGTGGTCATCTTCAGCTCGGTCAAGTTCGAGGGCAGCAGGCCGAGCTGTTTCCACCAGAAGTTCCTGCTGAGGCCTAGGCCATGCTGACCGACGTGGTGTGGGAGATCGCCAGCCACTGCTTCCGTTTCCAAGGGGTCGTCTAGGCCCGCCCTTGGCCCAAACGTCCAGCCTACCTCTTGAAGAGGTGTGACCGCCTTCATTTCTTCCAAAAGTTGCGTTCATTCAAGAAGACCTGCGAACCCCAGGAGGAGCTCAGGCCGATTTGTATGCAGGGAATGTTAGGTCTGCAGCAGCCGCTTACTTTGGGGTTTCCTTAGGAACAGAAGAATCTCAGCTGAGTGTCTGCAACTCAGGTTTGGAGCTCTCAGACCTTGAAGCCATTGCAAGAATGGCATCCTTTGTCTGCCCTTGTCGTGGGCTGACTCAGCGCCATCATTCCCTGGGAGAAGTTCTCTTTAGCACATCGTTAATAATAGAAAAACATTTAAATGAACATCGAGTGCAGTATCAGCATGTGGGCTGTGGATTTCAGTATAACAAAAATGCAGTTTAGTTTAACTTGGATTTGCTTGTGTGTGAAGATTTGCCCCCAATTGAAAAAGTCAAGGTTAAACACAAGTTCAAAGAATTACGTTTGCTTTGCAACTATAAACATTTAAATAGATTAATTCAAATGCAAAAAAAAAAAACCAAAACACTTCTATTTTGGACCTGTTGAGTTGGAGATAGCTAAGGGACATTCTGAGGTGATATCCAGCAGGCAGTTGACTGTAGGACTCAGGATTAGGAGAGCAATGTAGGGTATGCAGGTTTGAGAGTTACCTGACTACAGATGCTAATGGAATTTACTGTAGCTGGTGAGATTACCATTGGGGAAGAGGCAAAGAAGACTCTGACAAGACATTGTAGTACACCCCTTCACAGAGAGAAGACAGGATGATGAGATGATACCGGAGACTGGAGTCCTCAGAAAGGTAGGAGGGGAGTCAGGAGAGAACAGTGTCACTGAAACCCAGGGAGGAGATATATTCTGGGAGGAGGGGGCTTTCAGTAGTGTTAGAAGTTGCATCGAGATGAAAAAGGATGAATCCTAAAAATTTAATTATAATTTTTAAAAAAAATGTCTTAATATCTCCACATATTTTATCTCAATTTTCCTCATAACATTCTTCTAGAGTAAGGTTGGCAAGTATTATACCTCTTTTATGTGCTGAGAAATTGAAACATTAGTGAGGTTAAGTAATTTGTTCAAAGGTATGCATTAGTTATTAGCAAAGATAAGACTAGAACAGGGGCCATCTCCCAGCACAGGGTTTTTTTTTTTTTGGTTTTTTTAAACAACCAGTTATATTGCCTTATATGTTTGACAGCCCATTTCTTTAGGTTTGGTCATCAGCATTATCTTAACATCATAAAAATAGAATCTCACAGTTGGGACACTCCAGAAGTCATCCAATCTAACCATCTCATCATAATCCCCCATGTACTTTTTACTTTCCAGACAAACCAGTCTATCCCTGACTCACAAATAAGGCCTGTGGCCTCCTATCTCCATGCCTTTGTTCACACTGTTGTCCATCCCTAGGTTGTCATCCTTTGCTCTTTTAACCTGTTTGATTTTTCGCTTATCTTTATTTGTTTATTTATTTTTTGGCTAGGCAATGGGGTTAAGTGACTTGCCCAGGGTCACACAGCTAGTAAGTGTTATGTGTCTGAGGCTGGATTTGAACTCAGGTCCTCCAGAATCCAGGGCCAGTGCTATCTCCACTGCGCCGCTTAGCTGCCCTGATTTTTCACCCATCTTAAAAGCCCAACTAAAATACCATCTTGTCCATGAAGACTTCCCTGATCTTATCCCTTCCCCATTCTTAATGTCCTTATTCTTTAGAACTCACACAACACTTTGTTTTGCAATGTTCTAATGCATTTATCATATGTTATAGCTATGTGTATGCCTTATCCCTCAACTAGACTATAAGCTACAAAAGGTTAAGGATGATATAGCTGAACTTTGACAGCTACCGAAGGCTCTGTATATAGTAGGTATTTAATAAATGTGTCTTGAATAAATAAACCTATGTCTGAGCAGGAATCTATTCTTTAGCATGAATTAATGAATAAACCATCTATTAAGTCCTTATGAACACATAGGGGAAGCTAAACACTAAAGATGCAAATAGAAAAGTGAGACAGTCTGTGCCCTCGTGGAGCTCCCATTATACTAGGGGAAGACTACATATATAGATTTCAGCTGCAAGTCAGGTAGAAAAGTCTCATGGTCCATAGGGTGCAGCAGCAAAGCAGATGGTCATGCTTCTTCATTAATTCTGTTTCCACTGATAAAAACATAATGGTTTCTGATGCTGAATCATTTAACATTGCCAAGGACTCTGGTGATGAGAACTAGTATTCCCACTGTCATCCAGCCTCTACCCACCCTGTAGTGATGGGACTGGAATTACCTTTTGAGACAGCATATTTCACTTTGGGGCAGTTTTTCTGGAAGGTTTTTTTTTTTTTTTCTAAGACAGTGTGGTGCAGGGGAAAGCTCCAGATTGGGATTCATTAACTAGCTCTGTGACTTTGGGCAAGTCTCCTAGCCTCTCTAGGCCTCAGGTTCTTCATCTGTAAAATGAACTGGCCCAGATGATCTCTAAGATTCCCCTGGGCTCCAGAATTTCATGAATCTCTGAATCTGTGCTAAGAACAGAGCTGTGGGCAATGAATGGACATTATTGGTTATGTACTTTTTAGGAAGTTTTTCCTTAAATGAAGTTGAAATCGACCTTCCTTTCTTCTACCAGTTGCTCCTAGTTCATTCCCTCTGGGGTGAAGCAGAATGAGTCTAAGCCTTCTTATGGGTCTACCCTTGAGGTACCTGTTTTATCAGCAATGACAACAATAATAAAAGCTTTCTGTTGAGTCTGAACATTTGCAGTTAGGTCTAAACCATGCCCCTCCTTTAAGGCAGCTAGATGGCATATGGGATAGAGCACTGGAGTTGGAGTCAGGAAGACCGGAGTTCAGAATCTTCCTAGGAAACTTATTCTCTGTGTGAGCTGGGGCAAGTCACTTAACCTTGCAGCCTCAGTTTCCTTATCTGTGTAACAGGGATAATAATAATAGTACCTACCTCATGGCATTGTTTTGAGGATCCATTGAAGCACTTTGCAAATCTTAAAGTGCTGTATAAATGTTAACTGCTATTACTAAAGCCTAGCTTATGTTCCACCTGACTCTGCGATGGCTCTTCTAATTACTCCTTTTCTTGTTGAGCTGTCTATTCTCTGAACTACTGCACTGAGAGTCTATACCATGCAACTTAGCACTTGTCATATACCATCTTATATTGTTTGCTAGTTGTTACTATGCCTTTCTGCATTGTAAGTTCATTGAGAGGCAAGGTCTGTGTCTTATGCTGCACTACATCTCTCAGTGGTACATAACCAATAAACGCTTGTCCATCCATTGCACACAGCTCTGTTCTAAGCACAGATTCAGAGATTCATGATATTTTGGAGCCCAGGGAAATCTTAGAGATCATCTGGGCCAGTTCATTTTACAGATGAGGAATCTGAGGCCTGGAGAAGCTAGGAGATTTGCCCAAAGTCACAGAGCTAGTTAATGAATCCCAATCTGGAGCCTTCCCTAGTTCCGCACCATCTGATTTATCATTTGTGACAATCAACATTTACATAACTTCACATTAATAATGATTAATAATGTTTAAAACAGTTGAAAAAGTACTAAGTTAAACAGCTAAATCTAGTTCAGGATTCACATTTTGGCAAAGTAAATGGCTAAGTTCATTTAGTGGAATAAATAGTCTGAATGGTATATAGTGAAAGCTAACGAAATAAGACAATCTGTTGGGAAAGCAGAAAAAAATTCTAGTTAGCGTTTACTAATTAGAATTCAAGTATGACCCAGGCTGGAAAATTATAATCTAAAATCCTCTTCAGCAGTTGTTAGAAGGAGCTCTTTCCATTTGGTCCAGGGGAGTCATGCCTACCTGTAAGATGCAGCAACAATAATTGAAAACAAGTAACAAAAATCTTGGGTGGCCCTTTTGTCACAGGGAATGAATGTCCTCCATGTAGAGAAGGGAGGACCTTCTGAATGGCGTCTTTAAGGTGTGGTGACAGGAAAGTTTGGTTAGCTGTCCTTGGAGCTGTTTCTGGCCATGTTGGGGTAGCCAATGTAAGGCCAGTGTATTATTGCACACACATTTTTTATCATACCATACCTTGGTATGATTATTGGTGACTTTTTACATTAGCACAGGAAACCAAAGAGAATGTTCTCTTTACTACATGGAATCAGACTCACAGTTGAGACTTCAGAATTCTTCTCGTCTCTCTAACGTTTACTTCAGGAGCAGTTTTCTCAACAAAATTCCTAAAAGTCGTCACCTGTTCATTGTGAAGACCTCTAGTAATGGGAAGTCTTCCACTTCCTGAGGTAGTTGATTCCATTTTTAAAACTTGCAAAATTTGTTGTTATTGAAATTGTTCAATTTAACCACATGTCTTGGCATTTGAAATGGAGGGTTTTATTCTGGAGGTGAAATGTGGATTCTTAAAATTGGTGGTTTTTTCCTCTGTATCTAGAGGTTCTGGGCAGTTTTCTTGTATTATTTCCTGCATTATGTTGTTCAAGTTTTTGATTTGTCATATTCTTCTAGGAGCTCTTTAAATACTGTCTTTGAGGTCAGTCACTTTGGCTTGTGTAGCAGCAGTCGTGTTTTCTTTTTATAGTGTTGCTTTTTGTTTTTCTTCTATTGGATTTTTATTGATTTCAGATTTTTGTATTCCAAATCTATTAGTCTATCTTTAAAGAAATTATCCATTCTGGATTTTTTTTTTTCAAATCTGCTAATTGACTTTAAATTTTTTTTCATTGATACTTCCAAATTCTGACATTCATTCCCAGTTTATTATGAATTTCATTTTGTTTTTGAATCATTGTGGAATTTCTTGTTATTCCATGCTCTTTGGGGAAATCCACAGGATTCTCCATTTCCTCATTTTGCTTTATATTACAATATTTGTTAAAAGAGCTTTGTGATCTCTTAGAAGGTTAGGAAAAAGGATGCTTCCTTCTGATTGTAGGATCCTGATTGATGATTTATCTGCTCATGTTCTGATTTTTTTTATTGAATTATTTGTCTTCTTGCACTTTTTGGTGTTTTAGCCTTTTCCCCTAATGTTAATTTGTTACTCACTTTCTGACTTCTCCCTCTTTTCTGGTGGTTATAACACCAAAGTTGGATTGCAAAACTGTCCATTTTCTCCCGTGTTAGGGAAATTCTGCCTACACTTAATTGGTCTCCAGATGGACCGGAGTAGCTCCAGCTGAGTTTCAGTTTTCTTTCTTTGCAGGCCCAGTGTAACCACAGTGCTGGCCCCTTACCACATTTTCTGTCTGGCACTTCTTTTATTTCTTAGACCGGGCTCAGTCAGTGTCAACTACTTTTTGTGGAGAGTGGGGAGAGGAAGGTGTTCTGAACTTTATAGTCTGGGTGTCCGTAATCTATACCTCAGATAGAAGGCAGCACACTTTTTGCCCCACTTTCCTTCTCATGTGGTGAGGCACAGTTTGTCTTGGGGGAGGGAGAGGCCAGATGGAGTGTACTGGCATTCTCTGCCACAGGAAGGGATAGGAGCCCCAGGCACAATCCTGTTAATCATTTTGTACATACCAGCTAGGAGTGTGAAGGCTGATAGAGGAGGTATACTGAGTGAACTTTTGAAGGATTAGCATTCTTCAAGTCACCAAGCATTGATTAAGAGCCTACTATGTTTCAGACAGTGTGCTATCTAAATATAAATGTAAATATAGGCTCTGCATTCAAGAAACTCAGTCTAATGGGAGAGACAACATGCAAATAACTGTACAAATAAGCTATATAGAGGATAAATTGAAGATAACAGAGGGAAGACACTAGCATTAAGGGGGGTTAGGAAAGGCTTCCTGAAGAGGTGGGATTTTAGCTGGTACTTGAAGGAAGCTCCTTGTTTCAACAAGGATGAGGAGATGAGGAAGGACAGCATTGGAGATGGAGTATCTTGTGTGAGGACAACCAGGAGGCCAGTGTCACTTGACTGCATAGTACATGAAGGGGAATAAAGTGTAAGAAGACTGGAAAGGTGGGAGGGGGCCATGTTACACAAGGCTTTGAAGACTAGAGTATTTTATATTTGATCCTGTAGGTGACAGGGAGCCACTGAACTTTATAGAATGGGGAGGGAGGATGACATGGGGAGACCTGCTCTTTAGGAAGATCAGTTTGACAGCTGAGTGAAGGGGAGAGACTTAAGGCGGGGAAACCAAATAGAAGGCTGTTGCAGTTGTGCAGGTATGATGCACTGCAGCACAGTGTTGGCAGTGCCAGAGGAGAGAAAGGGGACGCGTTAAAAGAGATGTTACAAAAGCAGAGATGACAGGCCTTGACAACTAGTTGGAGAAGGGGAAGGGGGGAGAGACAGTGAGAAACTGAGGTTAACTCCTAGGTTGTGAGCCTGGGGGCACTGAGAAAATGGAGGTGTCTTCAACACTAATAGGATAGTTAAGAATTCCTGAGAAGAGGACTTGGGGAAAAGAGAATGGTGGCATAGTGGATAGAGTGCCAGGCTTATTGACTAATAGAAATATAATGGGGACAAAGGGTATGTGCATTTTAGAAACTTTTAGGGCAAGTTCCAGGCAACTTTCCAGAATGGTTATACCAATTCGTTTGTCTACCAGAAGTGTGCTTAATTTGCCTGTTTTCCCATAGCCCTTCATTTCATGTCATTCAAATGACATTTGTCATTTTCCTTTTTTGTCATCTTTGCCAATCTGATGGATGTAAGATGGAACCTTTGAGTTCCTTTAATTTATAGTTCTCTAATTAATGGTTTAGAGAATTTGTTTCTTATGACTAAGTATCCTTTGACAATTTATCAATTGGGAAATGGCTCTTATTCTCATAAATTACACTAAGTTATATAACTTAGAAATGAAAATCTTTCAGAGAAACTGCTAGAATAATTTTTTCCTAGGTATCTCCATTAGTTTTGTCTGTGCGATAACTTTTAAATTCTTTGTAACCAAAATTGTCTACTTTATCCTTCTCTGATCTTCTTTGTTCCTTGTTTGGTCATGAATGGATCTCCAGTCTATAGATTTGAAAGGCAATTTCTTCCTTGTACTTTTAATTTATGTTTAAACTGTTTTTTTGTTGTGTTTAAACTTTTTTTATGTCTAAATCACAAACCCATTTGGAGTTTATCTTAGTATTAAGCAGAGGTTTCAAAAAGAGCCATTGGGCAACAGCTGCAGCACTCCTGCATCAGATTAAAATGTAATTGGGAAATATTTAACAAAATAAATAAAAATATGGTAGAACATAAATAATGTTAATAAGTGGTTTTCTAAGTCATTATGCAACCTGCCGGGATCCCTATTTTATTTAAGTCCCCATTTTTATTTGAGTTTGACACCATTAGTATGGAGTATGAAATGCTATTCTATACCTATTTTCTGTCAGACTTCTTTGCAGTGTTCCTAATGGTTTTTGTCAGATAGTGGGTTCTTACCCCAGTAACCTAGGTCTTTACATTTATCAAACACTAAGCTACTATGCTGATTTGCTTCTGTATGTTGTATATTTAATCTGTTCCTTTGTATTTTTTACCCAGGACCAAATTGTTTTGATGATTATAGCTTTGTAGTGTGGTTTGAAATCTGGTACTGCTAGGTCTCTTCTTTCTCATTTTTCCCCCCATTATTTTCCTTGAGATTATTGACCTATTTCTACAGGTGAATTTTATTTCTTTTAATTCTCTAAAGTAATCCTTTGGTAGTAGATTGGCATCTCACTGTATAAGTAAATTTAGGTAGTGATGACATATTTATTACATTGGCTCAATCTAACCACAAGCAAATAATATTTCTCCAATTATTTAGGTACATCTTGATTCCCATAAAATGTTTTACATGTGTATTCATAGCTTTCTTCTGTGTCCCATTTAATTCAGCCCTAAGTGGGAGGAGGGAGGAGAAAAATCTTCTTCCACCCTGACATTCAAGGCAAGTCCATCAGCATTAATTAAATACCAGGCACTCTGTTAAGCACTGAGGATGCAGAGAAAGGCATGAAACAAAAGCAGTTCCTACTTTCAAGGAGCTCAAATTCAGCTAGCCACTGTCCGTTTTTCTTTCATAAGTAATGAAGCACATAATCCACAACAGGTAGCGTTGATCCCTTATCCATCCAGCATCTGTTTTTATTAAAACAGTGTGTAAACATAACTTTAAAGAACCATAAAATTTTGGAACAGAAATTCACTCTCCCTTAGAAGGGATAAGAGAAAGAAGACGAGAATGAGGAGGGAGGAAATCATCATTTGTCTCAGCAGAATCAAACAATGACCTTGTCTCTTATAGATATGGCGTAGTATTGCATCCTTATAGCCTGGCACTTGATCCGAGAGAGTGAGCACAGGAACAAGCAGTGCTTCTTTCACATGAGGGAAAAAAAAAAAGAAAGACCAAAAATGAAACCACTCATATGGCTGCAGGGCAGCTGCTCAGTTAAAAAAACTCCTGGTTGTTGGGACTTTGTCCAAGCACCTGTGCTCCATGTACCTCCTCTCTTCTCACAAGTGCCTGGCAAGCCACAGCGTTCAGTTCCTGCCCACAGAAAGAAATTTCTAATTGTGCAATTTCCTTGTTAGAGAAATACCTGAGGTTACCTAAGGAATAGCTGGCAAATCAATTTGATGAGAATAGGGAGTGGGTGCTGGGGAGTAATAATATGGAAAAAGATGGGAAAGGTGTGTGCCCTCTCCATTTTGTGGAGGGCCTGACCATAAGTACCAGGCAAAAAGTTTTGTATTTAAAAGCACATTACTGGCTTGCTTCTTGTTTTTTAATTATTTTGTTTCTGCATTGTTAAAGGCTAGGGGTTTGGGTAGTGTTTTGCTGCTAATTTTCTGCTTAATTGGTTTAGTTGTTGGTTATTGTTCGTCATAAGTTTAAAAAAAAAGTATGTGTCTTCTGCATTTGGGGTAGCTAAGTCCCCTGGAAAGCACTATGGCAGGATGTGGGCATAATGGACATGTACTGTCTGTCACACTGTATTGGGATGGTTAGATGTGGAAGTGGCTTCTTGTTTGTTAGAGGATGGATACACAGAAAGGAAGCAAAAGTCACACAAAGTGCTCTTGACTCAGAAATACCACTGAATTATCATCGAAAAGACCCTTCTGGCTGCTCTGAGGTGTCAGGGCAGTTGATAAGTGGTGGATAAGATGTTCAGGATGAAGGATAATGCAAATACCACTGTGCCTGAGTTTTCTGAAGCAGCAGAGCCTTCCAATATTCTGAAAAGATGCCTGGGATGTATTAAAATACCCAGATGCCCCACGGTGTCCTCACTTAGGTGAACTCTTCTCCAGCCTGACGTATCCACTAAAAAACTAATAGCCTTTTTACCACTGGCCTCACGGTGTCCTCCTATGCGGCAATGTACTGTTGTCTTTTCTCCCATAGGCTTTGTATCCCAGAATCTCTCTCCTACCTATCCCTCTGAAAATACGTACTCCATGAAATCATTTTGTCCTAAAAAGTTGATTTGAGGTACATTTTGTGTTATTTGCCATTGGCATGTTTTGTGAACCTTGTCATGGGTGCCAATATTGCTAGTTATGGCTCTACCATTGCCTATGTGAGAAAAAAGAAAACTCTTATATTATAGAGTACATTATATACATATGTATATAATATATAATTACATATATGTACTTTAATTTTTATGTTGTACTTTTCTCACAATATTGAGATATTTTAAAGTATTATTATTCCCATTTCACAGATGAGGAAAGAGAAGCTTGGAGAGGTTAAATGTCATACAGTTATTAGGTTTCAGAGTTGAGTTTCAAAACCAGGTTTCTGTTAGCTTTAAGCCTAGGGATTTTTGTACTATACCACAGTAATATAGCCCCCTACTAATGACTTTGGGGTCATGAAAAGTGCTGCCAATCTTCATATCAAATCCCTAATCACAAACCAAGAGGAGAATGTAAAAGCTTCCAACTATATATAAAAAGTTACTGTATGAACAGTGATTAAAGGAACAATGATTAGAATTACAGAGTTAGTGAATTTCAGAGTTGGAGGGAACTGCAGGGATCATCTTTCTAAACAATATCTAAAAAACTCCCGTCTGCAGTGTACCCAACAAACGGTTGCCCAGCGTCTGTTAAACACCTTCAGGCTTTCCATTCTACTTTGGGGTAGCTCTTATCATTAGAAAGTTTTTCCCTATGTCATGCCTAAATTGGCCTTCTTTTTTCCTTCCAAATTCTGCCCATTGCTCTAGTTTTCCCACGAGGGCCGAACAGAAAATCAAATCTTTCTTTGACATGACAGCTTTTTAAATACTCAAAGACAGCCATCATGGCCCCACTAAGTCTTTTCTTTTTCAAGCTGTATATATAATCAACCAATCCTCATATGACCTGAAATCAAGGCCTTTCACCAGACCATATGCCCTTCTCTGGAAGCTCTCCAGATTACCAGTGATTCTAGTGTGTGAACCATGGCAGACTTGCTCAATTGCAACTGAACTCTTATTATAACCGCAGCTGTCTGGAAACCAGAACCAGAGTCATAGTTACTCCTAAGGATTAAAACTGATCAAAGAAAAAGGACACAGTGCTAGAGTTTTGAGAAGAGATTAGATTCATGAGCCCACATGCTGCAAGGCTAAGGGTTGGTGACCAGTGGGAGGGAAGATCTGATGAAACAAACCAGGCCTGTTAGACTGCAGACCAAAGTGTTCAGTTCCCCTCTTCTGCTAAAACTGGGGAAGCTCAGTGGTCAATGAACTCAGCCACTAAAGTTATACCAAGGGAGGCCAACATGAAGGTTTTCTAGTTTTCTCTAAACACTGTGGTCAGAATGGACATTTGAATGTGGAGTACATGCAAGAAAAGAACCAACTCTTTTATGTCAAAAACTACAGCCTAAAGGGTAGGTATTTGGAGTTGGTCAAGAGTGAAGCAGCTGGGGTAGAATGCTACCTTAACCCATTATTCCTTGAGGGAGAGAACCATGGGCTAAAGTGAGTGAAAAGACTGAGTAGAGTCCACAGCTGACAGCTTGTTTCAAGTGACTGTTATACTTGAGTCATTCTATAAACATATTTACTATGAGTGTGACCTTGGGCAAGTAATTTAACTTCTCTGGGGCTATTTCCTTATCTGTAAAAGGATGATATTAAACTAGATAGTCTCTGGGTTTTCTTTCAACTTGCTATCTGTGAACCTATTAAAAATTTAATTTATGAACTTTTACAGTCATTTAAAGAAGTGGACATTTGTGACTTGGTAAAAACAGCTATTCATAACGGGTTAAATTATAAGTTGACAAGGAAGTCTTTTAGTATTTATCTCAGTGTGCCCAGCCCAGTGGTATTCCTAGAATCTGTTTTAGTTGGAACAAACTCAGGATTATCAGAGAGGTCTCTGGGCACTGTGAGGGTAGCAAACAGAAGCACAGTACCTGGAAACTCAGGTAGTCCAATTTTTCTGTTCCAGCACTTAGGTGAGGACAGAAGGGAGGGCTGACAGGACACACAGAAATTCCCTGCAGCCTAGAATTAGAAGGTTGTTTCCTAAGCCATATGCTTACTTAGTGGATGCTGATGGCTTTCATTTTGGAGACTTCCTGCTGCTTGAGGAATAAAAATAATTTTTTAATAGTATTCTATTTTTTCCCCAATTACATGTCAAGAAAATTTTTAGCATTCATTTGAGTTCCAGATTTTTCTCCTTTTCTCTCTCTCCTCCCCTCTTCCAAAAATGGTAGGCAATTTGATATAGGTTATACATGTGCTATTATATAAAACATAATTTGCATATTAGTCACAGTTGTGAAAGAAGAAGCCTATCAAAAGGAAAAAAAAGACACAAAAAAGAATAAAGTAAGTGGAACAAAATATGCTTTGATCTGCATTCAGAGTCCATCAGTTCTTTATCTGGATGTGGGTAGCATTTTCCTTCATGAGTCCTTTGTACTTGTCTTAGATCTTTTGTGTTGCTGAGAACTGAGTCATTCATAATTGATCATCGTACAATGTTGCCAGTACTCTGTACAATGTTTTCTTGGTTCTGCTCATTTCACTTTGCATCAGTTCATACAGGTCTCTCCAGGTTTTTTTGAAATCTACCTGTTCATCATTTCTTATTGCGCAGTAATATTCTGTTACATTCATATACCATAATATAGTTTGAGATCTGGCATTGCTAGGCCACCTTCCTTTGAATTTTTTTTTTCACTAATTCCCTTGATATTCTTGAACTTTTGTTCTTCTAGATGAATTTTGTTGTTTTTTTTCTAGCTCTATCCAATAATTTTTTGGTAATTTGGTATGGCACTGAATAAGTAAATTAGTTTAGGCAGAATTGCCATTTTTATTATATTGGCTTGGCCTACCCATGAGCAATTGATATTTTTCCAGTTGTTTAGAACTGACTTTATATGTGTGAAAAATACTTTGTAAATGTGTACATATAGTTCCTGGTTTGTCTTGGCAGGTAGACTTCCAAGTATTTTATATTGTTTACAGTTATTTTAAGTGGAATTTCTCTTTCTGTCTCTTGCTGCTGGGCTTTGTTGCTCATATAAAGAAATGCTGATGATTTATGTGAGTTTATATTATATACTGCAACTTTGCTAAAGCTGTTAATTATTTCAAGGAGTTTTTTAGTTAATTTTCTAGAGTTCTCTAAGTATAGCGTCATGTCATCTACCAAAAATGATAGCTTTGTTTCCTCATTGCCTATTCTAATTCCTTTGATTTCTTTTTCTTCTCTTATTGCTGTAGCTAAAGTTTCTAGTTCCTTGCTTTGTCACTGATATTTTTGGGAAGGCTTCTAGCTTGTTTCCAATACAGATAATGCTTGCTGATGGTTTTAGATAGATACTGCATATCATTTTAAGGAATGCTCCCTTTATTCCTGTGCTCTGTAGTGTTTTCAATAAGAATGCATGGTGTATTTTGTCAAAAGCTTTTTCTGCATCTATTGAGATACTTATGTTTTCTGTTGGTTTTGTTATTAATATGGTTGATTATGTTGATAGTTTTCCTAATATTAAACCAACCCTGCATTCTTGTATAAATCCCACCTGGTCATAGTGTATAATCCTTGTGATATATTGCTGTAATCACCTTGCTGGTATTTTGTTCAAAGTTTTTGCATCAGTATTCAGTAGGGAAATTGGAATGTAATTTCTTTCTCTGTTTTAGCTCTTCCTGGTTTAGATATCAATACCGTATTTGTGTCATAAAAGGAATTTGGTAGGACTCCACTTATTTTTACAAATAGTTTATATAGTATTGGAATTAAGTGTTCTTTAAATGTTTGGTAGAACTCACTTGTGAACCCATTTGGCCCTGAGGATTTTTTTCTTAGGGAGTTCATTGATGGCTTGTTTAATTTCTTTTTCTAAAATTGGGTTATTTAGGCATTCTATTTTCTGATCCATTAATCTGGGTAATTTATATTTTTGTAAATATTCATCTATTTCACTCAGATTGTCAAATTTTTTTTTTTGGGCGAGGCAATTGAGGTTATGTGACTTGCCCAGGGTCACACAGCTAGTAAATGTCAAGTGTCTGGTCTGAGACTGGATTTGACCTTAGGTCTTTCTGACTCCAGGGTAGGTGTTATATTCACTGTGCCACCTCGATGCCCCTAGATTGTCAGATTTGTTGGCATATAATAAGGTAAAATATTTTGTAATGATTGCTTTAATTTCTTCTTCATTGGTGGTGATTTCACACTTTCCATTTTTGATACTGGGTATTTGGTTTTCTTCTTTCTTTTTTTTTTTAAATCAAATTAACCAATGGCTTATCTGTCTTGTTGTTTTTTTCATAAAACTAGCTCATAGGTTTATTTATTAGCTCTATAGTTTCATTTTTTTTAAAATTTTCAATCTTATTAATCTCACCTTTGATTTTTAGGATTTCCAATTTGGGGCTCAATCGGGGATTTAAAATTTTTTTTTTTAGTTTCTTTAGTTGCACACCCAATTAATTGATCTGTTCTTTTTCTATTTTGTTAATGTAAGAATTTAGATAAATAAAATTTCCCTTAAGTACTGCTTTGGCTGCATCCCATAAAGTTTTGTATGTTGTTTCATTGTTGTCATTCTCTTTAATGAAACTATTGATTGCTTCTATGATTTGTTTTTTGGCCCACTTTTTCTTTAGGATTATATTATTTAGTTTCAAAGTAATTTTTAATCTATCCTTCCATTGCCCTTTGTTGAGTGTAATATTTATTGCATTATGATCCAAAAAGAATACATTTAATATTTCTGCCTTTCTACATTTGATTCTGAGGTTTATATATTGTAATACATGATGAGTTTTTGTATAGGTGTCACGTGCTTCTGAGAAAAAGGTATTTTCCTTTCTGTTCCCTATTCAGTTTTCTCCAAAGGTCTGCCATATCTAACTTTTCTAATATTCTGTTTACCTCCTTAGTTTCTTTCTTGTTTATTTTTTGGTTGTATTTATCAAGTTCTGAGAGGGGACAATTGAGGTCCCCCACTAGTATAGTTTTGCTATCTATTTCTTACTGTAACTCGCTTCTTTAAGAATTTGGATACTATACCACTGGGTGCATATATGTTTAATGTTGTTATTACTTCATTGTCTATGGTACCTTTTAGTATGATGTAGTTTTCTTCCTTTTCTCTTTTAATTAGGTCTATTTTTGCTTGAGATCAGAATTGCTAATCCTGCTTTTTCTTTCTTTTTTTTTTTAACCTCAGCTGAAGCATAATAGATTCTGCTCCAGCCCTTTACTTTTACTCTCTGTGTGTCTCTCTGCTTCAAGTTTGTTACTTGTAAACAACATATTGTAGGATTCTGGTTTTTGATCCACTCTGCTATCTGCTTCCATCTTATGGGAGAGTTCATCCCATTCACTTTTTCAGTTATGATTATTGTATATTTTTCCTCCTTTTTGTCCTCTCTCTCCTTTCACACCTTCCTTCTTCACCACTGTTTTGCTTCTGTCTACCACCTCCCCCAATCTGCCCTCCCTTCTGTCAGTCCTTCTCCTCCCCCCCTTTTTTTTACTTAATCTCCTCCCCTCATACTTTCCTGTTGGGTAAGATAGATTTCTATATTCAACTGATTGTATATATTATTCCCTCTTTGAGCCAACATGGATGAGAGTAAGGTTCAGAAGATGCCTGTTGCTCACCCTTCCATCTTCACTTCACTGTAATAGGTTTTCTGTGCCTCTTTATGTAAAATAATTTACTCCATTCTACCTCTCCCTTCCTTCTGTACTCTGTATTCCTCTTTCTCATCCCGTAATTATTTATGTCATTCCCTCAAATTTACCTTATACCCATACCCTCTTTCTCTGTATATTCCTTTTAGCTGTACTATTAGTGGTATGATTTTTAAAAAATACAAGTATCATTTTCCCATGTAGGGATGTAAACTGTTGAATCACTGATGTTTTTTTTCCCCCTTTTTAGGCTTCTCTTGGGTTTTGATATTGGAAATCAAATTTTTTGCTCAGTTCTGGTCTTCTTCTTGTGAAAGCTTGAAATCCTTCTATTTCATTGAATGATCATTTTTCTACTTAAAGTATTATGCTTAATTTCACTGAGTTGGTAATTCTTGGTTGTAGTCCTAGCTTCTTTGCCTTCCTGAATATGATGTTCCATGACCTCTGATCCTTTAATGTTGTAGCTGCCAAGTCCTGTGTAATCCTGATTGTGGTTCCCTGATATTTGAATAATTTCTTTCTGGCCACTTGCAGTATTTTTTGCTTTACCTGATAGTTCTAAAATCTGGCTTTAATGTTCCTTGGAGTATTAATGTTTGCATCTCTTTCCTGAAGTTATCAGTGGATTCTTTCAATTCCTGTTTTTTCCTGTGGTTCTTGGATATCAGGGCAGTTTTCCTTGATAATTTCTTGAAAGATACTGTCCAGGTTCTTGTTTTGATTATGGCTTTCAGGTAGTCCAGTGATTCTGACATTGTCTCTCCTGGATCTGTTTTTCAGATAAGTTGTTTTTCCTATGAGGTATTTTACATTTTCTTCTATTTTTTGATTCTTTTGAATTTGTTTGATTGATTCTTAATGTCCAGTAGAGTCATTAACTTCCACTTGCCCAATTCTAAGTTTTAGGACAAACTTTTATAACTGCTTTCCTCAATTAGCTTCTGTATTTTCTTTTCTGTTTGCCCAATTGTACTTTTTAAGGAGCTATTTTCTTCAGTGGATTTTTGTGTCTCCTTTTCTGTTTGGCCAATTCTACTTTTTAATCAATTGTTTTCGTTTTCCAAGCTGTTGACTCTTTTTTCATAATTCTCTTGCAACACTCTCATTTCTTTTTTTTTTTAAATCACTCTCATTTCTTTTCCCAATTTTTCTTCTACCTTTCATATCATTTTAAAGCTCCTTCATGAGTTCTTTCTGGGCTTGAGACCACTTCCCATTTTTCTTTGGGGTTTTACCCATCGGAGTTTTGACATTGTTGTCCTCTTTTGAGTTTGTGTCTTGATCTTCACTATCACTATAATAACTTTCTATGGTCAGATTTTTTGTTATTGTTGTTGTTTTGCTCATCTCTTTTGGCCCTTTTCCTTTCTTTTAAATTTGATCTTTGCTTCTGGGGTGGAAGGGGCACTGTCTCAGGCTTCTTGTGCCAGGGGCTACAGGCCTTGGCTGTTTACCTGGTACTGCATTGGTATTACCCTGAGGCCATGGGGGACTTTTGTGTGTGGTGCTGGCTGAGGGGATAGGGTGGGGTGGTGGCTGGTGCTGCTGGAGGCCATAAGGGGTCTGTCAGCTTACCTGGTGCTGAGCTGGGGTCCTAGTGCTGGTGTCTGGCATGTGCTGAGGCTGGTGGGGTGTTTCTACATTTCGCTGGTCATACACTGAAGCAGGTTGTTGGGGAGGGGTGGTTCTGGCAGCTGCCTGTTTGCTTAGGCACCTGTAGGGTTGGCGTCTACCTGTTTGCCCCAGGAAGCAAGAGGAAGTTTGGCTTCTGGAAGTTGTCTCTCTGCCTGGGTCTATGCTGAAGAACACAGTGGTTCTCAGAGATAGAGTCTGCCCATTCCCCTGGCTATACTGAGGCATGTGGACCATCTTGGTGTTAGTGTTTGTCTGCTCCACTGCACTGGGGCTCAGGATGTCCCACTGGTTTGCTGAGGTGGGATTTCCTGCTGACTTGCTGGGACTCTTCCTATGCCAAACTGCGCTCCCCCTTTACCAGAATGAGACAGACCTTTCCCGCTGATATTCTTGGACTCAAAGATTGTTTCACCTCATCTTTTTGTTGGTTCTGCTGTTCCAGAATTTGTTTTGTGCTGCTATTTTATGATTGTTTTGAGGTAAATACAGGAGAGTTATGGCAATTTATTGCTTACTCTGCAATCTTGGCTCCCAGAAGTAATAAAAATAATTTTTGAGAAAAAAATTCAGGGTTAGGTCTAGCGTGTTGTCACAAAATCAGTGAGATATAGAGTTTGTGCAGGGAACAGCATAATCTATTTAACTGGCTAACTCTATCATTCTTTTAAAAAAAATATTTTATTTCCCCCCCAATCACATGTAAAAACAACTTTTAACATACATTTTTTAAAAAGTTTTGAGTTCCAAATTCTACTCCTCCATCCATTCATTCCTCTTCCCCCCTTTCATGGTAAGCAATCTAATATAGATTATACATGTGCAGTAATGTAAAACATTTCCATATTAGTCATTTTGTGCAAGAAAATTCACACACATATATATATATAAAAAGTGGCAAATAGTATGCTTTGGTCCATATTCAAACTCTGGAAGTGGATGGCATTTTTTATCATGAGTCCTTTGGGGTTGTCTTAGATCATTGTATTATTATGGATAGCTGAGTTATTTAGAGTTGTTCATCGTACAGTATTACTGTTGTGCTGTACACTATTCTCCTGATTCTGCTCACTTCACTTTGCATCATTTAGTGTAAGGCTTTCCAGATTTTTCTGAGAGCATCCTGCTGGTCATTTCTCATAGCACAATAATATTCCATCACAATCATGTACCACAGCTTGTTCAAGAATTTCTAATTCTTTGCCACCACAAAAAGAGCTGCTATAAATATGTTTGTTCAAATAGATTCTTTTCCTTTCTTCTCCTTCTCCTCCTCCTCCTCCTCCTCCTTCTCCTTCTCCTTCTTCTCCTCCTCCTTCTTCTCCTCCTTTTAAAAATCTCTTTGGGGTACAGACTTAGTAGTGGTATCGCTTGATCAAAGGGTTTGCACAATTTGGTAGCCCTTTGGCATAGTTCTAAATTGCTCTACATAACGGTTGAATCAGTTCACAACTTTACCAACAATAACTCTACTATTTTAAGAACAGTGTGGAAGAAACTGTTTGAGATAAGGACTGATCCGAAGGGACCACCTCAGTGAGCCTTTAGTTCACAACCAATGGCATTATTCTGAGACAGATGACATGGTGGGTAAAGAGCTAAGTTAGGAAGACCTGAGTTCAAATCCAGCCTGAGGCACTTACTAGCTGTGAGACCCTGGACAAGTCGCTTAACCTCTGCTAACCTCAGTTTCTTCATCTGTAAAATAAGGATAATAGTAGCTCCAGGGTTGTTGTGAAAATAAAAATGAGATATTTGCAAAGTGCTCTATAAACCTTGAAGCATTCCATAAATACTACTAGCTATTTTTACATATTATCAAGAACCCTGGGAGAATTAGAATATTTGTGGTCTACTGAACCCTGAATAAATGAATAAACTAAGAAGGGCTCAGTATACCAGGCCTCAAATTCAAAATGCCCTGGATTGCCAACTGGGCAATCAGTGATTTTCAATGTTATATCTTAGCAGAACCTTATAGCAGTGACATCTAAGGAGAAAATTGTGGTCATTTGCCCAGTGAGGTTTGAGAACAACAATCACCATTTACTAAGCACTCACCAATTACAAGACTCTGTACTAAGTGCCAGAAACACAGACAAGAATGAAATGCTTCCTCTCCTTAGGGAGCTTGTATTCCATATAGGGACATAATACATGCACGTAAATATTTATGCGTCATGTAGGAGGTGCTACCTGAATTATGCTTTGAAGGAAGCTAGGGATTCCGTCTAGTAGAAATGGAGAATCAGAGCATTCTAGACCAGGGCTTCTTAAACTTTTTCCACTCATGATCCTTTTTTGTCTGAGAAATTTTTACATGACCCTGGGCATATAGGTATATAAAATAGATATACAAATCAAATATTTACTGATAATAAATCATAAGGAAATTTATTTTAAAGCAATTCTTTGATATACATATAATTTTACCATTTATTAGAAATGAAAGCATATTTGCATACTAATGAGATGAATGTGCTTGTTTATTTTTACATAAAGAATTCAATCTTGGAATATTTGATACTTTAGGAGGTACAGCATCTTCAACATTTTTCAAAGTTGTTCAATATTTTGATTTTATAGTTGTCAATGCTGAGTATGCTGTTTTGCATAAATATATAGTACAAAGTGGCAGAGGTATATTAGGGTCATTTCAGAAATTGTTGGAAATTCTGCCCTAATCCCAAGCCAAAATTCATTTAATGATTTTGTAAGTACAGTAAAAACACTGCAATTTATAACATGTAATAGGCTCGAATCTGAGCCAAGGTGTTTTTGGCAGCATTCACTGATGTTGCATGGCGTGACGGCATGCACAGTACAAAGTGTGCATGTTATGTGTTCAGAACTAAGGCTGCAAGGAAGTTGCACAATGCAACATAGGCAAGCACTGCCAGACACACCTCAGATTCATTACACGTTTGATTTTGAATTAATTTCTGGTTGTGCACTCAGAAACCTTTTACTGTTGCCATATTTTTCTCAACCGTCACATTCAGTTATGCAGCCCCATATGGGGTCGCAACTCAGTTTAAGAAGCACTGTTCTAGACAGGAAAGACCACCTGCATGCATTGGAAATAATGTTGAGATCTGAAAGATAGGTGGGAGCCATATGGTGGAGAACTATTAAGAACTGAGCATTTCGTATTTTTCCCCAGAGGCAAGAGAGAGTCACTAAAGATTTTTGAGTAGAAGTAGGGTGCAGATTTGTATTTTAGGAACATCAATTTGACAGTTATAGGGAGGATGATTTGGAAAGGGAAGAGACTAGAAACAAGGAGAACTGGAGGCTTGTTAAAATTAATTTTTATTGATATTTTTTATTTCTTGCGTCACCATAGTTATCCCAAGTATCCTCCTCCTTCCATCTCCCAGAGAGACAATCCCATATGACAAATAGTGGGGGGTTTTTTTTTGAGAGAAAAAAATCACAACTGATTAATACATTGAAAAAGTCTGAAAATGTGCAATGTGTGACGCCTGAGGACCTCTTACCTCCATGAAAGGGTTGGTTCAGGATGTCTTCTCATGTCTCTTCATTCGAGTCCTGCTTGATTTTTATAATTTTGTTACATATGCTTTTGATTTTTGTTGTGTAGTTCTCTCTGTTTACATTGTTGTAGTTACTCTGTATATTGTTTTCTTGGCTCTGTTTACTTCATTCTGCATCAGTTCATATTGATCTTTTCATGCTTTTCTGTATTCGTCATACATCATTTCTTATAGCACAGTAATATTTCATTACATTCATTTATCATAATTTGTTTAGCCATTTGCCCAGTTGAAGGGCATAGACTTTGTTTCCACTTCTTCCTGTCACAAAAAAGTTAGGTGGTTTTTCACATAGTCGAGGTAAGAGGTAGTAATGAGTGTTTGAACTAGGCTAGAGGCTGTCTGATTGCAGAGAAGAGGATGGATGTGAGAGATGTTGTGGAAGTTCAAGTATCAGAATTTGGCAACTGATTAGAAATGGGGAGTGAGGAAGATGGAGGAGTCGGGATCACTCTGAAGTTGTAAACATGGTGGACTAGAAGTCTTACATTATGCTCAAGAAAAATAGGGAAGTCTGGAGGAGCAATGAAAAATATGGAACACTTCCCAAGTTTTGTGTTATAGAAAGAGTGACCTAAGCCGCTTAAAGTCACTGTTCCATTTATGTATTGTAGTAGGTTGAAGAGGAGGCTTACACCAACGAGGTTTTGAGACTGTGTGCATAGTCTCTTATTCCTGGTATGAACAGACAAGAGCTTATTAACCTATAGTAGTAATGAGTGTCATGTTGAAAGCTATCAGACAGAAATGGATACTGTGCTGCCAGTTATGGGTTTAGTGAGTACTGCAGGTCAGGAAGAAACGATATGAGTATGGAAGCCAAATTCAATGGGCCTCATGCATGCAAGCCTGGGAAATCCAATTGAGGAGGTGAAGGCAATTTTGTAATTCAAACAAAGTGGGGCCTCTGACATAGGAATTGTGGCAGAGTCTGAAACTTTCCTCATAAAGTATATCTAACATATGTGTAAATAAACTACGTAACTGTTAAGCCAATCCTCCATACATAGGTTGAACAGAGATGTCTGGCAGTAGCATCATACACAATATGAGTTGTATTTCTGGTCACAAGGATAGGTGTGATCACAAAAGAATCAGGTCTGGCTCACCTGAAGTCAAAGAACTGTCATGAGAGGGGCAGAAAATGGAACTTATTAGTGTTGAAGAGTAAGAGATCCCATGCAAAGAGGTAACTAGAACTCTTAGGCTATCTACTCATCAGTTGCTAGGCCAGGAAGATCAGAAATATACCTAGGGAACCCTTTCTTAGAATTCCTGCCTTGGGGCCCATCTGTCCTAATTGGTGGTTGTCTCCATTGCCCACTACCTCAAGACCTGGCTGCAGTCACACTTTATTCCCTGGCCAGCTCTTGACTAACTGCCATGCCACTTATTTCCATATCTTCTGCTCAGTCTTTCCTCAGATGTGATATTTCTAGTAGGTATTTATAATTGCACCAAGCACAATGCAACAGAATTTATGTCGGGGCAGGTAGGTGGCGCAGTGGATAAAGCTCCGTCCTTGGAGTCAGGAGGACTTGAGTTCAAATCCGACCTCAGACACTTCACACTTACTAGCTGTGTGACCTTGGGCAAGTCACTTAACCCCAACTGCCTCATCAAAAAGCAAAAAAAAAAAAGAATTTATGTCATATGTGTTAGTGCTTGAACAAGACCTTCAGCTACTCATTGACTTGAGTTTTGGAGCATAAAAGGATAGATGACATAGGAAGTCTCTTGAGCAGTATGTCATAAGACTATGGTTAAAAAAAAATAAGATTTGCAAGTTTTGTCTGGCTACAGCATGGATGAACCCTGACAGGAACAAAGAACATTATGGTGCCCAGGACCACTCATGAACTCCAGCTGAGAGTTTAAGCCCTGCTATGCAAGCTTCATGTCATTGATGGAAATAAAGTAGCTGATACATTAAAACCTGTACCATGTCAACTGATGCAGACAAGAAGGTCCACCAGTTTATACAATGGTATTGGAAAGAATCAAGAACCATATTGAGACAGTACATTGCAATCACTTGCTTCTTTCAGGGAAATTAGTGGGGCCACTAGGTGAAGAAGAACAAAAGAGCCAAGAAATCAGATGTATAAAAAGTAATATCTGAAGACTGCAGCCACATAACTGTCCTGAAGGAGAACCTGGTCTGGATCTGGCTTCTGAAGGACAAGACTGAATAATGACTATGGGCAAGTCACATTTCCTAAAGGGGGATCAAAATCATCAAGTAAGGTGTAAATCCTGTACGGTCAAAATTACCTTTAAAAATCTCTTAAATTGGTCCTAATTCTTACTTACAACATCACTAATGTGAAAATATGTTTAATAGGAATGTATATGTATAGCCTATATCAGATTGCATGCTGTCTTGGGGAGGGAGGTGGGAGGGAGGGGAGAAAAATTTAAAACTCAAAAGCTTATGGAAGTGATGGTTGATAATTCAAAATAAATTAATTAATTAAAAAAAAGAAAAAAAAACTCTTAAATTGCCCTCAAACTTAAAAACTATATCCTTAATGAGTAAGGGACCAGGGTCTCTTTAAAAGAAGGTAGTCTGTATTAGACAGCAGATGGATCTGCAGTGAACCAATTAAATATAATTCTCCTCCTCTCCCTCCCCCCACCCCGAGTTGTTGATTAGGAGAAGGACAGGACTTCTACTCAAATAGAAACCAAAAAAAAAAAAAAAAAAGACAGCCAGATGAAGACTTAGCTGATAGGAAAACTGATGATTAGGGGCAAAGTACTCTTAAAAGGGCTTCACACATAAATGCAATTTTATTGGAAGGTATCATTAACACCACTGCGTTACTTTCTTGTTCTTGCTTTACCTTGAGGCAAGAGAAGACATGAGGAATTCCAGTGGAACACAGCAGGGACTTTCTAGCTGAGCAGGAATGCTAGGAAATCCATGTAAAACTGCCTCTCTTCTTAGTTATACCAGCTTCAGCAGAATGAATAGACTGCTTTATGAGTATGATGAAGAAATTCTAGAATCACGTTCTGTGGCAAAATGCTCGCTTGTGAGGGACACTGGGAACTAAGACTGAGGAATAACAGATTAATAAGCACTATAACAATACTGCTTCCCCTGATGGTAGAAACACTTGTCAACAATTTTTCCATAGATAGTAGAGACACAAAAGTGTCAAGAGTGACAGCAAACTATGATAGAAGTGTCCCAGTTATTTGGCCTTGACTAATTCTAGGAAGTCCTACTATATTGCTTCTTTGTGGCATGAATTTGAACCTGAATGACTTTTCCCTGACTCTACTCCCTTTACTCCCCTCCTCCCTTCTGCCCCATGGCAAGGGCCTCTGCAACTGATGTCTAATATAACCTCCATCTGTTTCCTATATAACTCTTACTTTCTACCTCCTGTCCCAGTTCTGCTGGAGCTGCCTGGACCCCTGCTCCGCTGTACCCAATCGTGTGTGTTTCTCCCTCCCTTCTCTATGGCAAAATGCAAGCTAGGTTCTACTGTGCTGGAAAGGCTTTTGTTATGGTCCTCAAAACAGTGTCGATTTTCTGTGGACCAGGGTAGTTTATAAGTACAGAGATTCAACACTAATAGACTGGCTACTTGGTGATAAATCTTCTGGCCATGGCAACCTTGGAAACAGAAAAATGCAAAGTGACCATCACTAATGTCTTCTTGCCCTGCCAGCCCCACCACCACCCCCATGTATGCACATGCACTGCACATTTGCACAAGCACACACACACACACACACACACACTTCTACTTCTGCAGTGACTGTGGAGGAATGGTGGGAAGAGGGCTAAAAAAGATTAATAATCACATGATTTTAGATCAACTCTAACTTAGTTGTTGGTACTCCAAATGTGAAATTTTTGTACATTGCCCTGTGGGTGAGACATCCTGCTAGAGGAGCTAAATTCTTTTAATACTGGGCATTCTTGATACACAAGAAAACCAGAAGGAAAAAGGAAATTGCAGCTCAGTGGAAGGATAGATCACAGGTTCTCCTTGGAGAATTGAATGAAGCAGTTAGTTATATATGTTATTTTTATATATATCCAGAGCCAATAAGAAACAACATTTCGTAGGACATTTGAACCTCTTATATTGCAGTGCTTCAGTGTATGGTCCAATATATGGATGTTACAAGAGATGTTTGGGGAGATAAAGAAATTCAAGGAAGAACTCCAAAAGGCCATCCAAATGACAACCACCATATGCTTTGATACTTAGTTACTTTGGTTCAAAGGTGGAAATAAGTTAGTATGGTGAAAAATATGTTGTAAAGTGTGGTTCAGAAATTAAGAATGAGAGAGACCAAAATTTATAGGCTACCCCAAAAAAGCCTTTTGTCCATAGTATCATGAACACTTTCTTTGGGAATAGAATTGGAAGGTATTGGACATGGTAAAAACTGAATGACAGCACAAAAAAATGAAACTGATTATTTGTTTATTTTAATGAAATAAAAAATAAAAATTTTATTTTCCCCCAATTATATGTAAAGACAATTTTTAGCATTCATTTTTACAAGATTTTCAGTTCCAATTTTTTCTCCCTTCCTCCTCTCCGCTCCACTCTTCCTAAAATGGTAAACAATTTGATATAGGTATATATGTGCCAATTATGTAAAACATATTTCCATATTAGTCACAGTTGTGAAAGAAGAAAGAGATCGAAAGGAAAAAAAAATAAAGCAAGTGAAAAAGTATGCTTCAATCTGTATTCAGAATCCCATCAGTTCTTTATCTGGAATCACATTCTGTGGCAGAATGCTCACTCATGAGGGACACTGGGAACTAAGACTGAGGAATAACAGATTAATATCTCCCATCTCCCATTGCTGGACATGTGATCCCAAGTGATCAAGCCATTGTGGGAGCAGGGAAGCACTATAACTATACTGCTTCCACTGATGGTAGAAACACTTGTCAACAATTTTTCCATAGATAATAGAGATGCAAAAGTGTCAGGAGTGGCAGCATTTTCCATCATGAGTCCTTTGTGGCTTGTGTGTCTTGCTGCTGAGAAGAGCTAAGTCCTTCATAGTAGATCATCACACAATGTTGCTGATAATGTATAGATGTTTTCCTGGTTCTGCTCATTTCACTTTGCATCAGAAACTGATTATTTTAACAAACAGAAATAGTTCATTACTGGTGTGAAGTCACTCAGGAATCAGCAATCTGTGTATAGTCATATCTCTGACTTATTAACACAAGGAGGAGTTAATACAAAGCTAGCAGAAAAAATTAAAATGAGGAAAATGTATGGTATAGCATTAAAACAACTCTACCATGACCTATTTAAACAAGTTATTGATGCTGAAAAATGGATAATGGAGTTAGGAAAAAGATTTGCCTTGTGTCTAGTACCCAAAACATGTCTATTGACCGATGGGACTAAGCTGGCAAAGGCTGCTGGAGATTTTTCTCTAAACTATTGGAAAGACCAGTTCATTTTGAACAAATTCATTATGGTTCAAAATACAGGTTTATCCAACTTAGAATAAATAATTGTTTTCACAAAAACATTGTTTTAAGTGAAAAATTAGAGCTATGCTAGTACTTAAAGGTATGTTACTATATGAGGCTGTGGGTTGACAGAGGCTTTGCATGAGGGTTAAGTTTAATAGAGCATCTTTGGGTCTCCCTCTGAGGACTCCTGAAGAGAGCTGACGGGAGTTGAGCTTTTATGGGAGCGTTGGGGGATATAATTATAGGATGCAAAACCTATGGTGGCCCCAGCCATAGGGAAAGGAGGGGGAAAGACCCCATGAAGTACACATGGCTGAGTACAGGGGAGCAGGGGTCCAGGCAGCTCCAGCAGAACTGGGACAGGAGGTAGAAAGTAAGAGTTAATTAGGAAGCAGATGGAGGTTATATTAGAGATCAGTTCCAGGGGCCCTATCCATGGGGCAAAAGAGAGGAGGGAAGTAGAGGGAGTAGAGTTGGGGAAAAGTCGTAAGGGCTAAATACAGTGGAGCCAGAGAAGGTAGTACTTAGTGTGTGAATGAGGAAACACTGGGTGGCCAGAGGTCCAGAGATACTGGTGCAAGATGGATTATCTGGGATGTTCCTAGATAGGTGGAAGGGAAGCCTGAGGGAGGACAGGGCTCTGAGCTGAGCTAGGGGTGGGCAGCAAGTGCCACAGCAGCACCTGGGGATGTACTGACCTGCCAAAGATGGGACAGTATTGATGGGTGGGGTAAGGTAGCAGCAGTAAGTGGAAGAGAGCAGGAAAACAATTCATAGGCAGCTGGTAACATGTAAGGAATATGAGAAAAAGAGATGAGGTTGGAATGCGTTCTAAAAATGAGTGATGGCCTGTGTGAAGGCATACAAGTAGGAGATGGAATACCAGGTTTGGGGAACAATCCAATGTGGCTGGAACAAAGTGTGCATAGAGATGTTGATGACATAAGATTGGAAAGGTAAGTTGAAGCAAGCTTGTGAAAGGCTTTACCTGTCAGCCTGAGTGGGCTGTATTTACTCTTAGCTATCATAGCCAGCAACAACTACAAATTTTATTGTTTTTACTTTGTGTAAGGAGCTCTGTCAGATGCTGGACATCTAAAGACAAAAACTGAAATGGTCCCTTCCCTTCAAGGAACTTATATTCAAAATCCACTGAAGGCTTTTGAGCAGGGGATGTGATTAGGCCAGTTAGGAAAGGATATTTGGCAGCTTTGTGGGGGTTGAATTGAGGGAGAGAGGAGTGAGTGAAATAATGATGTTTTCTGTGATTTGAGATTCTAATAAGCCTTTCCATAAGATAGTGTTGTAGCTATAGGTTATGATAAAATGAGATGATTGATAAGCTCCTATTTGTTTATATAGTGCCTATATCAAGTTTAATGGCCTTTTTATTGATCCTAATCTTTTTTGACCTCTCTGTAACTGTAGTCTTTGACACTGTCAATGAGCCTTTTCTCCTTGATTCTCTCATCTCTCTAGGTTTTAGTGACACGTCTTCATCCTACTTGTGTAACTGCTCCTTCTTGGTCTCCTTTGCTGGATCTTCATCCAAATCACATCTGCTAATCATAGGTGTCTCATAAATACTCTGGCCTAGTCCCTCTTCTCTTCTCCTTCTATACCAAGGATTGGCAAACTATGGCTTGCAGTCCAAATCCTCCCCTGCCAATTTTTGTATTGTGAGCTAGGATTTTTTTAGCATTTTAAAATAAAATTTTATTGTATTTAAAAATATAAAAAGTATGTTAGTTCACTGGCCTTACAAAAACACAAGGAGGGCCTTAGTTTGCCAGCCCCTGTTCTATATTATTTCCATTGGTGATCTCTTTAGTTCCCATAGATTTAATTGTCATATCTATGCTGATGATTCCCAGATCTGCTTATTGATCCTTAAACTTTCTCCTGACCTCCAGTCTTGCATCTCCAACTGCCTATTGGCTATCTTGAACTGGATGTATGGTTTTTTAATATATCATCTCCAGGCTTATATTTTTGATCATTTCAGGCTGTCCAGTGATTCTTAAATTATCTCTCCTTGATCTCTTTTCCAGGTCAGTTGTTTTTTATATGACTTACCTTACATTTTCTTCTATTTTTTTTCAGTTTTTTGAATTTATTTTAATATTTCTTGTTATATCATAGAGTCACTAATTTCTGTTTGATCCATTCTAATTTTCAAGGTTCCTGTTTCTTGGCAAAGGTTTTATGCTTCTTGTATTAAACTGTTAACTTTCTTTTCAAGTCTTTCTCCAAAGCTTATTTCTTTTCAATTTTTTCCTTTAGAAATCTCATTTTACTTATAATATCATTTTAATCTTTTTTCTTCTTAAGTTCTTGAATCATTCTAGGGGAATAGGATCAGATTTGATAGAATGAAGCACAAACCTGCCTCACTTAAATTCCATTCATGTACAATTCTAAATACCATCCTGATGTCGTTGGTCCTCTTCGAGACTGAAGGATAAACAACAACTCTGTACCAGGCGCTGTACTAAGGAAAGGACATATGCTTATTATGGGTTTTTGCTTCTTATATAACAAGGAAGGAAGGACGATATTTCCACTGAGTCTCCAGGCTTCAAAAACATACCTGAAGGAAGTTTCCATTAATTTATTCCTAATGAGACTGTGTGCCTGTGGGTAATCCAGGCTATTGATTTAGATGAGCAGACATTTGGGAAGGAAAACTGCATTGGAAGAGTGACTGTGCCACTTGGTGTCCTGGTGCCCAGACTGGCAAGTTTATGAAACCCCCAGGATGAAGGAGAGGGAGCTGCTAAGAGGGGATAGCCAAGCCCAACTAGCCTGACCCCAGTAGACACAGTCTTCAAGCAAAGCTACCTGCACTGAAGGTTTAAAGCACCTTTCAAAGCATGCGTGACTAATGTAATGGGAGTTTAATGCATGCCCAGAACACCTAAGATTGTGTCACCCACATGAAAGACTATAGGGAACCTGCTTTCAGGAGAATGGTAGCCTGGTGCATTCATGGACATTGTGTATTAGTCTACGATGTGGTTGGGAGCAGCCTCTTCATTGACTGCATGGCTGGAACTGTACATCTTGAAAACTGCCTGACTGAATTCCATCAGGGTTTGTTTGTTTGTTTTTTTTGGGGGGGTAGAGTTTGTTGTATTTACATCTGAGAGTAAAAAACTTCAGTCATACCCTGTGGTAAGGGAGGGGGTGGGGAAAGGCTTGAGAGCTGCCTCTATCTCCTTCCCCCTCAAGACCACATAATTCCAGAAATGGCCTTGCAGTTTTGGCTTTTTTTTTTTCCCTGCTATTTCCATTGTAAGTGGCACTTATTCAATCTAAGCCAGAAACTCAAGCCGTGGGGATCTAGGAATCTAGGAATCTAATCTTATTGTTGTAGCCAGCTCAGCATCAAAGCCTGGAGGAGCAGGGGTGCAGGGATGTCAGCCCCTTGGAACTAATGCTGTGTAGGAAATGAACTAAGCTATGAGTCTAATCTTCCTCCTGCCCTGGAGCCTGAGGATTGGGGATGGGGCAGAAATTATGTCCTGAGGTTTTAGGAGGTGTGTTTTTGTATTTGTTTTTGCTGTATCTTTGATATAAATATTCTTTTGTAAAAGTGAATCTGATATTAAGTGGTTAAATGGAACTGGGGTTCTTAGCTAGTAGACCCCTAAAATTGAGCCAGTGGAAGAGAAGAGAGACTCCTCGAACCCTTTCATAGTACCAGCGGACTCTGGGAGGGGGCTTGGCCCTCAGAAAGTGGAGCTGGAGCGACTGTTTCACTGGGATAACCAGATTGAAAAGGCACCCATTTCATTATATGTGAATATTATCACTTCATCATAAACAGCTCCCATACTCATCTCTTCATTGACCGTAACAATAATAAACATTATTATCCATTTAGCACTGTTAGATATGGTCCTTAACCTCAAAGAACTTGCGAACATAAAATCAAAATGAATGTACATAGATGAAAACAGTAATTATAAGAGTTTAAGGTCTCACGATTAATAAAAAGGGATGAATAAGGAGTGATGTGGGTGTATGATAGTATCAGTTAAGTGCATTTAGAACTACTGAAGTTGTTGGACTCGAAGAATGATCATTAATGGATTATTGTCAAAAGGAAGTCTCTGGTGAAGTGCCCTAGGGATCTATCCTCATCCAGGTGTAATTTATTAAGTCTCCTTATTAGTAAGTTCGATAAATATGGATGACATGCTCATCAGATTTTCAAATTTGTGAAGATAGCAAAGAGAGTTAACATGTTGGATGACTAAGTTAGGATCCAAAAAGTTCCCAGCAAGCTAGAATGATGGGTTGAGTAAAATAAGATGAAATTTAGTAAGGATATTCCAAAATGGGTTCAGCAAGTCAACTTCAAAAGTACAGGACTAGGGAAGTATCGCTGGACAATAGTTTATGTGGTGGAGAAAAAAAAACGAGTGGGGTAATGGTGTTGTGGTAGACTTCACATGCAGTAGGAGCCAACAATTTAAGCCATTGTAGGTTACGTTAAGAGAAGCAAAGCATCCAGACAAGGGAGGTGGTGGTCACACTGTGCTCTACCCTACTTAGCCCACAATATGTAGTATTGGGTCTAGTTCTAGGTGCCATATTTCAGGAAGGACACTGAAAGGCTGGAGCAGGTCCAGAGGAGAGTAACCAGAATGCCAGAATGTTGAGGGCACTGAAAACCGTACTATGCAACAATATGTTAAAGGAACTAGGGATGGTTAGGCCAGGGCAAACAGGATAGCAAGTATTAGAAGGGTTGTGGTGATGTGGAAGAGAAATGAGCTTTGTTCTATCCGTCCTCAAGGGCAGATCAGGATGAAGTTGCAGATAATCTAATTTAGGGTCAATGTAGGGGGAAGACTTGGACTGAGGGCTTTTCAAATGTGGAATGGGCTGCCACTGGAAGTAATGTGCTTCTCATCACTAGAAGTATTCAACTGCAGGTTGTATGACTACTCATTGGTGTTACTATAGAGGAAGTTCCTGTTTAAATCCAAATGGGTGGCTTCTGAGGTTCCTTCCAACTTTGAGATTCTGAGTCTATGATTTTGTGGGGTTTACTAATAAATTGGAGGAAAATTAATATTAATGGAAGAAAGTTTCCTAAAAGGAAATTTGAGGTTCAGTTTGAAGGAAAGAGGAATATGGTTTGGGGGGGGGGGAAGGAAAGTGGTTATAACAAGCATTCGTGAACACCCTTTCAAAGGTAAGGAGATTGGAGAGGAGAAGGTGAGTGTCCAGGGGCCAGCACAAGGGCTAAGTTGTCTGTTATGGAGAATACAGTCAGAGATGAGAAGAGCAGATAGACCTAAAGTGGCAGTCTTGAAAACAGTGGGCGGAAGAAGGCAAGTCACTTGTTTTCAAGAGTAGTGGGTTATTATTGGAAGAGGTCAGTAATATGCTAGAATGCTATGATCAGTTGAGTAACTGGATGCCTGTGATGATGAGATAATGATAACTCACAAAGAGCTTACTTCACAACAGCCCTGGGAAGTGGGTGGTACAGATATTGTTATTCTCATTTTACAGGAACACTTAGAGAAGTACTTGACCCTGGTCACACTAGTAAGTCCCTGTCTTGGGACACGTCCTTAGTTCTCCTGACCCTCAATCCAGTGTTCTTTTGAGTATACTGCAGTACTTCTACTGTGGATCTAGAAGCTTTAGAATTCCTTTCCATGATGTGAATATCTATTCCCCCTGGAAGTTCGGAAGGCCCCAAAGGCCTGATCCCACCCCTGCTCAGTAGGTTGATAGCAGGAGAGTAATATAAGGCTCAGGGAATGAAGTCTTCACCACATTGGAGGCCTGGTGACTGGAAGATAAGAACAACAACAACAGCTGGCATTTGTATGGTGCTTTAAAGTTTTTAAAGTGCTTTACGTTCATTATCTTCTTTGGGCCTCAGCACAGCCCTGGTGGTAGTGTCACTGAACTCTGTCTTCATTAGACCTCAAGTCTTGTGTTCAAGTCAAGTTTTGAGCATTGTGTTCATTTCTGGGCACCACAGTTTAAGGGGACTGTTGATAAGCTGAAGAATGTAGAGGGGAGGGCCACCAGGATGGAGAAAGGCCTTGAGTTCATGTCACATGAGGACTAATTGAAAGTATTGAGCATGCTTAGTTTGGAGAAGAGAAGACTTGGTGAAGGGGGAAAGGAAAGTGAAAGCCATAATAATTGTTTTCAAGGACTTGAAGAGCCATCACTTGGAAAAAGGATTAGGTTATACTTATTTTCTTTGGCCCTGGAGCGTGAAATCAGGGGCTGTGGGTGGAAATTACAGAGGCAAATTTAGGCTAGATACCTGGGAAAAGTTTCCATCAATTAGAGCCACCCAAACCTAGAATGGGCTACCTTGAGAGGTGGGTTCCCCGTCATTGGAGGTCTTCAAGAATGGGCAGGACCTTTTGTCAGGTCTGTTAAAGTGGGGATTCTTTTCATGCATCAGTTGGACTAGATTGGCCACTGTGGTCCCTTCATAAATTCTGTGATTCTGAAACAGAAGGGATGATTGAGGGGCAGATTGCTGGAGAAGTAAGGAGGGGTTACAATCAAGGGCACCATGTGGAAGGGTTTGCCTTGTTTAAGAGAAGGTTCATTTCATTCTCAAAGGCTAGAGGAAAGGAGGAGAGATTGTGGGGTGATGTCAAGGGATTTTGAGATGAAAGGAAAGGGTAAAGAGGAACTCATAGAGAATCCCCTCTATTTTCTCAATCAAGTTTGAGACAAGGACCTCTGCTTCTCAGGATGGGGAGAGGGGAAAGCATAAGAGGTTTGAGGAGAGTAGAGGTTTGGAACAGCCTCTGGGGAGTGGGTTAGAGAATCACGGAGGAAAAAGTAAAGGGCTTGACCTGCCGCAGGCAAGGCTCATTTGATTAACATAAAGTTGTGGTGGACACAGTGTAGTTGAGAGATTGCCTCTAGCTCCATTCAGCATAATTTCAGTCCTTCTGATGCCACCACACTGCCTACACTCTTGTGAGAAATACTTTGCATGGCAGGGAGGAACAGATTAATAAATTGGTATGTATGTCACACCCAGAAAGAAAGTAAACATCATCTTTCAACATCAGTGAGATCTGGTGCAAGCAAGTGGCATTCTCCTTGAGCTGATCTCCAAGAACTTGCATAAAAACAGAAGCAGATGATGCCACCACACTGAATATGTCATGATTTCCCAAGAATGGGTACTCCCTCCAGGGACCACAGTCACTGTGCCTCTGCACCTTGGTGGAAAGAAGTTGTTATGGTAAAAAAAAAAAAAACTTATCACTCAGTGGCCAGTCTCCTGGGATAAGTGCTTCTGAAATTAGGTAGGCTGGTCCTCAAACAGCAGACATACCAGATCTTACCAAGCCCATGCTAGAAGTCTTTCCAGTTTGGTAGGACATGCAGGAACTTGTGTTTTACTAACATAGCCTTCAGTAACTCAAGGTCAACGTTTGTGCCTGAAGATGTATCTCCCTCTGTTATTGGCGAAGATGGGGGACTCTGAATATGTAACAGTGTATAATTTTCTTAGATTCTGGCAATGTGCTCCTTAGTTTTACTGACCTGCTATTTTTTCCTTTCTTCTTCTTCTTCTTCTTCTTCTTCTTCTTCTTCTTCTTCTTCTTCCTCTTCTTCTTCTTCTTCCTCTTCCTCTTCTTCTTCCTCTTCCTCTTCCTCCTCCTCCTCCTCCTCCTCCTCCTCCTCCTTCTTCTTCTTTTTTACTTTGTTGCAAGGGATGACTTGTTCAGAAATGAAAATGTTGCAAACACAGAAGATAAAAATTTTAAATCAAAAAAATTAAAGGTCATCTCTATGCCATGACAAGGCAACAACATAATACTTAAATGGATAATTTATTTGAATACTGTAATTAATTTTGAGGCTTTTTGTCCCATTTCCTTTTTGGGTGAGGCTCTGCCTACAAAATGCCATCCCGATGTGGAATGGCAAGACCACTCCCAGGCACAGAGCCCTGAGTGAATTCTTCGAGGTCCAGTGAGCCCCAGATCCACGTGCTGGACTGTCGGGGAGGGCACAAGCCAGTGTCTCAGAGCCAGGCCACGGTGCTCGTGGTCACTTCGCCTCAGTCAAGTTTGAGGGCAACAAGCGGCATTGTTTCCACCAGAAGTTCCTGCTGAGGTCTAGGCCATGCTGACCAACGTGGTGTGGGAGATCGCCAGCCACTGCTTCCATTTCCAAGGGGTCGTCTAGGCTCAAGCCCTTGGCCCAGACGTCCTGCCTTCCTCCTGCAGAAGTGTGACCTCCTTCATTTCCTACAGGGGTCCCGTTCATTCGGTAAGAGCTGCAAACACCAGAGGAGCTCAGGTCAACTGATCTTCATGGAATGTTTGTTAGATTCACAGCAGCCGCTTAACCTGGGCTTTCCTTAGGAACCAAAGAATCTCTGCTGACTCTCTGCAATTCCAGTTTGGAGCTTTAAGAATGGCATCCTTTGCCTGCCCTTGTAGCTCCTCGGAGGCAGCCTCCTTCACGCAGCATCATCACTCCCTGGGAGAAGTTCTTTGTTGCATCTCATTAATTATTTGTTGTTGTTCAGTCATTTCTGACTCTTCATGACCCCCTTTGAGATTTTCTTGGCAAAGTGAGTAGAGTGGTTTCCTATTTCCTTCTACCTCTCATTTTACAGATGAGGAACTGAGACAAACAGCGTTAAGTGACTTGCCCAGAGTCACACAGCTAATAAATGTCTGAGGCCAGATTTGAACTCAGGAAGATTTGTCTTCCTGACATTAGGGCTGGGACTTTTTCCACTACACCACCTAGCTGCTGGTTAATAATACCAAAACATTTAAATGAATGTGAACATAGAATGCAGTTTCAGCATGGGCCATGCCCTTCAGTGTAACAAAAATGCCATTTAGTTTAACTTGTTGGATTTTCTTAAGGACTTATATGCTGGAAGTGTGTGTGAAGACATGCTACCAATTTTTTTTTAATGACTTAAAAAGTTAATGTTAAAAACCAGTTGAAAGGTTTAAGTTTGCTTTACAACTATAGACATTTAAATAAATGAATTCAATTACAAAGAAAGATCAGTTCTCTTTTGGACCTCTGGAGGTGGAGATGCCAAGGGACATATTCTATAGGCAGTTGGCAGTACAGGATTGGGCCTCCGGGGAGGAAAGCAGTTTTGTTCTGGGGAGCTGGGAGAGGACAGATCATGAGTGACAAGCAGATGATGAAGTATAGGAATGGCTGACCTAGTGGATAGCTAGATGGGATGTGAAACTGAGGTATGGTTCAGTGTTGAAGGCCATCCAGTAGATGCATAAATAAGCTTAGTGAGTTAGTTTGTACATGATTAGTTATCAGAAGACTGGGTTGGGCCTTAGGGCAGAAGCTCCAAAAATGAGTAAATTAACTTCTTCAGGATTAGGGCATGGATTCTAGAAGATCTGGATGTGATGATCCAGGGGGAAAGGTGCTGGTCCAAGTGGGAAGGACCAACTTAAGCAGCATACATCAGATGGTGGTATAGCCTGGGATGGATGGATGGATGAATGGATGGATTGGAAATTATTTCTAGATTTGTTCAGGGTTAAAGAATGCTTAACCTCGTAAGTGACACTGAGTGCTTGATCTGGAACAACCCTCCCTAAGACATGTGATTATGGAGCTGGAAGGAAATTTTAAGAGGTCAGTACCGTCTTAGCATCAGCAATGCTCTTACCTTATAATATAGTTTAAGGTCTGATACTACTGAATCTGCTTTTTTTACATCTTTTTCCCCTGGTTTCTCTGAAGTTCCTGACCTTTTGTTCTTCCAAATGAACTTTGTTATTTTTTTTTCTAACTCAGTAAGATAATTTTTTTAGTAATTTAATTGGGATTGGATTACGTAAATAGATTAGTTAGGTAAAGTTGTTATTTTAAAAATTATATTGGCTTTACCTACCCATGAATAATAAATATTACTTTAATTATTTAGATCTGACTTTATTTATATGAAAAGTGTTTTGTTTTTATGTTCATTTAGTTCCTGTGGTTGGTACATAATGTAGTTTCCTTATTTTTCTCTTTTGATTAAATCTATTTTATCTTTAACTTTGTCTGAGATCATGATTACTATCCCTGCTTTTTTTACATAATATATTCTACTTCTGACTTTTATTTCATCTTTGTGTGTACCTCTCATTTTTATAGCACTTCCTAAAAACAACATATTGTTGAATTCAAATTTTTAATCTACTATTAGTTTCCATTTTATGGGTAAATTTATTCCATTTACATTCTAAGCTGTAATTACTTGTTGTATATTTTTCCCCCTTCCTGTTTTTCCTCACTATCCTTCTTACCCTATTCCTATCCCTCCTCAGTCCTCTGCTTTACTTCTGTCCACTACCTTGCCCTCCTGTTCCTTAATCTTCCTACCCCCCTTATCTTCTCACCCCTATCCCCTTTGCCTTGGATTTGGAAGTCTTTTGTATATTTTGTATCCCTCTTTAATCTTGTTTTGGCCAGAAACCCCGAGGGTCTTCCCTTCCCAGATTGATTTTTTTTTTAACTAAGTAAAAGGGGCCATCTTTGCCTCATTTTTTTTTTTTTTTGTATCTAGCCTTAATCACTGAATGGGCATTAATCCTCATATAAACTGAGACCTGGGAAGGACCTTAGCTTAAAAAAGCCAAAGTCATCCACTGCATCCAGGGTCATCTCCAGTTGTCCTGATTTATATCTTGCCACTGGACCCAGATGGTTCTGGAGGAGAGAGTGAGGCTGGTGTCTTTGGACAGCCCTGCCTCAATTAAATCCAATTCACTTGCAAGTCATGACATTGCCTTCCGGATGTCATGGTACTCTTTGAGAAAGAAGGACAAACAACAACAGCATCTATCTACCTATCTGTCATCTGTTAATCATTTGGGGACAACCTTGGCATAGTCTAAGACAGAATCCTCTCGATTAAGTTTCCCCATTATGCTATTTTCTTTCTGAATAGGAAATTGCCCCACCTGGTTAAACCTGAGCCTTGCTTTTGATATGCTTTGACTACAGGATTGGCTGTCGGATATGACTTGTGCCTGGAATCAAACAAAGTTAAGGGAGTTTCTCCCTCGGTATATTTCAGGTCAGTCTGCCCTTGAGGGGGCAAGGTTTGACACAGTTATAACCATGTCCCTTCTTTTTCTTTTGTAGCATATTTCTATAATCGGGGCAAGCGAGCAGTAGAAGTTTTATAAGTACAATACTAAATTTATTAATTAATAGATTGATACTGGAACATCTCTAAGTTACTGTAATAGGACGTAAGTATGAAAAATCTTACAATTTTAGTCTGTATTTGTGGTCAAATTATAATACAGGGGCAATATCCTCCTAAAGAAGGAATTAGATAAAGCAATAAAACAAAGATGTAATGTAAAAAGGTTTCTAATTGAATGAAATAGTAAATGCTGAGAAAGGAACAGGATTAGATTTTTCTCTAAGAACTATATGCATATGCATATGATTGACTTCCAAATTTATCTAGTATGGAAATTCAAGCTTTGAATATATTTTAGTAATAAGTTTTCAAAATTGGATTCAGGATTTTACATATAAAATTATATTGATAGTTGTAAAGTAAGTGAAATTATTTTCCCATTTTAAAGTATCTGAGAATTTTAAAAGGCAGAAGAGTTCATTTTGCAAGTTAGACTAATGACTTTTTTTAAATAATACTTTATTTTTCCCCAATTACATGTAACAGTTTTTCATATTCATTTTTAAAAAAGTTTTGAGTTCCACATTCTCTCCCTCCCCTCCCACCTCCCCATGGTAAACAATCTGATATAAATTATACATGTGCAATCATATAAAACATTTGCATATTAGTCATTTTGTGCAAGAAAACTCAGAAAGGAAGAAAGAAAGAATGCTCCAGTCTGTATTCAGATGACATTAGTTGTTTCTCTGGAGGTGGATAGCAGTTTTCATCATGAATACTTTGGTATTGTCTTGGATCACTGTATTTCTGAGAGTATCTAAGTCATTCATAGTAGTTTATTGTGCAATATTGCTGTTACTATTTACAATGTTCTTGTTCTGTTTACTTCACTTTCTATCAGTTTGTGTAGGTCTTTTTAGGTTTTTCTGAAAGCATCCTGCTTGTCATTTCTTACAGCACAATAATATTCCATTACAATCATTTACCACAGCTTGTTCAGCCATTCTCCAATTGATGGGCATCCCCTCAATTTTCAATTCTTAGCTATCACTAAAAAAAGCTGCTATAAATATTTTTGTCCAAATAGATTCTTTCTCCCCGCCCCCCCCTTTTAAATCTCTTTGGGATATAGACCTAGAAGTGGTATTGCTGGATCACAGGATATGCATAGTTTAATAACCCTTTGGGCATAGTTCCAAATTGCTTTCCAGAATGGTTGGATCAGTTCACACTCCACCAATAGTGCCATTAGTGTCTCAATTTTCTTACGTCCCCTCCAACATTTATAATTTTTCTTTTTTGTCATATTAGCCAATCTGGTGGGTGTGAGGTGGTACCTCAGAGTTGTTTTAATTTGCATTTCTCTAATTAATAGTGATTTAGAGCATTTTTTCATATGACTATAAATAAATTTGATTTCTTTGTCTAAAAACTGTCTCTTCATATCTTTTGACCATCTATCAATTGAGGAATGACTTATAGCCTTTAAAATTTGACTCAGTTTTCTATATGTTTGAGAAATGAGGCCTTCATCAAAGATATTTGCTATAAAAAATTTTCCACAGTTTTCTGCTTTCCTTCTAATTTTGGTTGCAGATTTTATTTTCTGAAAAATTTTTAAATTTTGTATAATCAACACTATCCATTTTATATTTCATAGTGCTCTCTATAGATTTTCAGGATTTCCAATTTAGTGTTTAATTGGAAATTTTTAATTTGTTCTTTTTCTTTTTTTTTTTTTTAGTTGCTTGCCCAATTCATTGATTTGATCTTTCTCTATTTAATTTGATGTAAACATTTAGAGATATAAATTTTCCCCTAAGTACTATTTGGCTGCATTCCATATATTTTGATATGTGGTCTTATTGTTGTCATTCTCTTTAATGAAATTATTGATTATTTCCAAGATTTGTTCTTTGACCCACTTATTCTTCAGGATTAGATTGTTTAGTTTCCAATTAATTTTTAATCTATCTTTCCATTGTCCTTTATTGAATGTAGTTTTTGTTGCATTATGATCTGCAAAGAATACATTTAATATTTCTGCTTTTCTACATTTAGTCATGAGGTTTTTATGCCCCAATACTACATGATCAGTTTTTGTGTAGGTGCCACGTACTGCTAAGAAAAAGGTATATCCTTTTTAGTCCCATACAGTTTTCTCCAGAGGTCTAACAAATAATTTTTCTAAAATTCTATTCCCCTCCTTAACTTCTTTCTTTTTTATTTTTTTTTTTATTAGGTCTTTCTAGTTCTAAGAGGAGAAGGTTGCGGACCCTTGATAGCATAGTTTTATTATCTATTTCCTGTAACTCATTTAACTTTTCCTTTAAAAATTTAGACGTTATACCACTTGGTGCATGTGTTTCATATTAATATTATTTCATTGTCTATGGTACATTTCACAAGATGTAGTTTCCTTCTTTATCTCTTTTAATTAGATGTATTTTTGTTTTTATCTTGTCTGAGATCATGATTGCTACTCATGATTCCTTTTTTTAACTTCAGCTGAAGCATAATAGATTCTACCCTAGCCCCTTACCTTTACCTCACAGATTTTATAAAACATTCTTATATCAGATACAGGGTTTGGGTATGGAAGAAAACGGCAACTAAAATTCTCTGAAGCTTCAGGATTGGAGAACCAAATTTAAGAGATTGTACTAAGTTATATTAAGTCTTGTTACTAGCAGATTTTATCAAAATTATTTAGGAACTTCTAAAAGTGATTTGGACCTGGAGAAGCAGAGCCCCCTTCACAGTGGTCCTGAGAAGGAAATCTGATCCAGAATGTATAAGAGAAGCTATACAGGGACTAGACGACTACATGGGAAATCTGGGACTCAAGCTGTGATGATTCAATGGATGTTAGGAGTGAGACACGATGATATAAACAGACTTGATGTTAGTTAATATTGATGATCATGATTATATTTCTTTGGCCTGTTGTTTCATGGTGTATGTGTTTATGTTTAAGTTTTCTTGGTTACCTTGGTGACGTATAAATCTCCCTTCTCAGAAATGGTCCATTGTAAGCCCTCTAAGTAGTGTGATCTGTAACCTGACTTATGTAAATCTGATTATGAATCTATGAAAAATCTTATAGATTTGGCTTATCAAACTCTCTCATAAATCGAAAGGTGAAAAATTGAGGGAATTGAGGGACAGGAAGTAGTAGTGGGAATTGAGTGAATCACACTGACTTTATTTTGTTACTCAATTCTGGAGCTAGCTCAATTCTCTTTCTATTCAATTATGGGTCTAGTACAATTTCTGCCCTGTGACAAAACTTTATTCAATTTTGGGAATTGGGAGAAAACCTTATTGCATTATTTGAACCTAGCCCTGTGTGACTGGGAAACTGATCACCTCTCCCTGCTGTTTAGAGACCTTAACCAAGGACTTAAGTTATGCTGACCAGAAACCCAGTCAGACCCAAAGATTAATGCAGAGTTTTCTCACAGTTGTACGTCTAAAACAACCCATATGTCCTATCTGAAAAATGGCTCCATACTGATCAATCAGTTATTATTTCCATATTCCTTTGATTATTTACAGACACTTGGGCTGAATGGGAAATCTTTTTTTTTCTGAATTCAGAGAACTGCACCTGTTCACTCTCCCCCTTCCAACTTGGAAAGTCTCTACTCTTTCATCCAATTAGAAATCAGATTACTTGTATTGTTTCCTTTTAATTAATTGGCCTTATTTGATTGTTTTTAATGTATAAAAGTCTGTCTCCCCCTGTATTTGGGGTACAGGCCTAAGCTTAGGAGATCTGGTCTCATTTTGTTGGGCAACTGGCATGCATTGCCTAATAAACTGATATGCCTTATTTCCTCAGTCATTTCATCTTTGGCCCACCACGCATATACATGTACATATAAAGAATCAGAAGAAGGCCTTCGCCTGTCTGGGTGAATCTTCTTGTGAAGGATTTTCAAAAAGGCTGGGGCAAGAATCAAGCAGGATAAGCAGTCATGTGAAGGGTTGTGATTTGTATCCAAGTATGGATCTGCTTAGAGAACTCCTCACCAGGAGCTGGGTAGCACCTTCTCTACAACTTAGAGTGTTAGAGAGCTGCCTAGACCACTGAGGGGTTCAGTGCAAAGAGTCACGTGGTCTGTATGTGCGTGTGTTAGAGATAAGACCTGGACCCAGCTTCAAGGCTAGTTTTCTGATGTGTTAAATAAAAACCTTGCGTAGTTGGATGTAATTATACTCACAGATAATGGAATTGAGGCACTGATGGGTTAAATGAAGTGCCTAATTAAACTCAGGTCTCTTGACTCCCACCTTTTGCCCTCTGTCTACTAAACAACTTACGTCCTTAACCTCACATGAAGTACAGAGGGCTTCTCTGCCTGGGTTTTCAACAGCAGAACCCACAGATCTGAGGATGGGGAGAAAAGATAATTTGTATTCATCTTGTTATTACCTTTCTTCCCTCCAAACACCCCTCCATTTGACAGGTGATAATTTTAACAGTGTACAAAGAGCCTTCATTTCTCATGCTCTGCCCCTGCTGATGTCCCAACTGCTGTTTCCAATTATAAAATTCTTCCCCCTCTAATAGGTATTTTGTTCTACTTGCTTGGGAGGGAATGTGGTCAAATAGTTAGAAGAGACAGGGCAAGAAGAGACTGATTCTATGTAGATTGTGTCATTGCATAACTGCTCGTGTGACCCTAAGTAACTCATTACCCTCTCTTTGTCTCAGCTGCCCAGTCATACTTTGCCTGGCTTTTACGCAATCCATGTAAAAGAGCTTGAGATATGTGGATGCAAGAAGCCATTATAATAACACTATTACCTTACATCTGAACTTGAATTCGTGAATGTGGTTGATTTCAACAGTGACTTGGATACTTATGTGGATCCCAGATTCCATCAATGATAATAATAATGACTATGTAGTTCTTTAAAGTTTGCAAAGAGTTTTACTCATGTAATATTAATTTGATCCTCATGGCAATCCTTTGAGTTAGGTGCTATTATTATACCTATTTTATAGGGGCAGCTAGATGGCTCGGTGGATAGAATACTGGGTCTGGAGTCAGGAAGACCTGAGTTCAAATCCAGCCTCAGAAATGTACTAGCTGTGTGACCCTGAGCAATTCATTTGACCTCAGTTTGCCTTAATCCATTAGAGAAGGAAATATCAAACCCCTCCAGTATCTTTTCCAATAAAACCCCATGGATATTGTAGTCTACTGGGGTCACAAAGAGTCAGACATGACTGAACAACAAATTATGCCTATTTTAAAGATGAGAAAACTGAAGCTCTGGCTAAGTGACTTGCCTAGGGTCACACAGTCAGTATGTGTCTGAGGCAAGATTTTAATCCAGATCTTCCTGATTCCAAATCCTTTAAGATATCTATCTGTCATGTGTATTGGAGCCCTCCTTCTGGTTCTTTTAATATTTTAAGGATAATAATGCAGCACTCAGGCTTTCATCCTTTACTCTCAATTCCTGATCAACTTTCCTCCTTTTCCAGTCATGCATGTTTTTGATGAAACCTTTTATGCTATTTCTTGGGTATAGATCATCAACTGTGACTCTTAACAGATTAAAAAAAAATACCATCTTTCATTACCTCTTGCTTAGATTATTACAATAGCCTCTTAATTGGTCTTCCTACCTCAAGTCTTTCTGGCCTAATCTATCCTATGTACTGCTGCCAAAGTAATTTTCCAAACACAGATCCGACCATGTGACTCCAACTCTAGTTGCCTCTAGAAGAAAATATAAACTGCTTTGTTTAGCTTTAACACTCCACAGAGCCTGGCCCCAACCAACCTATCTTTCCAGCCTCATTGGACAATACTTCCCCTCCCACACTCTGTGATCCAGCCAAACTGACCTTCTCTCTGTTCTTTACACGTGACCCTCCATCTCCTTTTTCCATGACTTTCCATAGCCACCCCCATGCCTGGCATGGACTTTCTCCTTTCCTCCACCTCATAGAGTCTCTCTCTTGGAGCTTCAGCATTGTTATCTGTATCAAGTCTTTGCTGATCCCCTTTCCCAAACTGCTAGTGCCTTCCTTCCCTCCCATACTCCATTGTATTTAACTACTTTGTATGTATCTGTGTTTATTCACTTTGTGTTTGTAATATATATGTGTGTGTGTGTGTGTGTGTGTGTGTGTGTGTGTGTGTGTGTGTGTGTGTGTGTGTATTATATATACTTGTTGCCTCCCCCTTTAGATTTTAAGGTCCTTGCAAATAGGAGTATTTTTTTGTATTTGTAACTCTAGTGGCTAGCACAATGCCCAGTACGTACCACGGGCTCAATAAATGCTTATAATTCATTAAAGAAAGCACTTTTAGGACAACCCATATGTGTCATTTGTTTGTTTGGTTTTTTTTACCCCTCAATTTTCTTTTTTTATCTTGATCTGTGATTTCATTGTCATAAATAACTCCCAGTGAGGAAATTCCCCCTACGAAGGCAGATCAACTTATGGTATACAAATTATAGCCTTAGAAACTTGTCTGGGCCCCTTAGAAGTTAAGTGACTCACTCAGGATCTATTTGAGTTTGATACCACTCCACTGCTGTAGAGAACCATTTCATTTTTAGATATTAGAGGTGGAATGAAATAATTACTGCTCCATTATTCACTTTGACTGGGAAGAATTTTTATTTTCAAGATAAAAATCAAAAATGAAATAAAGCTTGTGGCTACCCTAATAAACTTGTGAAACTACATGAATGAGTAGCAAAAGGAAGAAAAAAAATTGTCCTTTTCTTTTTCTGAGGAGTTCCTATAGTCTACTGTAGATTGCATTAGAAATAGAAAAAATCCCACATGAGATATAAATCACCATAGAAATGCGTAGAGAATATAAGATAAACCAGAAGCACTGTACAGTTCATCATAATCTTCCTATCCTTTCATCTCTCCTATATCACCCACCAAACTCCTTCTCTACCCTCATCGTATTCCCTCCTTATTCTTAGAGTACATCTTCTCTCCTCTGGTTTCACATACCTCGCTTCCCAGCTTTGATACTATGGTTTTCCACTTTAATGAATGAAGCAGGAAGGCACAATGAGTAGGAAACAGGGGATAAGTTAAATCACCATCTTCCCTCAGACCCTGATGGAGATAGCCCAAGACCCAGAAGACTCAGGAGATAGGATCAGGACTAAGTCTTCTCAGTGAAGAGTGGAAGTCAACTGCTCTATGAGTAGACATTGAAGAATAGAAGAAAGTGTTCTGGACAGATGTTATGGGTGGGGGATAGGGGATGAAATAGGGGTTCAGGAGTGGTGTTTCCAGAGTCTAAGAGTTCTGGAAATAGTAGTTTTCCATTCCTCCCTCTTACCCCTAATATTCTCCCTGCTTCTGGATTGAGTTCTGCAATCATTATTGAAGAGAGCAATCACTGTGGAAAAATTGTTACCACCAACACCAACCACTGACTCACTGTCACCAATGGGCAAGTAAACTTCAAGAGCCCCGGGAATAGCAGCATCCATCAGACCACTGGCCTTTCTTCTAGCACATCCCCCATAACCATTGTCCCAGGAAATAAATCCTTGTGAAAATTCAGTCTAGCAACTGTTTCTGCAGATGCTGACATCCCCGCTTTCCTCAGCAGCCAGAGTTAGTAAAGACCCAGAAAAGAAAGTTATCACTTCCAAATTCCTTAGTACTGTCAGATGGTTCAATATCAGAGATGTTTTTAGCAGTAGAAAGGACACCAAAGAAGATGCATTTGCATCTGTTTTGCCACTGCAGTTTAAGGATCATTGGCCCTTTCCATCAGACTTGCAGCTAAAACCTTACATATGTGTTGTTGCCCCCATTAGAACGTGATCTCTAAGAGCCAGGACTGTCTTAGTTTTCTTTTTATACTCCTGGTGCTTTGCATATAGTAAGCACTTAATAAATGCTTTTACAATCATTCATTCGTTCATTAGCCACTACCTTAAAAGCCATTTTTTCTTTGACTTCTAACCATCCCCAATTTTTGAAACTTCTGGCCTGAGTAAATAAGACCATCCAGGTTTTCAGCTCTTCCTCTGGGACTTCTGAGGGTCCCTAGAGAAAGCATGACATTGAACTGATTTCACTGGGTTTTTCCTACTGCTCTGTTATCATAGACTTATAGAATCATAAAGCTTTCTCAGGAACCATATAACCCAACTCTCTCATTTTAAAGATGAAGAAATTGAGTCTCACAGAAGTTAAATGACTTCCCCTAAGTCACACAAGTGGAAATAATCAGAGTGGGCATTGAAACCAGGTCCTTTGACTCTAGAGGGCCAATGCCCTTTTTACTGTACCATATTCTTACTTCCCTGTCTCATCCTTTCCCCCATCCCCCATCCATAGCATCTGTCCCAAACATTTTCCTCCCTTCTCAAGCTAATTATGCCTCCACTCTCCATTCATATAGCAGTTGATTTATGCTTTTCATTGAGAAGACTAAGCAGTGGGGGCACCCTCAGCCCCTCTCCTCCATTCATCAGAACTTGTCGGTATCATCATTCATTCATATTCTTTTTCCTTCCTGTTTCAGCTAAGGAGGTATCTGCCCTCCTTGCTAAAATAAATCTCTTTACTACGCCGTTAATCCCATTTCTAGCTTCCTCTAGAAGCTTGCTCCAGAAAGCATCCCTTCTTTCTCATGGTCCTTAATTGGGTTTTACGAAATGTACTTATCTCTCTTCAATCTTAAAAAAGTTATTCCTTATTCCTCTAGTTCTTCCCTCATGCAGTTCATACCCCACTTGTCTCTTCCGTTTCACAGCTATACTTTATGAAAACGTCACAGACTCTTCCTACCTACACTATTGCAATAGTCTCCTAACAAGTCTGGCTTTTACTCTCTCCTGTCCCCTGCCAAGCTGCCCTCCACACTACACCAAACTTAGCTTCCTTAGGCATAGATTTGTTCATGTCCCTTCTTTGGTCAGTCCCCTGCAGTGGTTCCCTGTTGCATAATGAGTAAAGTTGAAACTCCTAGGCCTGGTATTTAAGGTCCTTCCCAATCTGTTAATCAGCCTCTCTTTCGAGTCTTAGCTCATACCATTCCTTTCCATATACTCTAGTATCCAGCAAAGCTGGACTAGTCGTCACCTCCTGTGTACATGTTTTTCTTCCCCCAAACTTTAGCTTACCTTCTTTCTATTCCTGGAATTCTTCCCTCCTCCCACCTCTACCTTTGGCCTTTGGAATTCTTAGCCATCCTTGAAAGTATGAAGTAAATTCCACTTCCTCCAGGAAGCCTTCCCTGATCCTTTACGCCTTCAAATTGGCCATGATTTTCAGATACCACTTTGCTCGAATATCTCTTATGTAGTTACCATGTAATATTTTTATTATGCTATGTACAATATTATACTATGTATAATAAAAGAATTAAACAAAAAAGGACTGGTTTCACTGCTAGAGCAGTATTACAATCCCATTACTTATCATGTAATGCTTTTATCATACATAGTATAATATTACATAGTATAATAAAATATGACATGATAAGTACATTATACTATCTATGACAAAGCCAGTGTGGTATAATGGATAGAGAGCTGGCCTCAGAGTTAGGAAGACCATAGTTCAAGTCCCAGCCCTGACACCAACTGATTATGTGACCTCTTAGTGGCCCAGGCGACTAAGACCGTAGCTGCGGAGCAGCTTGACGTGCGTTGGTAGAGGGAATTCCCTTACTGAAAGTTCCCTACACCAATGAAATCTTTCAAAAAGAAAAAAAAGGTTCAGAATCTGAAACAATTTTCAAGAAAGAAAAAACCCCAACAAACTGAATGTTATAGCACACATCCCCGGCTTGTTACTTCCACAAAGGCAGGGAATGTTTTTCATCGGAACGTTGCTTCGCCCTACTGTTTGGTACTAGTGTACTTTAAATGGTAAATACTTAATAAATCCTTTTTGAATTTGTTAGCTGGATCCTAAACTTGAAGGATAGAGCAGACTCCTCCGTTGGATAAATTCCATAAATCAGTCAATGCAGGGAACAAGAAGGGCTGGTTTCATTGCTGGAGCGATGTTATGGCAGTTCCCAGAGAATCCCATTGCTACCTTTTCATCAATAGTACCTAATGACAAAACACAATCATTTAAACAATGAGCGTATAAAGGTGCCAACCGGTAGATAAAGACTGTGGAAATAAAGGTCACTAAGGAAAAATCCAATATCTAATCTTTCTGTCAGCTTTTAAATTAATTAATTTCTGCAGCCCATTCTCTTGCAAGGGCAGAGAGTATCCTATTTGCAAATGCTCCAGTGGACATCAATGCTACTTGGGCAAGAATGGTTATGTAAATTCTGTGCTTATTAAAGAACAGTCTCTTTGTGTCTCAGCCTAGGAGGAGAATGTTTATTTGTTCAGCTCATCGCAGCTCATCACAGAGGTGAGACCCCTAGTGTAGAACCAACCACATTTTTAAGCTCCATGTTTGGCACTCTCTGGCTTGATAGACTGCACCTGCAATTTTTATTTAAACAGCAGACTTGATACTACTACCTACATGATCTGTGGCCTCCATCTCCTCAGTGAAATGAAGGGATTGGACACGATAAGCTCTAAAATCCATCCCCAGCACTTAAATCCTATTATTCTAGGGTTTTTCTTTCTTTCTGGGTTTGGTTGAGCCCAGAAAACGTTGTCTCTGGAGACCCTGACCTTAGCTCCCTTGTCTCCTATCGTGCAGTATTACTCTGTGCCCTTGAATCACTTCAGGTAATAAAAAGCTTCTTGTTATTAACGCAAACACTATGCCAGCGTATTCCTCAAGGACAATGTCTCAGCATTCTCTATTGAATTCATGAAGTTTATTTCATGAGAAGGGAGAGATGACAGATGGTCACCATCTGTATTGGATTTACAATATGCTCATTGCTTAACACATTGATTCTGTTGCTACTGTCCTTGTCACATTCTTATATCCATTTCATACCGAAGGTAGATGGTTCTATCAACGCATTCTCTACTCACCCCCTCCTCTCCCTCCCCAGATTGGCCAGGGTCTATCACCTGGAGTTCATTCAGCAGTAACCTAACAAGGATATTACACAAGTATGAAATGAACTGGAGTCAGGAAGGCCTGAGTGCAAATCCAGCCTCAGACACTTACTAGCTGTGTGATCCCGGACAAATCTCTTAGCCTCTCTCTGACTCAGTTTTCTCATCTGTAATATGGGATAATAATAGAACCTTGGGGGTTCTATTTGGGGCAGCTAGATGACTCAGTGGGTGGAGCACTGGGCGGGAGTTCAAATTTGGCCTTCAATATCTACTGTCACTTAACTATGATCCTGGACAAGTCATTTAACCTCTGTTTGCTTTAATCCAGTGGAGAAGGAGGTGGCAAAACACTCCAGTGTCTGAACAGTGTGGTCCACAGGGTCAGGAAGAGTCAGACACAGCAGAACAACAGCAGTCACTACCAAAGGTTGTTATGAGGCTCCCATGAGTTAGCATATGTAAATCTCTGCAAACCTCAAAGTAATGTATAAATGCTAGCCATTACTATTAGTTAAATAGGTATTGCCCAGTATTTGAAAGTTCTGGCTGAATGTCATGCTTCAAAGAGAACTGAAACAGCTCAATGTCTCCATAAACTAGTTTTGCTTATCTTTTTAGAGGGAAGCTACTATGGGCAGAATATTTATTGGGAAGTAACTGTTCTATTAGAACAGGTGCTATTATTAGCTCCATATATGATAAAAAGGTGCTATTACAAAGGTATCTATTAGAACAGGTGCTATTATTAGCTCCATATATAATAAAAAGGTGAAAAAAAGTATACAAGAGGAAATTACCTTCTGATTGCTGGTGGTGTGAAGTTATTCTTTGTAGAGTTGAAGAAGCTGAGAGGGAACAGAATGGGCCCTGTGTATTGTGGGGGGGAAGCTTGGCTTTGCCGTACTGTTCAATTCAATTCAATAAACTTTCATTAACACCTACTATGTACTATGTAAGAGCTGGGAATACAAAAAGAGGCAAAAGACTGTCTCTGCCTTCAAGGAGCTTATAGTCTAACAGGGTGACAACATGCAAACAAATATATATACAGGATAAATAGGAAATAACTAACAGAGGGAAGACACTGGAATTAAGAATTATTTATACTACCTTCACCTCTCTGGCTCTCTGCTTCTTCATCTGTGTGGACCTGTGGTCCGTAGATTATTTCCTTCTATTGTGTGTTCCTGGCACTTGAGAAAGAAATAGGGAGGTATAATAGGGCAGAACATGAATGTTAGAGCGATAAACTAAGGAGCTTCCAAGGGATCCTTAATGTCTAAGCAAGCTGAATAAACTCGCCTGGGGCCAAGAAAGGAGGGAGTCAGGTACAGAAGAAATGGCCCTGCCTTTGGGGTTAGAGGGCTCTGCTTTCCTGTTTATTAGCAGGGTCATCTTGGACTAGTTGCTTCATGAAAACAGCAGCAGCAACAAAAACAACAATAATAACTAGCATTCATAGAGCACTTTAAGATTTGCAAAATACTTTACAAGTATTATCTCGTTTTATTCTCACGACAATCCTGGGGGGCAGGTGCTATTATTAGCTCCATTTTACAAATGAGGAAACTGACACCAAGAAAGGTCTGAGGCTGAATTTGAACTTGGGTCTTCCTGACTCCATTTCCACCTCACCACCTCCCTAACTGCCAAATCTTCTAGGACCTGTTTCTTCACCTCTGAAGTAACAAGTGGAATTGATTGCCTCGACATTCCCTTCTGCCTCAAAAATATCTGATCCTCTAAGTAGTTTGAAGCTATTTTGACGCCAGAGTGGCCTGTGAAAGGCCAGAGATTATTTACAATGTAGGAATTGGGAGAATTAGAAGGAAAAATTCTAATCAAAGTCAGTGTATAATAAAAAGGGCTTATATTAATTCTTAACTGGCACCCATTATGAGCTAGGAAAAAGATCTCTCAAGTTGATTTATTTTTAATTGTTATAAAAATAACCTCTTTAGGTATTTTTGAAAGGTAGAAAATTTTGTTTGAAATTTATATCATAGTCAAAGCAGATGCCTTGTAGTTTGGGCCATACGACCCTTGCATCTTTTGTCACCTGGTTTATACTATCCATTGCCATACCATAATTGTAGGGAAAAAAAAAAAGATCATTGGGAGAGAGAGGAGAGAGCTCTTGAGAGGAATCTGAGAAGCAGAAATGGAAAGTGACAACAGATGTCGCAACTACCTTTTTTAAATCTTGTCTCCAAATTACAGTCAAATTGAAAGAGTATCACCAGCTTGCTGCTAACAGCAGTAAATACCACTTCATTTCCCATATTTCACCTTCTCTTCCTCAAGGTATATGATTCCACCTACCAGATCTAACCCCCTGGTCTCCCAAGCCCCTCACCCCCTGTCAGTTGTGATGTCTTGTCATTTTACCTCCATAATATCTTTCCTATAAGGTAAGTCTCCTTCTCTCCTATGATACTGCCACCATCCTGGTGCAGGCCTCTCATCACCTCATGCCTGCATTATTGCAGTAGGCTACTGATGGGGCTGCTTGCCTCAAGTCTCCCCCCACTCCTGTCCATCATCCACTCTATCAAAAGCATCTTTCTAAACCAAAAGTCTAACCAATATCACACCACTTTATTAAACTCCAGTGGCTCTAGGATCAAATATAAAATCCTCTAAGCCACTTTGAAAGCCCTTCATAACCTTTCCAATCTTCTTACGCCTTAATCTCTTTCACTTACTCTATGATGCAATGACATTGGTCTTGCTTTTCCTAAAGCAAAGCCTTCTACCTCCAAACAATGTTTCAGACATTTTTACTGGCTGGAAGGTGCTCTCTTCTGACCTCTGCCTCCTGACTTCCCTGAGTTCTTTAAAGTCTCAGCTAAAATGCCAACTTCTGCAAGAAGCCTTTCCTTGCTCCCACTTAATGTGGTCATCTTTCCTCTAAGATAACCTCTGATTTGCCCTCTCTCTCTATCTTGTATCTAAATAGTTGTTTTCAGGTTTTCTCCCCCATTTGAATGTGGATTCCTTGAGAACAAAGACTGGTTTTGCCCCCTTTTATGGTATCCCCAGAATTTATCACAGTGCCTGGCACATAGTAGTTTAATGAATGCTTGTCCAGTTGACTTGAAGATCAAGCCACTTTTAGCTTTTAACAGTATCTTATGATGGGTATGACTCAGTATATATTTGGTGTAGTATGATGGGAAGAACTCTGCCTTTAGAATTAGGAGAGACATGGATTTTAATGGTGCCTCAAAAAGTTGCTTGCTGTGTGATCGTGAGCAAGTCACTTAGCTGGGTTTCCTCATCTATAAATGAAGGTAATAATATTTGATTCAGTACCCATTAGATTGATTATGAGGATCAAATGAGATCATGGAATTATAGATTTATAACTGAAAGGAACCTTCTAAGTCTAGTCCATCTTCCTCATTTTATGGACCAAGAAAGGAAAGTTTAGGGAACTTCAGTGATATGGTTATCATTATATAAATAATGCTATGTAAACCTCAAAGCTCTGGATCAATGGCAGCAATTATTTATTTAGTGCTAGAGAGTCAGCTTTGGTTCAATTTGGCAAAGTCCTGAATGTCTTTGTTTCAGTCACCATGAGAGATACGTGTCTCTTTATCTGACCTTGTTTGTGAGACAGCATATTGATGAACCCAGAGGGCATGGGTCATTGGCTGTACATTCTGAATTTTTTGGACTTAGTTACTATGGCCAATCACTCTTGGAAGCTTCCTAGTTGGTTGAAAAATAACCCAGCTGTATATATTGATCATTTGTCTAGCTCACGAGTTGTTCCTAAAGGTTGACTGTATATTTAATGCTTTCCTGTGAGTCATACCTTGACATCAAGCCAAGTCAACAAACATTTCTTAAGTGCCTACTGTGGGTCAGGCACTGTGCTTCACATCACAAAGAAAGATCAAAACAGTCTTTACCCTTAAGGAGCTCACAGTCTGACTGGGAGACCACATGTAAACAAAAATGTACAAATGAGATCTATACGGGATAACATGGAGATAATCTCAGAGGGAAGGTACTAACATTAAGTGGAAATTCATGGAGTTGAGAGGTGGAATATCTTGTACAGGAGTCACTGGAGTGTGGAGTACTTGGAGATGGGAAAATTCTTGGTGGCATTTGACTTAGCATAACTATAATACCTGTGACTGCAAATTATCAACACACATGAAACCTGCTCCAAATCATTAATAATAAAATGTTAAGAAAAACTCAAATACTAGTACATCAGGAATGCAAGGCAACAAACATTTGTACAGAGGTCTAAGAAGGCTTCCACACTATTCATAGATCATAGATTTAGAAATTATCTGGTCCAGCATCCCTCCCCCATTGTTCAGATGAGGAAACTAAAGTACCCAATGGGTAAGCAGCTTACCGAAGGCCAAACAGGTAGTGCGTGACAGAACTAGGATTTGAACACAGGTCCTATGACTCCCCATTCAGCCTTGGTTACACAATTATCGTGGTGATGTGAAACACCATGAGTTCCTGAAGAATCCAAGCTGAAATGCCTTGTCGTTTGGACCACAAGATCCCTGCATCTCTTGCTCCCTGAATCACAGCATCCATGAAACATACCAGTTGAATTTAGAAAAAGAAGAGTTTAAACCTCAGATTATCATCAAAGAAGCAATGAATGCCTTGAGTCACTGCAGTTATCAGTGGCATTTAGGTCCTACTAGTTGCAGTGAGACAGTTAGTGAGGTACCATTGTTTACCTCTTGGTTCACCAGTGATGTCATCTATAGGATCAGCAAGCTAATCACTGACTTATATTAGTGGTTTTTAGGATGATGCCGTAGGATCATAGATTTAGAACTGCTGGGGCAGTGAAAATGGCAGGGGTCTGGTATGAGAGGGCAGTTAGTTGGCACAGTGGATAGAGTGCTGGACCTGGAGTCAGGAAGATTTCTCTTCTTGAGTTCAAATATGACCTCGGACACTTACAGCCGTGTGACCTTGGGTGAGTCACTTTACCCTGTTTGCCACAGTTTCCTCATTGGTCAAATGAGCTGGAGAAGGAAACGTCAAACCACTCCAGTGTCTTTGCCAAGAAAACCCAAAAAGGGGAGACAAAGAATCAGACACGACTGAACAACAACTCAACAGCAACAACTGGAGGGAGAGGACCTGGGCTGAAAGCTTTCTTCTGACATTCACTGCCTTTGTGACCTCGGTTAGACACAGCCTCCCTGGACTTTAGCTCCTTATCTGTAAAATGAGGGCGTTGCACTCCATGGTCTCTGAGGTCCCTTCCAATTCTAAATCTATAATCTTAGGATTCTAAGTGACCTTAGAGGTCGCTTAGTACAATGCCTTCAATTTGCAGATGAGGGAACTGAGGCCCACAAAGTTTAAATGACTTGCATGAGGTCACATAGCTAACAAATAGCAGAGGTAGGTTTTGAACCCCAGACCTCTTCTTTATAAGGAAGAGACTGTTTTACTGGTACAGTGGATACAACCTCTAAGACCTATAGGGATGAGAAGCGTTTTTTCAGAGATGTAGTCAGGCCAGTCTCAGATGACAGCATGTGCATCTGAGAGAGGAATAGTCAGGCCAGTCTCAGATGACAGCATGTGCATCTGAGAGGGGATTCCAGTGCTCAGGTCAGTATCGATGAAAAATGTGAAGTGATCAGGTTCATAGAATTAGAAGACGCCATATTTCTTTAAGAAAAGCACAGAATAAGCTAAAGGACCTGCCAAATGGATTTTAAGTTAATGTGGTTATAGTCAAGCACAGCATTTGTTCACATGTGACCCTGTTGGCCAGCTTCCTGGACAAAGCTGTCAAGCCAATTTGAGGATACAGCTACAGGGTAACTAACTTTAGATTAGGGAAGGCAGCTTCATCCTCACATGGACAGTGGGGTGCTGGCTTAATGACCTGTAAGAGGAACAGCTAGGGGTCCTTTTGAAGGGAAAAAAAAAGCAAAAAAAAGCAGTGGTTGAGAACCTCTGCCTAGTGTTCTGACACCATGGGAATTTGTCAGGCCTATTCCAAGGATGTAGGCTAATTCTGACATTATCCAACAGATCTGGCAACTAGCATTTTTAAGTGCCTGCTGTATGCCTAAGTGCTAAGTGCTGGAGCTACACAAGACAGTCCCAAAACTCAAGGAATTCACAATCTAACGGGGGAGACAACATGCAATAGCTACGTACAGTCAAACTGTGTACAGAATAAATTGGAGATAATGGAGGGAAAGTACTAGCATTAAGATGGAATCAGGAAAGGCTTCTTGTGGAAGATGGGACTAAATCTGATACTTAAAAGAAATTAGAGAAGTGAAGAGGTAAAGATAAGAAGGAGAGAATTCCAAGCATGGGGAATAACCAGAGACAATGCCTGGAGTGGAGAGATGGGGTCTCTTGTTTGTGGAACATCCAGGAGCCTGTGTTAACTGGATTGAAGAGTAAGTAGGAAGGAATAAGGTAGAAGGAATGGAATGGTAGGAAGACATCAGGTTATGGAGGGCTTTAAAAGGCAAATAGAGGATTTTTAAATTTGATCTTGGAGGTAATAGGGAGCAACTGGAGTTTAAGGAACAGGAGATGAGGTGTGACATGGTCAGACTTGTGATTTAGGAAGAGTAGCTGAGGAGAGGATAACTTGGAGTGGGAAGAGATTTGAGGCAGAGAGACGAATCAACAGGGTATTGCGATGATGCAGGTATGAGGTGTTAGCACCTCACAGATACCGAACAAGAAGCGAAAGTCTGGCTACAGTGTGTACTTGCCTGTCTCATCTAGCTTGTGAACAACAGGGTGTTCTCTGCAAGGCTCTTCATCCTATTCAATTGTTCTTGGGCAACTCATGGCCCAACAGCAGTTTAAGTGAAAGAAAATAGAAGTTTAGAGCTATTTCTTGGAGAGGAAGGGCTGGGTGTTGTGATAATAGGCATATACGGTTAAATGTCTTACATTGCCTCTTGTCTCACAAGGAAACTCAATAGGGTATATCTGCAGAAGGCATTGTTCCTTAGAGGTTTAAATTATCAAATACAAATGCATTTGCTGCCCTTGGAAAATAATTCTTCTTTTTTTTTTAATGCAACCTACAAAGAAGCAGGGACAGAATCATAAATTGTTACAGCTCTTTCTTTTTTTTTAAATAGTATTTTATTTTTTTCCCAATTATGTGTGAAGACAATTTTTAGCATTCATTTTAAAAGATTTTGAGTTCCAAATTTTTCTCCCTCCCTCTGTCCCCTCCTCTCTTCTGAAAATGGAAGGCAATTTGATATAGTTTATACACGTGCTAGTATGTAAAACATATTTCCATATTAGTCACAGCTGTGAAAGAAGAAATGGATCAAAAGGGAAAAAAAACCACAAAAAAGAATAAAATAAGTGAAAAAAGTATGCTTCAATCTGCATTCAGAGTCCATCAATTCTTTATCTGGATGTGGATAATGTTTTCCTTCATGAGTCTTTTGTACTTGTCTTGGATCATTGTGTTGCTGAGAAGAGCTAAGAAGAGAAGATCATAGTTGATCATCACACAATGTGCTGATACTGTGTACAATGTTTTCCTGGTTCTGCTCATTTCACTTTGCATCAGTTCATATAAGTCTTTCTGGGTTTTTCTAAAATCTGCCTGTTCTTTATTTCTAATTGCACAGTAGTATTATATTACATTTATTTACCATAGCTCATTCAACCATTTCCCAATTGATAACCATCCCTTCAATTTACAATATTTTGCCACCATGGAAAGGGCTGCTAAAATATTTTTGTACATGTAGATCCTTTTTTTTTAAATGATCTCTTTAGGATAAAGACCTAGTAGTGGTATTGCTAGATCAAAGGGTATGCACAGTTTGGTTGCTCTTTGGGCATTGTTCCAAATTGCTCTCCAGAATGGTTGGATCAGTTCACAACTCTACCAACAGTGCATTAGTGTCCTACTTTTCCCACATCCTCTCCAATATTTATCATTTTCCTTTTTTGGCTATTAGCCAATCTGATAGGTGTGAGGTGTTTTTTTTTTGTTTTAATTTTCATTTCTCTAATCAAAAGTGATTTAGAGCACTTCTTCACATGCCTATAGATAGCTTTGATTTCTTCATATGAAAATTGCCTGTTCATATCCTTTGACCATTTATCAATTGGGGAATGCCTTGTATTCTTATAAATTTGACACAATTCTCTATGTATTTGAGAAATGAGATCTTTATCAAAGACTCTTGCTGTAAAGATTGTTTCCCAGCTTTCTACTTTCATTCTAATCTTGATTACATTGGTTTTGTTTGTGCATAATCTTTTTAATTTAATATAATAAAAATTATCCATTTTACATTTCATGATGCTCTCTATCTGTTGCTTGGTTGTGAATCTGTAACTCACTTAAACTCCTCCTTTAAGCAGTTGGGTGCTATACCACTTATAATAAATAAATGTAGTCAAGCAAAACAAATTTTCACATTGACTGCCATGTCTGAAGATGTGTATCTCATTCTGCACCTCTAATCCATCACTTCTATGCCACTTCTATTCCCATCACTTCTATGGGAAGAATATTTCCTTATCAGTCTTCTAGAGCAGTGATTCATTATGACATTGATCATAGTTCTTAAGCCTTTCACAGTGCCTTAGAGTTAGGCACAAGTGCTTGGCACATAATAGGCACTTAATGAATGTTGTTGACTTGACTTGATTTTGCAATGTTGTGATCATTGTGTAAATTATTCTGCTCATTTCACTCAGCATCAATTCATGCAAGTCTTCTCTGGTTTCCATAAATCTGTCCCTTTTGTAATTTCTTATGGAACAACAATATTATCTTAAATTTACATTTACATACTGAGCCATAATTTGTTCAGCTCCAATTGGTGGACACCCACTTTATTTCCAGTTCTTTGAACCAACTGTGCTGCTATAAATTTTTTTTGTAAATTTGAATCTTTTACCCTTTTCTTTAATCTCTTTATAGTGTGTAACTAGCAGTGGTATTGCTGGGTCAAAGGGTAAAGGTACAGTTTAGTGACTTTGGTGATAAAGTTCCACATTGCTTTCCATAATGATTAGATCAATTCATAGCTACATTACAAGTGTATTAGTAGTGTCCCTTTCTGCCTATACCACCTTCCAACAATTGTTATTTTCCTTTTTTGTCAACTTTACCAGTATGGCAGATGTAAGGTAGACCCTCAGAACTGTTTTAATTTGGTTGGTGATTTGGAGAACCTTTTTTTTCATGTTATGGCTAATAGCTTGCTTTTCTTCTTTTGAGCTCTGCTTATTCATATCCTTTGACCATTTGTCTTTTGGGAAGGGCTCTTGTTCTTATATATTTGTACCTCTTCTTTCGATATCTTGGTATATCATGGATATTCTTTTCCATGCAAACTGGTTTCAGTTCATTTGTCACATTTGTGTTCTGTTTTTTTTTAATTAATTTATTTATTTTTAGTTTTCAACATTCACTTTCACAAGGTTTTGAGTTCCAATTTTTCTCCCCATCTCGTCTTTCCCCCCACCCCAAGATGGCATGCATTCTCAATACCCCTAATCTGCCCTCCCTTCTATCTCTCCCCCCTTCTCTTCTCCCCTTCCCCTTCGATTTTCCTGTAGGGCAGGATAGATTTCCATACCCCATTTCCTGTATTTCTTATTTCCCAGTTGCATGTGAAAATAATTTTTTTTAATATGAGTTTTTAAAATTTTGAGTTCCAAGTTTTCTCCCTTCCTCCCTCCCCACCCACCCTCATTGAGAAGGCAAGCAACTTGATACAGGTTATACGTGTGTAGTCATGCAAAACACTTCATAGTAGTCTTGTTGTGAAAAACTCAGTATATTTCCTTTCATCCTGTCCCACCCCCCATTTATTCTATTCTCTGTTTTGACCCTGACCCTCCTCAGAAGTGTTTGCTTCTGATTACCCCCTCCCCCAATCTGCCCTCCCCTCTATCATCCTCCTGCTCTCTTGTCCCCTTCCCCCCCATTTTCTGTAGGGTAAGATAGATTTCCATACCCAATTGAGTGTGTATGTTATTCTCTCCTGAAGCCAAATCTGATGAGAATAAGATTCACTCATTCCCTCTCACCTTCCCCCCGTTTCCCTTCCACTGTAAAAGCCTTTTCTTGTCTGTTTTATGTGAGGTAATTTTCCCTATTCTACTTCTCCCTTTCTCCTTCTCCCAGTATAATAATCCTCTCTCACCCCTTAATTTTATTCTCCAGATATATCACCCCTTCATCTTCAACTCACCCTGTGCCCTCCATCTATCTATCTATCTATCTATCTATCTATCTATCTATCTATCTATCTATCTATCTATCTATCTCTCTATCTCTCTATCTCTCTATCTCTCTATCTATTTACATACATACAATTTTTTCCCTCCAACTACTCTAATACTGACAAAGGACTCATGAGTTACAAATATCATCTTTCCATGCAGAATGTAAACAGTTCAACCTTAATAAGTCTCTTATGATTTCTCTTTCCTGTTTACCACTTCATGTTTCTCTTGAGTCTTGTATCTGAAAGTCAAATTTTCTATTCAGTTCTGGTCTTTTCATCAAGAATGCTTAAAAGTCCTCTATTTCACTGAATGTCAGTTTTTTCCCCTGAAGGATTATGTTCAGTTTTTATGGGTAGGTGATTCTTGGTTGTAATCTTATCTCCTTTGCCCTCCAGAATATTATATTCCAAGCCCTGCTGTCCCTTAATGTAGAAGCTGCTAAATCTTGTGTTATCCTGATTGTGTTTCCACAATACTTGAATTGTTTCTTTTTGGTTGCTAGCAATATTTTCTCCCTGACCTGGGAACTGTGGAATTTGGCTACAATATTCCTAGGAGTTTTCCTTTGGGGATCTCTTTCAGGAAGTGATCAGTGGATTCTTTCAATTTCTATTTTGCTCTCTGGTTCTAAAATATCAGGGCAATTTTCTTTGATAATTTCTTGAAAGATGATGTCTAGGCTCTTTTTTTGATCATGGCTTTCAGATAGTCCAATCATTTTAAAATTCTCTCTCCTGGATCTATTTTCCAGGTCAGTTGTTTTTCCAGTGAGATATTTCACATTGTTTGCTATTTTTTCATTTATTTGTTTTACAGTGTTTTGATTTCTCATAAAGTCCCTAGCTTTCAGTTGCTCCATTCTAATTTTTAAGGAAGTATTTTCTTCAGTAAGCTTTTGGACTTCCTTTTCCATTTGGCCAATTTTGCTTTTTAAGGCATTCTTCTCCTCATTGGTTTTTTGGACCTCTTTTGCCATTTGGGTTAGGCTATTTTTTAAGGTGTCATTTTCTTCAGTATTTTTTTGGATCTCCTTTGTTTTTCATTATTTTCTTGCATCACTCCCAGTTTTTCCTGTACTTCTCTTACTTGCTTCTCAAAATCCTTTTTGAGCTCTGCCATGGCCTGGGACCAATTCATATTTTTCTTGGAGGCTTTGGATGTAGGAGCTTTGACTGTGTTGTCTTCTTCTGGTTGTATGTTTTGATCTTCTTTGTTACCAAAGAAAGATTCTATGGTCTGATTCTTTTTGCGCTGCTTGCTCATGATCCTAGCCAATTACTTGAGTTATAAACTCTTTGTTAAGGTAGGGGTCTGCTTCCAGTGTGGAGAATGTACTGTCCCAAGTTTCAGAGGTTTTGTGCAGATGTTTTCAGAGATACTTCTAGGGACCTGTAAATTTTCAGTTCTTCCAAGGTGCTATGATCAAGGGTGAGGTGTTTACTCCTTTCCTGGCCTGTGCTTTGGTCTACGAGTGACTACAAGCACTCTTTTCTGCCTTGAAACTGTGAAGAGGATTTCCTCTCTACCGCCACTACAAGCTCCACCACACCAGTGCTCCTCTTCGCCCCAGGACTGCCACCCAGAACTGTGACCCAGATACAAGCACAGGTAAAGCAAGAGAATCCTGCATCAGCAAAGAGATTCCTGCAATCCCCCTCTTATCAGCCACTCGATTCCCCCTCAGTCTGTGGGCCAGAAGCTCTGGAGGCAGCCACCTCCCCAGGGTTGCACTCAGGGAATGGAGCTGGGACCCCACCATGCTTCTTTCTCACCACTGCAGACACAGACTTTTCCTACTGACCTTCTAAGTTGTCTTTAGTGTTTATGGGTTGAGAAGTCTGGAAACTGCCGCAGCTGCCCTCAGTTCAGTCCCCTGAGGCCTGCTCCAGGTTTGCTGAGGCCTGCACACCCACGCCAAACTGCGCTCCTCTCCCAGCCCAGTGCGATATACCTTTCCAATCAACCATCCAGGTTGTCTTGAGCTGGAAATTTGTTTGACTCTGTCTTTTTGTGGGTTCTACTGCTTTAGAATTTGTTTAGAGCCATTTTTTACAGGTATTTGGAGGGATTTGGGGGAGAGGTCAAGAAAGTCACTGCTTTTACTCTGCCATCTTGGCTCTGCCCCTGTGTTGTGTTTTTGTTCAGTTTTTAACTAGCAACACTTGATTATCAATCAGCCATTTCTAGTCCCTGGAGATTTCTGAGTAAACTCACATCCCTGTGCCCAGCAAACCCTACAGCTTTGTAATTGAGAATTATTTAACCAAATTTCCTCCCTCAGATCAAGGAAACCGAAAAACAGTGTCCTCTACACTTTTAGATTAGATGCTAATCTAATTTAAAGAGAGTTGTTGAATGTATCTGTGCTATTTATTTATTTAAAAATAGGATAAAAAGTTCCATTTTTTATTTGAATTTTCAGTGCAACCTGGTGTTCAACACTGTCCAGTGTTAAGTGATTCTTTTTTCAGGGAGGTACAAAAGAAAGTTAATCTGCTTTAATTATGTAATTGATTTCATAAGAGAGGTTTTACAATCTCAGAGATGGTTAAACCATAACATTTACTAGATATACAGTTTCAAATGAAGTAGAAGATAGGCTTCTGAACTCATGGAGCTTAGAGTCAAATGAAGAAAATAAACATATATATGTGTATATATGTACATATATACATATATACAAATACATACATCTATACACATACACATACACATATACATATACATATATGCAGTGTGTCATCAGAGAGAGCCAGCTTCCTCAGTCAGGAAGGCTTCAGAAGCCTTGCTTCTGGTATGTACTAGCTATGCAACCTTTAGCAAGTCACTTAACCTGCAAATGCCCCTGGCAACTCTAAGACTATCCGTTGCTGAAGATCTTTGTTGTTGGAGAGAATTTCTTTCCAAGAGTTCCCTATGCCAAAGAAATCACAAGTCTGGGAGAAAAAAATATGATACCAACAACAATTGATAAGACCAAATCTCCACAATTAACTACAACTGTGCAGAGAAGTATACAATTGTTTGGGGAGGTAGAGAGGCTGAACAATGAATTTTATGTAGTAGAGAAAAGTCTTCTCTTGGAGACATGTGCCATCTTACCATGTTGATCAAAAAACCAGAAGAGCCTCCTCACTCACATTCTTACTGCCTTCAGTACCTAGGCCATAGTAGGCTGTTAATAGATTTTGCATTGTCTTGCCTTGCCTTTAGCCCTCAAGCACCTGTAACACCTGGGGTAGGGAGGTGGGTTTCTTGTGACCAAAGATTGTTGAGCTAAGCATAAGGGTCTTAGACAGGGGACATTGGGGGTTAGAGGAATAGCGTTGTGAAGGGAATCCTGAGCTATTGGGCAATCAGATCAGGGTCTCTGTCTTTTTTAACTTGTATATCAATGTACATGTGAAATAAAGGTTACATGATATCAGGGAAAACTGTCAACACTGGAATTCATAGTGATTTTCAACTCTAGAGAACTAAGGTAGCAAGAAGATATTCACTTAAGGTAGCCACTTAGTGTTTCTGCCTGCTTTCCCTTCAGCACATGATGCTTATATCCATTATTAAATGTGTCATAGTAACTTTGTTGTAGGTTTTATTTGATTACAACACTAAATGTCTTTACTGCACACTCGGCCTTTGTAGTTTGATGTTCAAATAACATGATCTCTCACAACATAAAATAAGTTAGAAGAACATTGGGCCGCCATTACTGCTTCACAACCTAGAAAGCAAAGTATATCCTCGTTTTGTAAGTAAGAAAACTGAAGTCCAGAGAAATTCAGTGGTTTGCCCATAATCACAGCTAGTAGTAAGCCATAGAGCTAAGTCTAACACTATCCATCATGCTACCTTTTCATATGTCTTGGGTGTTATTGCTTACTGGTGGAAGAAAATATGTGAGAAACATAGAAATATTGCTTAAAAAGGGCAGAGCCTTCTTGATTGAGAGATGGACTAAAGTCCTGTGATTGGGAGTTGACCACTTGAACTCTCTTGAGATTAGTTTCATCAATGCAGTAAGGAATTAGATTATTTCTAAAGTCCCTTCAAGGTGTAAATGTCAATGTCTTCCTGCACACTGACTTTCTATTCCAGACAGCCAGGTCTACTCACTGCTTGCTTTGTTTCAAAGTTGCAAAGGTTAGAGATAGGGGAATGGAAAAGAATAGATGAGATAAATAATTCATCTTTATGGGAAAAAAAGTAAAGCAAAACCTTGTGGTGGCTCAAAGGTAAAATGGAAACAAATAGATATGATTTTAGAAGCTTTCATGGGAGAAAATGTTTTCCTTGATAGGAGATTGTAAAATGCACCAGGTGTTGTTAAACAGAGCCAAGTCCTAATACACAGATTAAAAGCTCAATAAATATTGGTTGATTTGATCATCGGTCTGTTAATTGAAGCAGAAGAAGAATTCAGACTAGATTTTTGTGCCAAAGTTCACAAATGGGTACGCTAGCAAATGATGTTTTGTTTTACAGATGAGCATCTGAATCTCGCTATTACATTCTTCAAACAGATGAATGGAAACCGTATGTCTGCTGGAAACTAAAGAAAGAATTCAGGCTAGTGACAGAAACAGCTCTGTGAGTTTAAATTCTGGAACCTCTAGCCAAAATGTAAGGAAGGACCTTCTGTTGGTGGTGCAATGAGCAGCTCTCCCATAGAGATCTAATCACCCCTCAGTGGACTTTCCTACTAGGCAACATGCCTGATGATTCCTCTCTGGAGTATCTGAAGGGGTCCTTGTTAATAGGAATAATACTGAAAGCACAGTGAATGGAGTGCTAGTCCTGGAGTCAGGAAGTAGAGTCTTCCTGAGTTCAAATCTGGCCTCAGACACCTACTAGCCATGTGACCCTGGGCAAGTCACTTAAAACTGTTTGCCTCAGTTTCCTCATTTTTAAAATGAGCTGGAGAAGGAAATGGCAAACCACTCCAGTATCTTTGCCAAGAAAACTGCAAATGGCGTCACGAGGAGTCAACACAACTGAAAAACTACTTAACAGCAAAAAGTTCAGAAGGAATGATAGGTCATATTTATACAGTACTTTTATAGTCGGGCCCTATCTTACCTTTCCAGTCTTATTACATAGTCTATTCTGGTCATTCACTCTGGTCTAGCCATCCTACTTGCTGTTCCTCACACACAACCCTCCATTTCCCATCTCCAGCCTGTGAATTGGTTATCTCCCCACACCTGGAATGTTCCTGCTCCTCTCCTCTGCCTCTAGGAATCTCTGGTTTCCTTCAAGAGAGACATTATCTGTCTCCCCAGAGGCTAGTTTCTTCCCCACAAGGTTACCTTATGTGTTGGGCTTTGTTGACTCGGTGAGTGTAAATAGCAGTTGTTTCTGTTCTGGCCAGAAACCCTGAGGGTCTTCCCTCCCAGATTGTTGTTTTGTTTTGGTTTGGTTTTTTTTGAGTAGGTAAAAGAGGCCATTTTTTGCTTTATTTCTTACTAGCATTAATCACTGAATGGTTTTTGCCTCAGACAAACTGAGACCTGGGAAGGACCTTAGCTTAAAAAGGCCAAGGTCTCCCAAGGCATCCTGAGCTATCTCTAGTCCTCCTGACTTATGTCTTGCCACTGGCCCCAGATGGCTCCAGAGGAGAACGTGAGGCTGGTGAATTTGCACAGCCCTGCCTCACTTAGATCCAATTCATTTGCAAATCAAGACATCACCTTCCTATTGTCATTGGTTCTCTTCAAGAATGAAGGACAAACAACAACACCTTTTATGTTCCTTGTGTGTGTTTTGTATGATGTATCTGTACAGATGCACATTGTCTTCACCATTAGAATAGAAGTTCCTTGAGGGCAGGGATGCCTTCACTTTTGTCTTTGTGTCTCTGGTGCCTCGGACAGTATCTGGCATAGGAGGCATTTAGTAAACACTTGCTGATTGGTTGATTGGTGCAAAACGCTTCCCATACAACCAACTATTGGGGTGGGATAGGTAGGGCCAGTATCCACCCAGTTTTGCAGGTGAGGGAGTGCTGGTAAGTTTCTGTGAACTTATGAGACGTGTGGTAGAGTAGTAGAGGCCTTGGGTCTAAACCCCACTTCTGAGACTTACTTCCTTTGTGACCTTGGGCATGACATAGCCTCTCTGGATTTCAGTTTCTTCATCTGTAAAGTAAGGCGGTGGGACTAGGTGGTCTTTGAAGTTCCTTCCAGCACTAGTTCTCCGATTCTGTGAATCAGTCAAGAAACATTTATGTAGAGCCAAGTCTGTGCTAGACACTGGGAATATGAATAGAAAGAGTGAAGCAGTTTCTACGTTCAGATCTATAATCCTGAAATGTTAAGGGACTTGCTCCCAGTCACACAGACAGCAAGTGGCCGAGCTGGGGTTTGACCTCAGGTCTCCCGAGTATTTTCCACTATCCTGCCCTGCCCTGATTCCGTAAAATGACCAGACGAACTACTGCTTCTGGTATTGAGTAGCTTGTAATAGGGCTGAGAGATCAGCAGCCCAGTCTAATTAGAAAACATCATTAATTACTCTACTTTCCTCTCACCGTTTGCACCGTTGAAGAAACTCTAATTGGTTCGACCCAGCCTCGTTGGACCTCTCCTTCACTGGACATCCCTGCAGCACGGCCAAACTCTGCGTCTGTTATAGTCATCCTCGCTCATTTATATCTGACTTTGTACTTGGGGCAAAGTCACTTCATCTATCTGAGCTTCAGTTTCCTCAACTGCAAAGTAATAAATGTAATAGAATAACCATAGCAGTGCTAATGGCTGAATAAACCGGATTGTGTGAATATAACGAGATATCGTACAGTTAGGAATATAAGGACTTCAGAGGCGCATGGGAAGATTTGTACATCCTGATACCGAGGGAAATAAGCAAAATCAGAATAACAGCATATACAATGACAACAACAAAGTAAATGAAGAAGAAATAAGCATTTACTTAATACCTTAATATATGCCAGCCATCGTGCTAAGTGCTTTACAATTATCTCATTTGATCCTCCCAACAACCCTATAAGGTGGAAGCTATTATTGTCCCATTTTACACCTGAGGAAACTGAGGCAGACAGGTTAAGTCCCTTGCCCAGTAACTAAGTGTTTGAGACTGGATTTGAACTCAGGTCTTCCTGACTTCAAGCCAAGTGTTCTATTCACTGTGCTGCTTTGCTGCCCCAAATCAAAGAAATCCCCAAAAAATCACCAAGAAAAAAAAATAAAACTGAATAATTGGGAAAAACCAGTAGTGAAGGATTCCAGAAAACAGATAAAGAAACCTCCCTCTCTCTCCTTGGCAAGGAGGCAAAGGATTACCAAGTCATGCTCATTGTATATTAGTTGTTTTTGTATAAATGCTTGCTTTTGTTAATCAGAGAGGGTTAAATTTGAACCTGTGGATTAAGGGGTTTAAATCAAGGAATTATTACTGTGAAAAACCAACACACTTTATAAACTCTAAAGCACAATGCATATGAAAGCCATCATCTTTATTACTTTCATTACAAACTATTTATCCCAATTCAGTTGTAAACTTCTCAAAAGCGGAAGCAGTAATTAGATTTTGTATTTCTTTTTATTTCTTAACCCCCAGTTCCCCACCATACCTTCTGTATTGCAGAACATGGTGCCCATTCAGTCAAATTAGCCACTGATTCTCTTCTTATAGGGCACAAATTAGGAAAAGATGTGGATCAGAATTAGAAATGTGCATCATTCTAATCTCAATATTGTCATATGCATTTTATGTGTGTGTGTGTGTGTGTGTGTGTGTGTGTGTGTGTAAAACAGCTGCTTACAAAGGAAGAGAGTATAGCTCCTACTCCAAATATGCACATTTATACATTAAAAAGGGCAGAGGGCTCAGGGTACAAGTTACCAGCCTTTCATTTAATAGTATTTTATTTTTTTCCAATTACATGTAAAGACAATTTTCAGCATTCATTTTTTGTAAGATTTTGAATTCCAAATTTTTCTCCCTCCCTTTCCTCTCCCCAAGATGGCGAGCAATCTGATATAGATTATACATGCGCAATCATGTAAAACATATTTCCACATTAGTCATGTTGTGAAATAAGAAATAGAACAAATTAAAAAACACACATATCCCCTCAAAAAAGTGAAAAGAGTATGCTTTGATCTGCATTCAAACTCCAGTTTTTCTCTGGATGTGGATAGCATTTTCCATCATGAGACCTTTGGAGATGTCTTAGATCCTTGCTTTGCTGAGAAGGACTAAGTCTATCAACGTTAGTCATCACACAACGTGGCTGTTACTGTGTACAACGTTCTCCTGGTTCTGCTCATTTCACTAATCATCAGTCTGTACAAGTCTTTCCAGGTTTTTCTGGACTCCGCCTGCTCATCATTTCTTATAGCACAGTAGGATTCCATTACATTCATATACCACCACCTGTTCAGCCAGTCCCCAATTGATGGGCATCCCTTCAATTTCCAATTCTTTGCCACCACAGAAAGGACTGCTGTAAATATTTTTGTACATGTGGGTCCTTTTCCCTTTTTTATGCTCTCTTTGGGATGCAGACCTAGTAGTAAGTTACCACCCTTTCAGAGACTGATGAATGTAAAGCAGTTTCATTCATTACAAGGTAATTTGGGAAGAAGAGCACTAGCAGTTGAGTGGATCCAGAAAGGTTCTGTGTAGAACAAGGGGCTTGAGCTTCATTTTGAAGAAGGAAACTCCGTGAAGCCAAAGTTAGGAGGTGGTGTACATATGTATGTATATAAGTATATTATTATCCATTATACATTTGTCGTTCAGTCCTTTTTCAGTCATGCCCAACTCTTTGTGACCCCATTTAGGGTTTTCTTGGCAAAGATAACTTGGCAAAGTGGTTTGCCATTTCCTTCTCCAGTTCATTTTACAGATGAGGAAACTGAGGCAAACAGGGTTAAATGACTTGGTCATACAGCTAGTAAGTGTCTGAGGCTGGATTGGAACTCAGGTCTTCCTGACTTCAGGCCCAGGCATTCTATGTACTTCATCACCTGACTGCCGTATTATTATACATATAATATGTATACCTGGAAGAGAGAGAGAGAGTGAGAGAGAGAGAGACTGTCCTGCTTTGCTAGTCCTTCCTAATATCCCCAGCTACTAGTGCCTTTATCCCCAAATTACCCTGTATCTACTCTGTACATCCCTACATGTATGCATATTTTCTGCAGATAGAATGTAATCTTCTTAGGTTCAGGCTGTTTTACTTTTAATTTTGCATTCTGGTGCCTAGCATAGTACCTGGCACATAGCAGATGCTAAGTAAATGTGAACTGAGTGATTGATTTCACATATACAACCATCAGTCACTTTTAGTATTTCAAAATGCTTAAAACAAAAACAATCACCCCAATGATAGGCACAGAACAGTTTGGACAAAAATGTATCTAGGAATCTAGGGAGGAGCTTGAGGCAAGTAGGTGGCCCAGTGGACAGAGTACCGGGCCTGGAGTCAGGAGGACTCATTTCCATGAGTTCAGATCTGGCCCCAGACACTGACTAGCTGTGCAACCCTGGGCAAGTCACTATTTGCCCCAGTTTCCTCATCTGTCAAATGAGCTGGAGAAGGAAATTGGCAAACCACTCCAGTATCTTTGCCAAGAAAACCCCAAATGGGGTCATGGAGAGTCTGACAGGACTGACTCAACAATAGCAATAAAAAAGCAATAAAAAGGCTTTAGTTTCATTCAACACATAAGACTATTAGCCTGGTTCAGGGTCAGACTTTTTCTCCTGTAACTGGCGATTGACTCCTCCTGTGGATGTGGAAGACAGGACAGGTGGTGTAGTGACCAGAGTGAAAGACCTGAAGTGAGGAAGACCTGAGTTTGAATCCAGCCTCAGACACTTAGCTCTGTGACCCTGGGCAAGTCACTAACCTCACTCAGCCTCAGGCACCTATCTCACAGTGTTGTTGAGGTCAAATGAGATAACATATGTAAAACAATTTGCCAACCTTAAAGCACTATGGAAATGTTAGGTATCATCATCATCATCATCATCACCATTACAATGCTACTGTGAGGGAAGGGAGGCTGGACTTTACAAAGTAGAGAAGGCAATGGAGCAAAGGAGTTGGTGCTAAGAAACAAGTGAGAGACTCATCCCCCCTCCCCCAAACAATAGTATAAAGTGGGCTTGCCTGCTGGTCAATAAGACCATCATCCCCTATGCTTCTGCACACAAACTTTGGCACCCATCAGACTCTCTGCTGTCTTTCTATGAATTCTTTCCCCATTTAAGACTGCTCTTGACACTAATTTTAAACTCATTTCAGTTGTATTACAATGAGATTTCTCCCAGGCCTACATCTTTCTAGGCTGGCAGCCTTTGACAACAAAAGTGCTTTTGATTCATCAGTCTCTGGAAGGGTGGCAAACCGTACCCTGAACCCTCTGTCCTTATAAATGTGCCTGTTGTGGTAGCAAGCACACTCTCTCCCCTTTGGAAACTGGTGGGGCTCGTATAGGTTTCCACATGTCTGATTTCACCTTTACTTTCCTTGGGTTGGAAAGTGAACTCAGTTCTCAGAAAACTCCTGAGTCTCGAACTCAAATACAGAAATGGAGGAAAGGGTAAAGAGATGGGAGACTTATATTTTATTGCTCTTCATCTGGGGATGTACAGCTTAGTCTACACAGATGTGGCAATAGTGCCTTGGATTACTTGAGCAAAGGGAGTTCATAGGTCTAGTTTCTTATTCCTCTATGAGCCAAGCATCAAATAGTCCGTGTTCTTCCATCAGTAAATTGAGAAGGATCGCAGAATCAAAAGATTTAGAATAGAGATTCTGAACCTATTTTTTTTTTTTTTTGGTGTCGTAGACCCTTTTGCAGTCTAGTAAAGTCTGTGGACTCCACAGAATAATTTTGGTAACACTAGAAGGACCAGAATTTAAGAATACCTGGAAGGACCAAGTTGTGTTAATTGATGTAGTGCATTTCTTTAGTCCATAAAGCAAAAAAAAAAAAAAGAGATAAGATGAACATTTGTATTTCAAAGTAAGGTTTTTTTTTTTAAGGCAATTGGGGTTAAGTGACTTGCCCAGAGTCACACAGCTAATAAGTGTCAGGTGTTTGGTCTGAGGTCAGATTTGAACTCAGGTCTTCCTGACTTCAGGGCCAGTGCTCTATCCACTGCGCCACCTAGCTGCCCCTCAAAGTAAGATTATTGCAAAGTTTTTGCACCAATTGACCTACTTTGTCCTTCCAATGTCAAATGTATAAAATAAAATACATAGGGCTAGGGAAAATGATTTATTGAAATACAGTTGTCAAACTGTTTTTACATTCTCACAGATAATGAAATTGAGGCCCAGGGAGGCCAGATGATAGGTCACATAATAGTGAGTAGAAGAGAAAAGAATTGAGACTAGATCTCTGGATCTCAGACCAGTCCTTTCCTCGTCTTTGCCTGCTGGCTTCCCTGGCTTTTATCGTGACAGCTTCAACCCCACCTTTCCTGCTGGAAACCAATGCTTTCCCTCTGAAATTGCCTTTCACTTACACTGAATCTCTCTTGTATGTACATGGTTATTTATATGTAGTCTCCTCTCCCCATTAGACTGTGAGATCCTTCAGAGCAGGGACTCCCCTTTGCCTTTCTTTGTATCCCCAGCACTTAGCACAGTACCTGCACACTTAGCACAGTACCTGCATGCTTATAAATGCACCTTATAAATGTGTATGGACTGACTGATTCTTTCCATCATATAAATGCTGTCAAAGAGGCTATTACTATGACCAACAGAATAAAGACAGGGGCAAATTAGAACAATTACCTGGGGGCAGCTAGGTGGCGCGCTGGATAGAGCACTGACCCTGGATTCAGGAGGACCTGAGTTCAAATGTGGCCTCAGACACATAACACTTACTAGCTGTGTGACCCTGGGCAAGTCACTTAACCCCATTGCCTAGCCCAAAAAAAAAAAAAAGAAAGAACAATTACCTGGAGGAATTTGCAGTATAGACAGAGCCATGGAAAGGGTGTTCTGATCTTACCTCTGTCACTGTTTTACTATATAACTTTGTGTGGTTTCCTTTTCTGTGAAGCACGGGCAATATCCTCAGGGGAGCAGAGTAATACAACAGATGTCAAAGTGATTTCGTAGTAGTTGAGAATGTGTACAAATGTGAGGATTGCTAACTGGGCAATTCAAGCCAACAGAAGCCCTTTTGGGCCTCAATTATTTTCATGTTTCTGGCAGAATGAATAAGATAATTTTCTCAGTTTCCCCACTTGAGTTTCTCATGAGAATGTGATATGAGCTGGAAGGACACTTTGAGACCATCCAGTCCAACATTTTACATGCTTAATAAAGATAGGTTTGCTGATCTAGTCCAGCCTTCTTATTTGACAGATGAGCAAACTGAGACCTAGGGAGCTTAAGTAACTTGCAAGGGGTCACAAAGATAGTAGACTTCAGAGCTGGGAATTAAACTCAGGTCCTTTAACTCTAGTCAGGATTCTTTCCACTGTATCACGTTGCAAATCACTTTATATTTGTAGGGTGGGCTTTGAAAATCTGGCAGCACTGTTATGGGTTGGGGATGGGGAGGAATGAAACTACTTTTTGTTAAATTGATCCTTCGATAAACACCTTTGTAACAGCTTGCCCCATGCCCTCTTTTCTCCTCTGACAACCTTGGTGTAGGCCCTCCTCACTTTATTCTTAGATTTTTTTTTTGAGGAAGTTGGGGTTAAGTGACTTGCCCAGGGTCACACAGTGTCTGAGGTCACATTTGAACTCAAGTCCTTCTGATTCCAGGGCCAGTACTCTATCCACCTACCCTCCATACTTAGGTTGTTGCAAGAGCCTGTTAGTGGGTGTCCCTGCCACAAGCCTCTCCCTACTTCAATTCATCCTCCACTCAATTATCAAAGTGATATTTGTAAAGTACAGATCTAACCATGGTATTCCTCTACTCAGTATACTGTAATGATTCCCTAGGGGTCAGGATCAAATATAAAATTCTCTGTTGGGCATTCAAAGCCTTTCATAACCTGGTCCGTCCCTACCTGTCTAGTCTTTTTATACCTTGGCCCTCTGCCCACATTCGCTGTGATCTAAGGACATTGGCGCCCTTGGTGTTCCTCTCATAAAACACTCCATAAAACATTTCATCTCCATGCCTTTTCACTGACTTCCGCATGTGTGGAATGCTTCTTCCTCATTTCCACCTCCTGGCTTCCCTAGCTTCCTTCAAGTCTCAGCTCAAATTCCAGCTTCTATAGGAAGCCTTTCCCATTTTACCAAGCTACCAATGACTTGTATAAAGATGTTGGAGAAGGGATGGCTAAGTGGTGCAGTGGATAGAGCGCTAGCCCTGGAGTCAGGAAATCCAGCCCCAGATACTTGACACTTCCTAGCTGTGTGACCTTGGGCAAGTCGTTTAACCCCAATTGCCTCACCAAAAAAAAAAAAAAAAAACAAAGAAGATAAATGATTGAAAAATAAACAAAACAAAATAAAGATGTTGGAGGAAGGCTGATGAGCTCCAGTAACAGTGTTCTGAGGAGAAGGGAGAAATACAAAGATAATCAAATGGTGTCCATGTATGCCACACATATCCTATAATCAGGGTCAAGAGGAAGGGAGGCCACATATGCTGTACAATAGTGTCTTGCACCCAACCAATTAATAACTGGATATAACAGCCAGACATATGGGCAAGTCTCTGTTGGTGATCTCTTAATCAGAGACCTTTCTCTGTTGTGTACTAAGAGAAGTTACTTCATCATGAGAACTCAGGCGTGGCCAGCGTGACATTTGCTCAGGGCCATGATAACCCCACTTGCTTTTAGCATTCTGAGCATTCTTTTCTTGTATATCCATGGAGGTTTCGTGTGTTTCCTTGGGTGTCCGTGACAGTGGTAGACTACCCCATAAAGACAGGTTCTTCTGTTGGAAGCCTTATCAGTTTGGGTTAGTCAGTAGGCAAAGAGAAGGAATGTGAGGAATGGAGCTCATCAAACCAGAATTGGCACAAGGTTATAGTCAGTTCTAGGGGCAGCTAGGTGGTACGGTGAATAGAGTTCCAAGTCTAGAGTCAGGAAGACCTGAGTTCCAGTCCAACCTCAGACACTTACTAACAGTGTGACCATGGCCAAGTCACTTAGTCCTGTTTGCCTCAGTTTCCTCATCTGTCAAATGAGGTGGAGAAGGAAATGGCAAACCATTCCAGTATCTTTGCCAAGAAAACCCTAAATGGGGTCATGAAGAGTTGGAGTCGAATGAAACCACTGAACAACAACATAGTCAGTTTTGGCCACTGGTTCAATTGACTCCAAGTCAAATACTTCTTTTTTGCCTCACTACTTCTCACACATAGTTGAAGGACTTCTCAGTGTTTGCCAGGAAGAAGGAAGATTATGAGAAGATAAAATAGCTATCAATCAACCAGGAAGAAGGAAGATTATAAGGTAAAGTAGCTATCAATCAACCAGGAAGAAGGAAGAGTATGAGAAAATAAAATAGTTATCAATCAACCAGCTCATTTAAGCATCCAGGCAGCGTGAAAGAAAGAAAGAAACAGAGGGAGGGAGAGAGAAGGAAGGAATCCCTATTTTCAAGGAGTTTACAGTATAGTTAACATCTACATAGCACTTTGTATAGCATTAAATAGCATTTGCAAAGTGCTTTTAATATGTTATCTCATTTGATCTTTGACAATATGTTATCTATAATAGAATAAATATAACAGAATAAATACAAGATAGGAAGTAGTTAGGAAGAGAGGATACTAGCAGTTGAGGGGGTCTGGAAAGACTTCTAGGCTCGATCTTAAAGAAAGGGCAGGCAGTTCTTTTACCTGGAGGTGAGGAAGGAGCACATTCCAGGTGTGTCTCCAAATTTGAAGCACTGTTGTGTAGGCATGTTTTGTGTTACTCTAGAGGGCAGAACCATAACTGATGCGGTCTAGAGGTTAGGGGTCCTGGAATCCCACAATCACAGCACCCGGGTCCTGCCTGAAAGAATTCGACCCAAGCCTTCTTGTGGCCAAAAACAAGGTTTATTGAAGATTCGCCATATTAGCTAGACTTTTATGGAATCTGAGCGCATCTTAATGGAGACAAGATGGACCTTATATACAGAAAGACTGTGGGAGGGATCTAGGAGTGGCTAAGTAGTTTGGGGTGATGGGAGGAAGGGCCTAAGGAGATCTGGATGGGAGTGGCTAGTAAGCTGGGGTGAACAGAACTCCTGGGACCTGGACCTCTTGGCCAAGGGAGAATGGAGCCTAGCTAGGATTAAGGGTGGGAAATGGCCGGGGGCTATAGGGAGGTAAGACAATGGAGGAGAGATTGGGTGAAGCCACAATGAAAGGCCAGTTGTTGGGATTATAGCTTCAGGGGAATGCCAGAGATTTGGCCATGTGGGAAAGTACAGGGTTTTTCCTTTCTGGGGCCCAGATTCCAACCCCATCATAACCATTGAGTGGAAACCAAAGGGAGCAGATAACGTTTCAATGAAGATAAGATTTTTCAGCAAACTAAAGCTGTCCAATATTGGAATAGTCAGCCTGAGACATCTTCACTGCATCCAAACAGATTAAACAATCATTTGCAGAAGGGAATTCTACATTGTGTGTGGGAAGTTGTGCTAAATGACCTTCCTATTCTCAGTTCTATGAATTGCCGAACACCAGTATGTGGTACAGCGACTCTAACACAATTAAATTCAGAGACTTCTCAAGGTGGAAGCAAAAAGTTACTCTTTATTACAATCTCGCAAGAAGGGGCATCTCCTCCAGTACACTACCAGCAGGAGAGAGGCGAGGCACAAAGGATAAAGCAAGGTTATATATCTTAACACAAACAAGAAACTCCCACCCTGCCACTATCCCTTACTCCCATTGGCTGGGAGGCGGGCTTACATTCTAGGCGCGAAAATCTTTCCCATTCCCAAAGAACAAGGAAACAGGGTATAGCCAATCCAAACATACATGTCCTTATTTAGCATACCTAAAGCTGACGTGGCAGTGGCAATCAGGAGGGAGTTCAGGGCCGAATTCCTATAGGTTTAGGTAATTTAAACTTATGGCCTGTTCGTTCTCTCAGAGCCTATCTCTAGTTTCAGAGATAGTCTTTTCATCACCACCCTGAGAAGTCTTCACAGGTTATATCTCATTCACCAAAATCTAAGCAATTCCACTCTGTGAAATTTCTGGTTTGATTAGAATGTCAGCTATCACTTGTCTATTCCATAGTATTAAATAAGTCTTATGCGTCACAGGACATGAAGGACGTTGAGGCTGGCGAAGTTGGCTGGAGGAAATCCTCTAAGCATAAATCCCAAATAAAGTCATTATGCCATGGTGGGTAGCCAGGAAGGAGAGATAAACATTAATTACTCTCCAACATCGAGATAACTGATAAAGTCAATTAAACCCATAAGTCAGGGGGCAATAACTCAGCTAAGCCCCTAGAAAGCATAGGACTTGAGACAGCTCTAAACAGTATTGGAAACAAAGAGAAAAGGGTAAAAAGGCCAAGAAATCTATCCCTGTTCAACAATTAGAAATGACCCTTCCCTTTCCCCCACCTTAAAGTTATCAACCTCTTAAGACTAGTGTGAATTTCCTCCATATCTACCCTACCCCCTGCACCACCCTCCACGTCCTTCCTCAATAATCGTTAAGGAGTAGGCATACTGTTATGGCCACTAGCCATAGTGTCAATATAAAGCAACAGTCCTCTTTTTTTTTTTTTCACCTGATAGTCCTCTGTCCTCTTAGTATTCCTTGACCAAAAAAAAAAGAAAGAAAGAAAAAGTAATTCAGCCATTTCTCAACAAAATGGCAGCCTCTTAAGACTTATCCTTTCTCTCCACATCTGAGACCTGTCCTCCCTGCATGTCCTCTCTCCTTCAACCCAGTGGTTTTGATGGTCAGCCCTGGTCAGACACACAGTTATGTGTATTACTTGATGTAACTGTTAAATCTTAGCAGGTTAAAAGCTTACAGCCAGAAGCTCTTTCACCACCTCTCATTAGGTTTAAATCCCACCCCTGTGTAAACTTGGGCATATCCCTTCCGCTTTACTTGAGGAGGATTGGGCTAGATCCTCTCTGAGGAGTTTCTGGTAATGACCTCCTCAGTCCTCTACTAATGCACATCGCGGTTACCGCTTAATCAGTTTCCCATCTTCCCAGGATCTTCATGAGCTGCTTTGCACAACATTTTTTTGGCGGCCAATCTTCTGGTAATAAAACGCTGTGAATTTAGCTAGGCTGGATCTGAGATAAGAGATCCACAGTCTGTCCCTCAGCCCAAGCCTTTCCAGTGGTATAGCATGTGCCAATGCTTCGTTTCCGCTGCTATAACTTTTGAGAGCTTGGAGATATCTCAGTGCCACAATGAGATATCTGTGTACAATGAGATTGGAGAACGTTACTTTAGTGACTCTTCCTAATTGGTAGTTATCCAATAAAGGAATATACCTACCACAATATGGTAAAGTGGAAAGTCCACTCAATTTGGAATTTGAATCAGGTGACCTAGGTTTGAGTTTGGATTCTTCAGTTTACTACCTCTGAAGCCAAGTAAGTCACTTAAATTCTCTAGGCATCAGTTTCCTTCTTTGTAAAATGAGGAGGCCAAACTAGATCAATCAGCAGGTCTTTATTTAAGTGCCTGTGATATTAGACCAGATGGCCTTCAAATGCCCTTCCAGCTCAAAGTCCATTTCCTTATAATAAGTCTGAAGTAATTTAATCCACCTGACTAGAGCAAGAGTCCCCACAAGTGCTCACTGAGCCTCTACCTAATGACCTCCAGTGAAACGGAACCTTACTACTTCCTGAGATGACTCACTCTGCTTTGATTAGCTCTGCATGTTACCAGGTTTTTCTTTAGCTGGTATAGTTCCTAGTTCTTCCCTCTAGGGCCAAACAGAATAAGTTAATTGCCTCATCCCTGTAGCAACCTTTTGTTTATTTGAAGACAAAAGTAGAAGGAAGGACCAAGAAGAACAATTGACACTACAGCTATACAAAGGAGGACAACTTAGAATGTGAAGAGAACCCTGATCTATACAAAGAGACAGCTTTAGTACAAACTTACCAGTGAGCTCCTATAGAGTGAGGGTGAGGAAGTACCACCCATTACAAGTTTTTATATTATTTTATGTAACTGATTTCAGATGTTGAACTTTGGGGAGGAACATCAGAATTGTGAGTTGGGATGTTTATGACGTGTCAAAAGAAAATATCAGTTAAAAAAACCTCATAAATGTTTGAAGACACTGACTGTCATGTTTGTACCTCCACCCCAAGTCTTCTCCTTGCTCCCTATCCCTAATTCCTTCAGCTGATCTCTGTATAGCTGGTTCCCAGCCTTCACTCGTTCTTTGACCCAGCTTACTGTACTTCTTTCATTTCCTATCAAAGATGGCTTACCTACCCTCTCCATGCCTATGTACAGCCTGCTCCCCTGGCCTGGAATGCACCCTTTCTTCTCCTCCTATTCTTAGGAGCCCTAGTTTCCTTCAAAACTCCGATCAAACACTAATATGAGGCCTTTCCCGATGCTCTCAGCTGCTAATGACTCTCCTTGACAAAATCACCTAGTATTTGTTTTGCATATATTTTATATACTTATATATCTACATATGCGGGCCAGTCAAACAACCACAACCTCAGCCATCTCTTCCCCTCAGACCCCAGTAGAGATTGCCAAAAGCCCAAAACCAAGATCCTTGGGGATAGCAGCTCCCACTCCTCCAGAATGTCAACCCAAGATCTGCAGCCGTCAGTGAGGGGAACAGTCACTAGGAAGAAGAGGCCCACTTTTGTTGTCACCACCAATTACAGTCGATCAGCTGCCACTAATGGAGAGGTTAGTGTAAGAGCCCTGGGAGTGGCCAGCACTTCTAGCCTACCCTCATCCCCACTCCAATAGTCACAGCCACTGAAAATCTAGAAAAGAAGATTCTCAGCACCGAAGTCCTTGGCCCTGTCATCAGAAAAGATATGACTATCAGGAGAAATTACACTAAAGGAGATGTATTACTGTCTGCTTTTGCCTCTGCAACCTAATGACCCCATGGTGCCTTTCCATGCAACTTGAAACTGGATCAGCCTTTCTAACTGACTTGAACTTCTTATACGTGTTGTTTATCTCATTAGGAAAAGTGAGTTTCTTGAGAGCGAGTATTGACTTGCTTTTCTATTTGTATACCCAGTGTTTATCAAACACTTTTCACTAATAATAGGTTAATAAATGTTTTTTTTTCATTCATTCATTCAATGTTGTCTCCCTCAATAGAATAGAAACTCCCTGAGGGTAGACACTGTTCCGTTTTTGTCTTTGTATTCCCATACCCAGCACTGTGCCTGGTGTATAGTAGGTGCTTCATAAATGCTTGTCGATTCATTGCTTAATAAGGTGGTTCTTTGGGATGCCTCATCATCCTAGCTGCTCTTCTCCAGGTGCTCTCCAACTCATGATGGATCTTCCTAAAATTTAGTGTCCCCAAGGTCATCAACATGAAGATTAATTATAATCGTCCCAACAAGAACACAGACCGTTAGTAGAGATTTAGGTTGATGGAATATTGAATTAGCCATTTTTTTCCTACTATTGTTACGCAATTAGTCATAGAAAGCTGATTTTCACTCTCTATTGATTTTAATAGATTTCCAAAAAAGAATTTCTTTTGGAAATGCCCAGTATTTAAACAAAAACATTTCTAGTTCTGTAGCTCCTTAATATTTGCAGCATACTTTCCCTACAATGCCCTTGTGAAGAAAGTAGGATAAGTGATCTTATCCTCTTTTTAGCAAGGAGGAAACTGATCCAAGCATGGGTGAAGTGACCTACCCATAGTCACCCAAATCCCAACTGTCAGAGCAGGAAGTTGAGCCAAGGTCTCCTAATACCACATCCTGTGCCCTTGGTTTGACATTTCTCTGCCTCTCCATGTTTGTTGAGCACGCAGGGCCCAAAAAGAGCTGCTTTGGGGAGGAGGATGGAGGGAGAGGAGAAAGGGGAAAAGGAGGAGAAGGCAGAAGAAATGATCCATAGGGGTAATGAAGAGAGCTGGATTTGGAGTCAGAGAACTTATTTTGGAATCCCAGCTCTGCTACTTTAAAACCTATGTGAGCTTGGGAAAGTAATTTAACACTCCTGGGATTCAGTTTACTCACCTGTAAAATGAAATATGAGCGCCAAAAATATTCTTTAAGATGACTGTCTGGGAGGAGGTGGAGGAGGAATACAGGGGGAAATTAGGTGATGCAAAACCAGATATATATCAATAGAATTTATTGTTTAAAAAAATGTGAGCTCTTGGAAAGCAGGCATCATTTTGTTTTTTTCTTTTGATCCCCAGCACTTAGCACAGTGCTTTGCATATAATGGAGCTTGATACCTGGGTTTTTTTAAATTCATTCCATTAAAATCCTTCACAGTCTAGCTCCAGTTTATCTTTCAGGCTATTTGTGATGAGTATTTGCCTTCACACACTCTATCCTATTTGCAATTTTCCATAAATATTATTTCATTTTCCACCTCAATGCCTTTGCCCAAGCTGTTCTCCGTGCTTGGAAAGCTCTTCCTTCTCTCCTGTTTTGCCTCTTGGAACTCTGAACTCTCTTCCAGGCTCTGCTGAAGTCCCAGCTGGCTTCAAAGGACCTTTCAGGATTCTCTAAGTTGTTCGTGCCTCTCCACCAATCATTTGGTATTACTTTGTACACAGGCTATAATTATTTATATGTGTATGCATTGTAACTCCCCCTTACACACACACACACACACACACACACACACACACACACACACACCTGTAGAATATAAACTCACTGAGGGCAGGGACTCTCTGGATTTTGTGTTTGTGTCGTGAGCAAGTAGCTCAATGTCTGGTCTCAGAGTAAGTGCTTAATCATGTTTATTGATTGGTAGTTGAAGGGGTCAAATTAGATGACCACTGACTTTCCTTTTAGTTCTAAATCTATGAACCTGTGATCCTAATAGAGACAAAACAGTCCTTGCCGTCATAGATCTTATGATCTAATCCAAATAGAGATTACAATAACACCTGCTTACTCTGTGCCAGACGGGCACTGTGCCAAGTACTTTACAAATATTATCTCATGTGATCCTTACAGCAATCCTGGGAGGTAGGTGCTATTATTATTCCCATTTTACAGTTGAGTAAACTGAGGCAAACAGCAATTAAGTGCCTTGCACAAGGTCACAAAGCTAGTAAATGTCTGGGGTTAGGTATGAAGTCAGGTCTTACTGACTGTAGTCCCAGACCTCTTATCTGCTGCACCTTCTAGATGCTTGCTTAAGTCTTAACTATTCTTAGCCTAGAATCTGAAATGCCCTCTTTGAGAAGAAAATTCTTTTTGGGTTTAAGAAACTGTCTTTGAGAAGAGCAAATATCCCATTAATATCTGTCTGCTAAGGGCTGGATTTGAGGGCCCATCATCCCATGTTATGTCACACAAAGAGCTCTCTGAGACTTCCAGCTGGCTGCAGTGTCTTTTCTTCCCTGCTAGTTTTACAGCTATTTTATTGGCCTAAAATGTTTGCTGAATTAATGAAAGATGTTGGGAGAGCAATAATTCAGTATGCTCTATTTAGCAAAATGTACACATCCAGGCACTTCAGAACCTTTGGGCCAGGGGAGGTGGTGGAGGGAAAATCACCTGAGTGGTGTTTGTTTTTTAGCTTTTGGAGTCATTTGACCGAGTTGAGGAAATTGGATTTGCCATGCTAAAATAAACCTTTTTATGGAAAGGGGCACGTCTGAGCATGAAGTTCATATCTGGGAGGTGGAGAACTTCTCCCAGAAGGCATGCTGAGAGCCTTCAAGACAGGAGGTTTGAAAAATACACTTGGAAAATACATTTTCTCAAAGGGTGAGACACAAAAAGTGAGAAATCAAAAGAGATGTCAGTGCCCAAACCAGACCAAAGCTAGTATGGATGGCAAGAAGCAGTGGAAAGGCTCTCCTCAACCCTTTCCAGTCACTGGGTCCAAATCCTACACTCTGTTAGGCAAGTCACTTAACCCCTCTGTGCCTCAATTTCCCTATCTGTAAAATGAGGAAGTTGGACGTAACTGCCCTCTAAAGTTCCTTCTGGTTCTAGATCTAAAAGTGGGAGACAGAAAGAAGGGCCCGTAGAGCCCAACCTAGTGAGCAAGGGGATCCTCAAATACTTTTGCTGCTGTGGGGGACAACCTGAGTGAGTCACTGCTGCCTGCACCTAGAGAGAAAGAAGAGGACTGAGGGGTGTTTGTTGCTATTGAAACTAGCATGTCCCCAGGATCAATTTAGAGCTGGTTACAGATGAGGAAACTGAGGCCTGTCCAAAGTCATAGGATTCAGACTCACGTTTTTCTGTGCCATTTTCTGCTCTACCCCAAGTTTGCTGTCCACGGCACCACATTCTTCCAGGCACCTCCTCACCTCCTCATGCTCCCTCATGCCCAGAGCCAATCTCTTGCCAAATTTTGATCACTTCTATTTCTGTGACAAATACCACTTAACTTCCCCTTCTCTCTACTCACAGAACTACCCCCTCAGTTCAGGCCCTAACCACCTCCTGTTTAGACTCCCTGCCTTACGCCTCCCCCCAAGCTACCAAAGGGATTTCTTAAAGTGCTGGTGTGACCGTGAAACCCCCCTGCTCAATAAATTTCAGTGGCTCCCTGTTGCCTCTGTTCATCATTTAAGGTTCTTCACAACCTGGCCTCTTTCCACCTTGCCAGTCTTCCTACACACACACACACACACACACACACACATCTTTGCACAGACTACCGTCTAGGTCTGGAATGATGATCTCTCAACTTCCAGAAGACAGGTCGTAGGTGATGTAATGGATAGAGTGCTGGGATTGGAATTAGGAAGACTTGAGTTCAAATCTTGCCTCAGACACAAGCTGTGTGACCCTGGCCAAGGCATGTAACTTTTCTCAACCTCTGTTTCTTCATCAGCTTCCCCCTCTTGCTAGGGCATGCCCTCCCCAAACTATCTTCTCTCCCTTTTACACATATTCTGTAACCAACAATATTTGTTCACATTGTCTCTCTTTTTAGATAGAATGGAAGCTCCTTAAGCGTAGAACTGTTTGTCTCACTTTTATCTTTGTCTCCGTAGAGCTCAGCACTGGGTCTGGCATATAGTAAGTGCTTAATAACTGCTAATTGATTAACTGGTGTTAAGAATGGGCATTTAATGAGTCATTAACTATGGTAAGAGTCAGGGAAAGGAGGTGAGGGTGATGATTACAGGTGAGAAGTCATAGGGTGATAGATCTCATGAGACCTCAGAGGTCCTCTGGTCTTCCCTCTCCTTTTATTTTACAGAAGGGACCACTAAGCCTCAGAGGGGTTAAGTCATTTGCTTAAGGTCACACAAATAGTTAATATCAGAGATAGATTTTAAACTCAGGTCCTCTGACTCCAGAAGAGGCTGTACCATTCAGCAAGTCCAACATCCTTGTTTTTACAGAGCAGAAAGCCAAGACTCAGAAATGATTGAAGCCAATAAATTACTAAAAAAAAGTCAACAACTAGGGATTTGAACCCAGGTCCTCTGACACCAGAGCCAGAGTTCTTTTCCCTCCCTGCAATATAGTACAACTGTGTCACTCACAGTGCCTGGCCCTGGCCGTTTAATTCTTTTGTGTCATCATGGCTATGTGTGGGTGTCTCCACTGGTCTGGGGCTCATACTGCCGCAGCATTCACCCAGAACATACCCAGGAAGGAGAAAGCTGTGGTCTGATCTAGCCTGCCTCTGCCTAACTTGGACCACTACATTTATTTCCACTTTCCTCAGATGAAGAGTTGAGGGCCTAGGGTGATGCATCAGAGGTGGTGGTACTGGGCATACATAAGAGATGAGATGGTAACCAGTGGATTTTTACAGAGGAAATCCTAGCATTTTGATGGGCATCTCAGAAAAACATTTTTCTAGAACCAGAGATATTACAAGCTTCCATCTCAAGTTTCTAAGATCCAAAGCTTTTTCACTCTTGCCTCTGTTGCTGGTCAGAAGCATGGGCATATATAGAACACATAGATTTGTTTTTTCCTTTTCCTTTTCCCCAGTTGGGAAGGTAGCCTGGGAAAGAGAAAAAACAAATGTTTGTTAACTGAAAAATACAATAAAGAATCTTTAAAAATCAAACAATTTTTACTAGGTTAAATCTTCATCAGTAAATCAAGGGAGTGAAAGTAACTGTGGTGAATAAAGAACATTAGCACTAAAAAAACAAACAAACTAGAAAGGGCATTGGCTTTGGAGTCAAAAGATCTGGCTTCAAATCATACTTCTGCCACTGTATGACCTTGGACAGGTCACTTGACCAATCTTGGAGCCAGTTTTCTCACTCTAAAATGAAGGGACTGGACTAGATCTCCTCGAAGGTTCCTTCTACCTCTTAACCTAAAATTCCACAATCCTTTCAGATCACTTGTGAGTTGTAACATTTCCTACTAAATGTGTAGAACTGATATGTCAGAAATACAAACTTCAACCCAGTTCAATTAAGGACTTGCTATCTGTGTTGAAATTGCTTATCATGCAACTGGCCTTTTAGATATGACCCTTGAACTTCACATTTTGATTTCTACAGGTTTCCTTTGCCCTTAAAAATTCCCCTCAAGAGACCTTTCATTATTAGGAAAAGTCACCATAGGGGAGACATTTCTTCAATTTTACGTAAGTCTCCATGTTGATGTTTTACGAAAGCCAACGGTGTTTTGATGGGAGCACCAAAGTAGACCTTATGCAAGCTTATCTGTCTGTGTGGCAAGGGATAGCTCTCAAGGACTTGGGATAGGAGCCTCTTCTACTGACAGTTTTACAAGAATGAGAACATTGTATGATACCTGCTTTGAAATCCCTTACTGCCTACTTAGGTACTACTAAATCAACTACATTTAGTGGGGGGGGCAGGGGGTGGCAGTCTTCCTCTCATAGTCCTGTTTCATGCCATTGGCGATGGGAGTCAGACAATGGTAGCAACACTGACATGGCCAACTGGGCACTATACTCCACTGAAAGTCTGAATGGATGTTGTGATTCAGAGAGAACATGCTGACCATGCCAATAAAGCAGGCCCTTTGGTGCTTTTCCTTAGGACCATGGAGGAGGTATTTCACCATTAATGAGATTCCACATGAAAGCACCTTGATGGAAAACCCAAAGAAACGCATTACAGGAAAGACGAGGAGAAAATGGCGTGCTGGCACCATGACGTAAGTGACAAAGTTCTCCTTATTTGTCTTTGACTCTATGATGTTTAGGGCTGTCATAAATGGCACAAAAGAGTGGGCAAACAACAAAGCATTGATGTCTATCCCAAGACCACATCCCCTTAGATACTTCTGTGGAGTCATGATCTCCTGAAGTTCTTGTCTATGTCCTCCATAGAGGGTCCACCTAACACACTGGAGATAATCCTCTTGGAGTTCTTGGTTTGTTTTTACAGATACCAGGACATAAATCTGTTATCGCCTCAATCCTACTCCTACAATTTGGCCATCTCCCATTTGGAACTTCTTGACAGAGAGGCGATAATGCAGAATGAGACACAATAATTGTTGACCATGGCCATTATGGAAATTTTTTTGCTTGATTGAACATATTTGTTACCATTTGTTTTCTTTTTCCTTCCTTCTTTCTTTCTTTCCTTTTTTTTTTTTTTAAGAGGGGGAAGGGAGATGGGAAGGAGAAAAAAATGCTTGATGATTGGGGGAAAAACTTAATTTTTTTTCTGAGGAGATTCATGGGAGTATGAAAATGTTTTCTACCAATTAAGAAAATTAGTCCTTACCCTCACACATACCTCCAACAATCAAAAATAGAATGAAAAGTATCTTTTCATGGATAATGAATAATGGAATATTATCTGTTTGTGGTATTATCCGTTGAACAACTAGCTAATACATTCTATAAGATTTCTTTCAAAGGTTATGTTATATAGAGGTTAAACCTATATCACTAATTAGTGACATTTCAGAGGCCAGTGCCAATTCTTTATTTGTTTATTGTCTTTGGAACATTAGAAGATTAGACTAGTAGCAATTGTTCATGTTGTTGTTTGCCCATGCTCAAAGAGGACCAAAATGCTATCACGGTGTTGGGGTCAGTGAACAGTGTGTTCAGCTATGGCTGATCAGAACAATACGAGCTTGGAAAGCTCTACCGCAGGTTGGGCACAAATAGTCTGTTTGAACATTTGGAGTAGAGATGTCTCTACATTTATATGTCTCACATTCCTTTTGAAGTACTGCAATTCCCCTTTGCTCGTAGAGCGTGGCGCCTTTGATGTGGGCGTGCCATGCTAGGTGTTCCTTGTGCCAGCCTGTCCCATGTCTCACAATTGATACTAAAGTTCATCAGAGAAACTTTAAGGGTATCCTTATATTGTTCCTTCTGACTTACCTCGTGTGAGTTCTCTGTAAAATAGTCCTTTAGGTAAATGTATGTTCGGCACAGGTTACCCATGAGAAGCCTGGAGAATGAATGAATAAATGATTGAATGAATAAATGAAGAAAGCATTTATAAGCACTTAGTATGTGCCAAGCACTTAAAGAACAGAAGATTTGGCAGGGAGGAGTTTGGGGGGCATGATCACTCTCCTTAGGTATTTGGCTGTCAGGAGGAAAGAGATTCAGGTTTGCTTTTCCCAGCCCTAGGGGGTATAGCCAGGGGCAGTGGGTAGGAGTTATAAAGAAATAAATTTAGACTTGAAATAAGAAAAAACCTCTTAATAATAAGAGCTACCCAGTAGTTTAACAAATTGTCTCAGGAGGTCGTTGGTACCCCTTCATTAGAGGTCTTCAAGCAAAATCTGGACTATTTGCTTGGTCTGTTATAGAAAGGATTCTCATTCAGCTATAGGTACCTTCTGAAGATCCTGAACTCTGAGATCCTGAGAGGGCCCTTATATGTTAGGCCCATGTTGCAGTCATGGACCCCGGAGGGGGAGACCCTCCTAAGTCTCAGGCTTCTAGGAGCAGTAGCAGAAGAAATGCAGAGTAGACAGTGGGATCTTTTCAACCACAATGTATTAAATTATGAAGTGTCCTCCTTCAAGACCCACGTTAAAGCCTGCATCCTCAGAAGAGACAGCATGGCAGAGGGTTCAGTGCTGGACTTGGAATCAGGTAGACCTGCATTTCAATCCTATCTTATATGCTGATTGGCTATGTGACCCTAGGTAAGTCACTTAAATTCTGAGACTCAGTTCTCCTATCCACAGAATGGGAATTATAATAGTACCTACTTCACAGGGATATTATGGAGATCACACATGTAAAGTGCTTTGCAAACCATAATGCTCTATGCATGCCAGACACTGCTACTGCTTCTCCTGAATAGCCATCTCCAGCTCTGCAGTCACCTGTCTCTCTCTCTGTCTCTTTGTCTTTCTCCCACTGATTGCCTACAGCTCTCCTGTGACACCATTTCTCTAGCCACACAGCACTATATACTAAGAAAAAACCCTGAGCTGGGGTTTAGAGCAGTGTGTTAGAAGGCTTGAACTTGAGTCCCAGCTCTACTGCTCATTGCCTGTGTGACCTGGGGCAAAGTTCCTTCCACTATCTGAGTCTCTGCTTTCTCCTACGGGAAGAGGAAAGCTGGGTTAGAAAGCTTTCATGGCCCATTCCAGCTCAGATTCTAAGAAACTTCATGCTCTTCGGTAGCTGAAACAATGTATGAGAAGCAGCTGTGGAGATAGTTGCTTGTGAACACAGATGTCAGCATCCTGCAGCCTGCCAAGGGAAAAAATAAGCGGACTGGAAGTTGTTAAATAGATTTTAATGACATGACCCAGGACAAAGCCAGAACGTCTAGTCAGAATCTCTCCGATATGTGGCCAAGGGAAGGAGTCTATTCCAATTGAAAAAGTTCCAGAAAACTCTGAAATGGAAAATGAATTGAGAAAGCTTCATTGGGAGTTGGAGGAAGGAGAGAAAGAGTCATGAGTGTGTCTGAATGAAGACAGCAGATGTGATGAAAATTCAGTTACCAAGAAGAGAAATGAAAATGGAAAACTTCCCTTTGCAAGTCTAAGTCTTCTCACAAATTCTGAAGATCACAAAATCCTACCAACCTCCCCCCTAAAATGAACAAAGGAAAAAGATGTCGGAATGGAACAAAGAGGAAAACAGGGTTCTTATGATTGTTTTGTAAACATTAGCATGTACTTTTTCAACAAAGTATAAAAAATGTGGAGTCTACAGTTTTATGGGTGGTCTACGTAAGCCCACTGATGTAAGTGGGCACAGCTGGTCATTTTTGTGATTGTGTTTCTAGTCGCACAGTAGGTACCTAATAGAGGCTCGCTGGACTGTACTGGGGTCACTTTTCATTTTGTTTCTTTGTTTTTGTTGTTTGATGGCAAGTAAGTTTAGAATGAAAAGATTTCAAAAAGAATTCAAAGATTCAAAAAGCCCTGGACTTGGGGAGCTCGTTCACCTGGTTTAGAAACTTAATTCCATCTCTGCCATTTCCTGGGTTTAGGAATGAGGGCTAGTCACCTCCCTCCCGATTCGTAAAATAAAGACTATAATTCTTGCACTATCTTTTCCGTAGGATGTCATCAGGGTCAAATGAGATAGCATAAACAAAGTACTTTAGAAACTTGAGAGCCTATAAAATGGCAGCTATTCATAAAGGCCTAAGTTCAACCCTACCAACATTTATCAAGCTGTTACTACATGTAAGGCATAGGAGATCAATAATTAAATCATTATATGGTCACAGACTTGAAGCTGGAAGGGAGGTTAGAGGTCACTGGATCCAACTTCTTCATTTTGAAGATGAGGAAACTCAGGAAAAATAAGGGAATTCAGAGTATGGAGAGGCCTCCAGTTCTAGTCCCTCCTACCTCTGAGCCCCCCAAGTAAGGCTTGGCCCCATTCTGTGGTATGCAGTGATGAAGAAGTGAAGAATGGGCTAGGGCTGGAGACTTGGTGTCAAGTATGGCCCCAGCTCTGGGTGCTCCTCAGTGGTGGAAGGCTGTTATGATGGTGACAGAGGGCAGAGAAGGTGAATAAAGCCGCAGCCAGCCAGACCGTGGGCACTCAACTCCAGTCTTTCCCAGTCCAGTGGACACACTCTGCTGCCATAAAGCAAAAGAAACAATTTCTTCTGCCATGTCTCTGGGCACCTCCTTTGCCCAATTTTCCATCTTTAACTCTGGGAACACTAATCGATCAACAATACCATTCCTGGAAAAGACCTTTGATTTCCCAGACCAGACCACTCCTCCCTGGCCACCAGTCCCCATAGTATAGGTTGTCTTTCCCTATTAGAATCTACGATTCTGGAGGGCACAGGGAAGAGAAGGGAGGGGGAAGGAAACAAGTATTTATTAAGCGTCTGCTATGTGCCAGAAGCTGTGCTAAGTGCTTTAAAAATATTCCATTTGATCATGTCAATGACTGGGAGGTAGCTGCTGTTATTGTTCCCCTTTTGTAGTTGGGTGCTATTATTATTATTCTTATTTTACAGTTGAAGAAACTGAGGCAGGCACAGGGTAAGTAACTTGCCCAGGATCCCATAGCTAGTAAGCATCTGAAGCTGGAAGTGGTTTTCCTGACTCCAGGCCCAGTGCTCCATCCATTGCTCTGCCGAGCTGCCCCTGGAGCAGGACCATTTTGCTTTTTGCATTTGTATTCCTGGTACTTAACTCAGATCTTACAAAATAAAACCAAAACTCTGGCCGTAGGTCACTCTTCCCTTCTTCATCCTTACGTACTACAGAGTGGGCTAAACCCTAAGTGCTGAGGGGTTGGAATGGAAGGCCTCCTCACACTTTGAATGGAGACTGGACCAGCTAGAATAGAGAGTTCCTGGTGAGAAACTCTCTTCACCAGAGCAGGTCTGTACCAAATCTGCAGCCTGAGGCATAGGCAGCAAACTCCAATACAATCGCACCTCTGTGGGCTGCAGGTTAACCTAGAAAACCACAAACTAACATGATCCATGTTGTGTTTTTATTTATTTTGTTAAATATTTTCTGATTACATTTTCATCTGTTTCTCAAAGCCCTGGGAAGTTTTGCCTCAGAGGGCTGAGAGTCAGACACCTCTGCTAGAGCTCTCAGAGGGGAGGGACTTACCCAGGGTGAGGTGACCAAGGTAGATCAGCAGCCAGACTTGAACCTAGGTCTTCTTGGCTCCAAGGCCAACTCTCAGGCCCATATTTGTTTCATTTATTTATTCAGGGTTATGATGTCTGGTATAGTACTGGAAGATACAAGATTAATTCTATCCAAAGCACATCCCATAAGCCCCTGCAGCCAAGGGACTCAGGACTTTGACGAACATCTTCCCAGTGCCCTCAGGGTCTGTGCATGGTCCTTTTCATATCTTATTGATACTAAGGCAGCCCTGGGACTCTCTGTTAACTCTCTATGACCTGGCCACCACCTTCTCTCATCATACAGGTCCATGACACCATTTCTCCTGCGCAAGTCATCATTTGATAGCACGCTGCTCCCACCCACCATCCAGCTCTTCACTGCTCTTTGGGTTACCTCCCTACAGTCGTGGCTCTGATGAGATGCCAAAATTCCATGATTCACAGTCATACAGCCTCACTAGGAGAATACCCACTGATATTCAGACCACTGATATTCAGAGCTTTCTCAGGAGTAGGCTAAGATCTTTGAAAGTAGTGGACAGTTTCCTGAATGCAATCCCACCATCTCTTCCTCCTACTGAATTCCCAGCCCAGCACATCATCCTTCTTCAGTTCTAATGGATTAATTGAATGAGCCGCCCATCCCACTGCTTCTCATAATATGGGCAATATGCATTCTCCATTTATTTTGTCTAGTGTGGAGGCTAGGTTGCTCTCTTTTCTTATTACCAACAGTACAAATGAAAGATAATAGCCCAGTGGACAGAGAGCTGATCTTGAAGCCAGAAAGACCTTAGTTCAAGACCCACTTCTGACATATATGGGCAGTGTGACCCTCATCAAGTCATTCCAAAACTATTGGTTGTGGAGCAGATGCCAGCCGGTATCAGTAAAGGGAGTTTCTTCATTGGTTCCATCTATCAATGAAATCACAAATCCACCCCAAAGCAAAGCACAAAGGCAACACAAAACCAGAGGAGCAGGAGAAGAAGAGAATAATGGATATCCAAATGTTTTGTAAAGTTCTAAGCACTGCACAAACGTATGACACGATATTTACCATCCCCTTCACAGGCATTTCTGTGGAATTCTAAGAGGGCATGCTGATACCATAGGAGGCCAGCTTGCTTCTGGGCCAACTGCCCAGGCAGGGCTTGGGGAAGATGACAGGTGGGGGGCACACAAAAGTTCCCTTGTTTCCAGTTGTGCAGAGGAAGCAGGCAGCACACATATTAAAACTCTTGCTTGGAATTCAGGGATGTAATGTTCTCTGTATATTGTCATCAGAATTCAGGGGAAACTGACTTCATCAGTTTTTTATCCTTATCAAAATCCAACAAAACCCTGCCCTTGTAAGTATCAGTAATCTCAGACCATGTTCTAAGTATCAGTAACCTCAGAACGTAGAGGTACAGGTGTTAACCACCTTATTGGTGGCAGGTCTGTGAACTAAACCTGATCCCTGAGAAGGTTAATCCCCTTGAGATAATCTATTCATACTGAATAAAACCTATCCAAGGGCTCCTCTGACCCACTACCTCTCCTACAGGAACAGGAAAAAGTAGGAGAGGAACAATGACATTGCATTGATGAGTAGTCCCTCAGTGTTACCGCCCAGTGAGATGAATAATAAGCATTTAATAACCCCATACTAACATGCCAGGAAGTGGGCTAATTTGAAGGAAAGTGAAGAACGTGTCAAAGATGGCTCCATTCTGGGTGCTCCTCAGTGATGGAAGGCTGTTGGGACAGTGACAGGGGTGACAGAGGGCAGAGAAGGTAGATAAAGGCTTGGTCAGCCTGTGCAGAGGGCCCCCCAAACTGAGCCCCTGGGAGGAGCCAGGGTTGGAGCATTCCCAGTCACCGTGCAGACGATGGTTACCTAACTCCTCTTTCTTGCCAGTCCAATGAACCAGAGCCACGCTGTGCTGCCATGAAACAAAAGAAACCATTCTAGGGATCTTCTGCTATGTCTCTGGGCACCTCCTTTGCCCAAATTTCCATCTTTAACTCTGAGAACACTAATCAATCAACAACACCATTCCTGGAAAAGACCTTAGATTTCCCAAACCACTCCTCCCTGGCCACCAATCCCCTTAGTATATATTGTTTTTTCCTAAGTGGGGCAGATATCTCTAATGCTATCAAATCAAACCTCTATTCCAGTATCATCCCCATGCTGCTAGCTACCAGTGATTAGCATCCGAGGTCCATTTAACCAATTAATATCCATTGATAGAAACAATGATAGTATTGATTTGATTACTGTTCAGATCGATAAATGGAAAATAGACTGGTGACATCAGGACTGATGGCAACAAGATGGTCTGGACAGGTGGATGGATGAGATGGTCTTGATGGTCTGATGGTCTGATGGTCTGGGGCCAGCTAGGTGTAGTGGGCTAGATGACAAGTGACAAATACCCATTATCCTGACCCCTGACCCCTTATACTAGATACACTCAGTGTTGTTTCCCCAAAACTGGACCTACAGCAGCCAGGCCATATACCCATGACAGGAAGATGGCAGAACAAGCCTTAGGACCTTTCTCCATAACCCAGGGAATATGTTCTATGGATGATCACATAGAATCCCCATCCAACTGGTCCATGCTCAACCAAACATGTATGGATCAGGACTTTCATATCTAAGATCTTTTACCAAATCCAGTGCTTGTGAAGGAACAAAAAGTCCTCTTCAAGGAAATCTTGTATTCACAGAGGCATGGGAAATGCTTCCAGTACCTGTTTGGGGCTGGGGAGAGGGGGTGAAGGAGGGGCAGAGGGAAAGCTAGCATCTCATATTCACACTCCCTAGTTGATGGAAATGGCCCTTCAGTGATGCTGGGGCCAAACCTGGTTGGGCCCATGGTGGGGGAGAGGTGGAATTGGAGGAATGGTTCTGTTGCCAAGCAAAGTGACCTTTTCCCAATGGATCAGCTCTTTTTATTCTAATATTAGTAAAGGAGTCAGTATTGCATAATGGATAGAGAAGTAGCCTTGAAAGTAGGAAGTCCTGGATTCTAATGTCGCCTCTGACATATAGTAGCTGTGCATATATATATATATATATATATATGCTGGGCTAGTCTCTTAACTTCTCAGTATTCTACGCAACTTTCTAAGACAAGTTGCAAGGTGCCAACCTGCATTGGTGAAGGGAATTTTCTCACCTGGGAGTTCCCTATACCAATGAAATCACAGATCTAGTCCCTATCCTCTTAGAATGATATTGTTCAGTCATTTTTCAATCGTGCCCTATTCTTTGTGACCCATTTGGGGTTTTCTTGGCAAAGATACTGGAGTGGGTTACCATTTTCTTCTCCAGCTTGTTTTACAGATGAGGAAACTGAGACAAATAGCGTTAAGTGACTTGCCCAGGGTCACATACCTAGTAAGTGTCTGAGTCCAGATTTGAACTCAAGAGTATGAGTCTTCCTGACTTCAGGCCTGGTACTCTGTGTCACCTATAATGACATTAGAGGTTACTAAGTCCAATTTCTTCATTTTAAAGATGAGGAAACTATAAGTATATAATAAGCAAGTATAATAAAGAGTAACATAATAATAGTAAGTATAACAAAAGAAAGTATAATAATAGTAAGTATAATAAGGGAAGTATACTTACTATAATTGTAATCATATTAAAGAAAAATACTACTAAATCTAGAGGTAAGACTTCTGACAACCCCAATCAGTCATGAAGCTCTCAATATATGGGGGATGTCTCTGAACAAATAGCTGTAACAAAATCCATGCCCTCATCTTCCCCTTAACTCCTGCTGGGGTGTGACCAGGGACAGGCCAGTACAGTGGCTGAGGTTACGACTTCTTTATGAAGTAGGTCAAGAAGTTGGCAGAACATCCTGCTCTGGGCAAGGCCATGTCCAGTGGTAATGGTTCCAGGAGTGAAGGCAGCATGAGCAAGAAGGAAGGCTTTCTTGGACAAATGGCTGCTTATCATATGGTAGCGAGCAGTCAGGGAGACATTTCAAGTCTGAAGATATGGGTCAACAGTGTGGGAATGTTAAGATTCAAAAGGTATGGTTTGTTGCCTGGCAAGCATCCCAGGCATGTGACATCTGAATGGATTTGAGGGTTAGCCTCAAAATCCAGGCGTCAAAGGCTATTGATAATATTCACTGTGCTGAGTGAATTAAATTATAAAATACTATTTTTTTTGTTCAAATCTTTTGACAGCAGTCACTCGGTAGCAACACTGGACTTCTTCTTCCAGAGTGAAACTGGCTATATTCCCCCTCAGGTTTCTAAGGTTCTAGCCCCTAAGGGGCTGGGGAAGTCTTTCTCTAATGTTATTAGTTTGATTCCCAATTGTGGTATGTTTTCCCCACACACCATGATTAGTGCCCCGGTTCTATTTAACCAGTGAGTATCAATTGGCTTTTACAAAGAGATATTTACTTTATAGGTAAACCATTAACAGAAGTACAGACATTTTGCATGCACATATCTGGGAGCACGTTCACCCCTATGCCACTTCAGTCCATAGGGAGAGTTGCCTCAGATATAATGCAGCCTGCACCTTAACATTTGCCCCCATCAAATCCATTTCCAAGTGTGGCGTTGCTGATGGGCAGGTCAGTGCACATTTCTGCTACTGGCGGCCTGGGGCAAGGAGGTCACGTAATGTAGTGTATTTTTGTTCTTCACCCTCTGGCTTTTGGCAAACCTCAGCATGGACTCCAGCCCCCAGACTTCCCGTGGTTTGCCCATCTGACCTGTTGAAGTTTATGAGGTCATGGCCAAGTTCCTTTGCCTAAAAAAAGAAGAAGGAATATTCACAATAGAGACAGAAGCAGCAATAAGATCATGTGCTCTTGACCTCTGAGTGAGAGATGATCCAAGGCTCCTTCCCAAATGGAGCCCCTCAGCAGGTCAGCCTCCTTGAATGTCAGATAGGCTAGTGGTGGGGGAGAAGCCAGACCGAAAGTAAGACACTCACTTTGGCTGCTTAGTTAGTGCCTTTTGAATGCAACCCGGTTTCAGCTCCATAGCTCACCAAAAAGGCTCCTCTAGACCAGAACCAGTTACAAAATATCTGTACTTGCTCCACATAGGAGTTACATCACCAAGAACCCTTCCTTCCCCCGCCCCCCACCTCCTTACATCTTACAGGAACATTTCCTGCCCCCTGTCACGTCTCATTTGGCTCCAACAGAGTACACAGTCTACTTGGCACTGGCATTTCCCATGTGTGACTCATACCCTTCTCCCATCTCCACAGTCTCTGGTCATCTTCCTCTCCTATTCTGTGACCTGTATACTGTCCAGTCAGATTTATACCATGTCTTCTGCCTTATTCGTCCCATCTTTGCCTCCACTCACTTCCATCTTCCCCACTGTAAAATCCTCAATTAATTAGATTTCTTTTTAGTTCTCAGCCCTTAATAGAAAGGAGAAAATCACAAGACAGGCTCATAACAGATATTTATTACCTAAATCAAGTTTCATGGCACTTTAAAGACTCATCCCAGACTCTTACATTTCAGCAATACAGAGGATTATCATAAGTTGATAATTATTGCTTAGAATAATGAATGACCTTTAAATATTGTTAGGTCTTGGGTCTCAAGGGAAGACTAAACATGGAAAGAATATGCTTACTGAGGCATGAAGAATAATACTTAGTGAGGCATGAAAGTCTAATATCACACATTTGTGTATTTTTTTCTTCCCAGCAACCCTATGACGTAGAGAGTTGAGGTATTGTGTCCATTTACGTGTGATATAGAGACAAAAAGTCCAAGAAGTTAAAGTAATTTGCCCAGGGTCCCACAGCTAATCAATGTCAATTTGAACTCAGAATCAAACTGACCTACAAATCCAACAAGCCCCCTGCTTCTCTAGTAGAAGGTTTATCCTTATGTAACCCAAATCTGGTACATGCACAGACCCTATTAGCTTGCTCCATAGGTGCAATTTTCCCTGTGAAGGAAGTGGGAAGCTCCCATTTGTGGTGATGTCTAAGAGAAGTGCCTTGGAGAGACAGCAGAGTATCTGTAGATTTTCTATAACTGGTTCCAGCCAGCTAGACATGGCCAAGAAGAGACTTCTGGCTTCAGAGGGTTTCTTTCTTTCTTTCTTTTTAAATTAATTTATTTATTTTTAGTTTTCAATATTCATTTCCACAAGATTTTGAGTTCCATATTTTCTCCCCATCTCCCCCCTCCCCTCACCCCAAGAGGGAATGCATTTTGAATACCCCTTCCCCTAATCTGCCCTCCCTTCTATCACATCCCCCTTGTCTTATCCCCTGACCCTTCTATTTTCCTATAGGGCAGGATGGATTTGTACACCTCATTGCCTGTATATCTTATTTCCCAGTTGCATGTAAAAACAGTTTTTAACTTTTGCTTTTAAAGCTTTGGGTTCCAAATTCTCTCCCTTCCTCCCTCCCTACCTATCCTCATTGAGATAGCAAGCAACTGGTATGCTGGTGTAGTCATGCAAAACACTTCCATAGTAGTCATGTTGTGAAAAACTAACTGTATTTCCCTTCATCCTATCCCACCCCCCATTTATTCTATTCTCTCTTTTGACCCTCTTTCTTTTTTTTTTAAATAATATTTCCCCCCAATTACATGTAAAAACAGTTTTTAAAATTTGCTAGTTTTTTTAAGTTTTGGGTTCTAAAATCTATCTTTTCTTCCCTCCCCTCCCCCTCCTTGAGATGATAAACAATCCAATATAGGTTATACATGTGCAATCATGTAAAACATTTCCATATTAGTCATTTTGTGGAAGAAAACTCAAATAAAAAAAGAAAGAAAGGAAGGGAAAAAAGAGAAAAATAATATGCTTTGGTTTGTATTCAAGAACTATAGTTCTTTCTCTTTAGGTGAATAGCATTTTTCATCATGAGTCCTTTGGGATTGTCTTGTCATCATACAGTATTGCTATTATGCAATGTTTTCCTGGTTCTACTCCCTTCATTCTGTATTAGTTCATGTAAGTCTTTCCGGGTTTTTCTGAAACCATCCTGCTCGTCATTTCTTGTAGCACAATAATAGTCTATTACATTCATATACCACAACTTGTTCAGCCATTCCCCAATAGATGGGCATCCTCTCAATTTCCAATTCTTAACTAGCACAAAAAAAGCTGCTTTAAATATTTTTGTACAAATAAAAAATAATAATTTTAAAAATCTCTTTAGGATACAGATATAGTAGTGGTATTGCTGGATTGAAGTGTATGCACAGTTGCATCAAGGGCTTTCAAAAAGGCCTGCTAGGTTCAGTCTTTTTCTTTGCCTCATCAATGTCTACAGCATCTTGTTGACTCTGTTCACGGCATCTGGGAAGAAACCATGTTCTAAGAGAAGAGGCCTTGTGACCTTAATCCTTGAGGCTGTGTGCCCTCCCCCAAAAGAAAATAGGTTTCAGGCCTTGGCCTCTGTTTTTTTTTTTCCCTGTTCTTGGTGAAGTGAGTAGAGTCTCTGAACTTGTGAGTTTTGAAAGGTCTTGACCAAAAATCCAGTGTTCTTTTCACCATACCATGATACAAGAAAGGAAGGAAAGGAAGAAAATTAGTGTGAAGCACCTACTATGTGCTGGACCCTGTGCTAAGAGCTTTTACAAATATTTTCTCATTTGATGTTATTCGCATCAACCCTTTCAGGCTGTGTTGGCTACGATGTCCTTAGATACCTAATTTGGGGAACCAGTCCACAATGTCTAGAATAGGTAAGACACTGATCCCTAGTACAACTTTCTTTAGGATTTCCTTTCTTTGTTTATAATTTTTTAAATTTATTTTTATTCTTAACCCAAAAAAAAAACCCAAATAAAATGGGTATTTCCATATACATAGAAAAAGTGAATTGTAAGTAAAACTTCAATCTCTATTATGCATTACATGCTTTTCTTTTTAAATATATGATAAGCCCAACTTATAGCTTTCAAAGCTGTCCTGCTTATCTTTGCTTCCTTCTGACCTTACTTCTCTGCATTAAAAAATAAATCTATCTCAATGAACCTTTTTTAAAATGTTTTTCTTTTCTTTATAATCATAAAATGTTAAAGCTAAAATGGAACTTTAAGATTATCTAGCCTACACTTCTCATTTTATACATCAGGAACCTGAGGATTATAGTTTTGCCTCTGCTATTAAGGCAACAATCTAGCTAATAAATGAATTATAATTAATAAACAAATAGACGTCCCAGCAATAGAGAAACAGCGAGGCAATTTCTAAAGTCTGATCAGGAGAAGAGGATAGAAGAGGTAGAAAGAGATTTGAAATGGCTGGTGATTTGACCTTCATTGAGATCCTCCCACAAACAACTGTGAGTAGTAGTTTGTGCCCGCATTAGGGCTTTGCCAGGAAACTTCTAATCTCCAGAGTCTATGGTGCAAGCTAACATCATCTCCTGAGAAAAAGCTATAAATAAAACCTCATTCTTGGGCTCGTAGCTTGGTGCACAGGCAGCTTGCCCCATCACTTAACCATGAGAAATTAACCACAAGAGCAGTCAACGCAAACAGCGTAGGACTGATGATCTTGTCTGTGATGAGCGTGGTGAGGGAGATGACTCAGTGACCTCAAAAGAAGATGCTGCGCTTGCAGTTCTGCTGGTGCCCATCGATAACCATGAAATCAAAAGAGAGAGGTTGGTGTGCCTCCTAAAATGGGAGAAATAGTCAGAAGAATATCATTTTTTACTCTCCAGGTTATGAAGAATGCAGTATTCCTTCAAAAAATGAAAGAAGTGATTCAAAAGGAAAACAAAGGGGAACACTCCACCCTAACAAATGTAAGACATTTAAGAATCCTATCATGGGGTATGCAGCTGGAGGATCTGGTTTGGAATCTCAGCTTTGCCACTCATTATCTTTGGACCTTGGGCAGGCTTGCTTAACCTCTGTAGACTCTGGTTTCATCATCTAGAAAATTAAGAGACCTCCACTGTCCCTTGCTGATCTCTAGCTGTGGTCCAGTCCGGTGTGGGGAGATCAGAAGAAGCTGACACATTTGAGGCAGCTAGGTGGTGCAGTGAATAGAGCACCAGCCCTGGAGTCAGGAGAACCTGGGTTCTAATCCAATCTCAGATACATGACATTTACATTAAGTGACCCTGGGCAAGTCACTTAACCCCCTTACCTAGCTCCCCACCCCCAAAAAAAGAGGCTGACACAGAAAATGAAAGCAAGAAGGACCATTGAACAGTGGGAACCAAGTAATGAGGGGGGCCAATGGACCCTCTCAGTGGAAGGCGGCTTCTGGTGTTCCACAGAAGGGTGATATGAGTGCCGAGGTGCCATGAGGTGGCAGCTTGTGCAGTAATGGTAGGGGAAGAAGAAATGAGTGATGGAGACTGGTGACTCCCTTCTTGAGGGGTGCTGAAGAGGTTCTCATCCTGACATAAATTAATGGAAGGACCTGCTATCTCTCTCCCCTTCCCCCAGAATGTGATAGAAATCCTTCTGAGTTTTAAAAAATCTGATGATCAGATTGCTTGCCATCTTGGGAAGAGGAGAGGGGAGGGAGGGAGAAAAAAATTTGAAATTCAAAATCCTATAAAAGGGAATGTTGAAAACTGTCTTTACATGTAATTGGAAAAAATAAAATACTATTAAGTAAAAAATCTAATGATGATTACCCACTCCTACTGATACACATAAGAATAAATAAGAGAGTCCAGTGTCCCTCTCTATGGAGATAATATACTACTGAGACTTATGATGTTAGGGCAGTGGTCCTGAACCTGGTGTAGGCATGTGCTGCTAAATAAATGTTTAACAATCAGCTCTTGGGGGGGGAATTTATAAGTTTTTAAGTTAATCTGTATTATTAACATTTTCTCCATCACTTCTTAAGTCTAGACAATTAGCAAAACCATAAGTTGAGTCCTGTTTTATAGAATTTGTGGATTTCTAAGGTGTAAATGTTTACTCTGAAAATTTAATAATCTGCTTTCTGGAGTATGCTAGCCCCAGTTCGGGCTGTCCCCAGCACACCCCTGAGTTCATGAATAGATTTCATGGGGTCCCACCACTTGGATGGGAAGAAGTTGCATCTTTATTTCCACTAATTTTAGTCTTAACTGATTGAGATTTAGCAAAGTTGTTTAAAGACATTATTTTGAGAAGGGATCTATGACCAGCCAGCCAAAAGGAATCAGGACACACACAAAACCTTCAAGTGCTCTTGCCCTTGGAGGCCTAGGTGATGACATTGTCCTTCGTTCTGGAAGAGGACCCATGATGTCAGCAAGGTGGTTGGTTGAAGGCAGGCTTCTGACGACAAAGTCAGATTTGAGAGGTGAAGACCTGATTTGGATTTCCAAACTACAGCTTAAAAACAGGGAAATCATAGGAACTTGTCCAAGAATAGGGTACTAACAAAGGTTGGTAAATATTTGTCTAGTGTCTCAGAAATCTGATGGAAGATTTTTTACTAGAAAGGAGAAAATTGTCCATGAAGACCTATTAGCCTTTTGTCATAAAGAGTAGCAGGTACAACAAAGAAAAATTTTTAGTAGAAAAGACTGATCAATTCTTCACAGAAGATAATATCCAAGATATGAGTCCCCAATAAAGCCCCTGACCTCAGATGTCTATATACAGATGCACAAGGTACAAGGAATAAATAAATAAATAAAGTTCAGCAGGAGAAACAAAAGCAGTATCAGTGTGGGTACCAGTCTCCACTGGTCTATGAGAATCTTGGGAGCAGGGACTGTTAGGGTTTTTTGCCCTTCTTTTTATCCCCAGCACTTAGCACAGTACCTGGAGCAGAGAAGATGTTTAATAAATACTCATTGGCTGACTGACAGTGGTTCTTAAGTATGATCCCCTTTCAGGAGGACTGTGAGGTGAAGACTATTTAAATAATAATATCGCAATGTTTTAATTTCTAATGTGGTAAATATTGATAAATGTAACCCACATTAACAAAAACTTTGGGAGAGGGCAGTATTCAATAATTTTTAAGAGTCCTGAAACCAAAAAGTTTGAGAATTGCTGGTGTATAGGCCACCTGGACAGAAGGAAGAAATAAGATTAAAAGATAAATCTGGCACAGAGACATGATCTATTAATGATAAAATATTCCATTTGCTTAGACACTGAATCTCTGTCTGTCACACACAGTGTGACTCTAAGCATCTTCATATAACTCCTACCCCCTGTGGTTGGACCCCACCCAGGTAAAGAGCCTCTTATACACCATCCAGAAAGACTCAGATGAGGTATCTGGGTCACATCAATGTTGTGTGGATCCAGTTCAGTTTGATAAGCTTCTTAAGTGTCTATTATGAACAGGACACTGTGTTAGATCCTGGGATCCAGTCCATGATCTTTGACCTGTGTATATGGGTGGGTTTTTCTACTCCAGATCTAAAATTGCATCTCCCTTGGCCCTTGGGGCTCACAGTAATGTCATACTTGGTCCAGAAGCACCTTTTTCTCTGATTATTGTGGAAATCAGGAGGAACCAATGAACCCTGGTATCCAGAATCATGTAGAAGGTGAAGCTGGGAGTTATTTCTGATATATACTGTGTCCCCTGAGAGACAGGACAGAGATTAATTTCAAGTGAGATAATCTATAAAAAGCCCTTTGTAACCATAAAGCACTAGATAGGGTGTCCTTGGAGCAGTGTTCTGCACTAAGACTTGTGGTACATCTTGCATTAATGTTAGCTTTTATAAATAGTATCAATTAGTTTTAGTATTATATTGTTAGAGGACTAGGGAAAGAGATTTGGAAATACTGTCCTAACCTTGGCTTGGGTTCCCAGAATTTTTCACATTCCTTTTTTTGCTCCAAACCTGAGCATCATTTGAAATGTGTAGTGGGAATTCTCTGTCCTGGCATCACCAGTGTGAGGGTGTTGTGCATGGTAGTACAGAGAACACCACCACAAAGCAAGAGAACATGAGGAAAGTATAATATAGGGGAAAGAGCATTGGACTTGGAAGTAGAAAGCCTTCAGGTTCAAATAGTAGCTCTGACACTACCCATGTGAACTTGGGCGGGTCATTTCCCTACTTCCTGGATCTCAGTCTTCTCTTCTTTAAAAAGAGGGGGTTGACTACTACGTCTACTTGCCGAAAAGATCAAAGAAAAGGGAAAAGATGAGCAAAATTATTTATAGTGGCACTTTATCTGGTGGTAAAGAACCAAGAATTAAGAGGGGTCCCCAATAATTGTTGTTGTTAAGTCACTTCAGTTGTGTCTGACTCTTCGTGACCCTATTTGGGGTTTCCATAGCAAAGGTATTGGAATGGTTTTTCATTTCCTTCTCCAGCTCATGAGGAACTGAGGCAAACAAGGTTAAGTGATTTGCCCAGTGTCACACAGCTAGTTAAGTGTCTGAGGCCAGATTTGAACTCAAGTTTTCCTGATTCCAGGCCCACCACCTAGCTGCCTAGGGGGCAAATTTGATGAGATGAAATGTATTTTGTTGCTTTGATGGGTCTTTGATCTCATTAATGTGGGCACCCCTCCTGATAATGCGTATTGTAACCCATGCTTATGCTCTAACTTCCTGGGTGACTCTGGTCCATGCCCATAGAGATTCCACCCAATGTGGTGGGGGCCTTTCTCTAGGTCTCTTGATATTTTGTGGATACTAATGGAGCATCTGAGTTGTCCATCTCCATCCCTCCTCAGTAGATGACCAGCCCACCTGGCTGCTCTCTTGTACTTCACCATCTCTCCTGAAACCCATCTTCCTGAAAGATCGCATGGATTCTGAAACTCACACCTTTTCATTACACCCTCCACCCACCGCCCTACCCCACCCCCACCCGCCCCTAAGGACTCTCTCCTCCTTCTGATTGGAGAGGGTAGAGGGTGGACATTGGAGATCATCTCCTAGATTCTCCATTTAAGGAGGGGGCCCAAGGGAGCCATCCTGTCTTTTCCGAGCTGATGGCCTTTCTCTGGATTTCCTCATGCCCCTTCACTTTTCAGCTTCTTCTTTGTGTATGTTGTCTTGAGGACCAGCACTGTCCTTTGCCTTTCTCTGTATACCCAGTGTTTTGCACAGTGCCTGGCACACACTAGGTGCTTGATAAATATTCGTTGACTAACTGACAGGCTACCTCTTTTTTGCAGTCATACATCTCTCTGATGACTGCTCTTACACTACAGCCCTTGCATAATTTGCACAAGGTCTCATGAGTATATATGTTGCAGCCCACTCACATTCACCATGCATATCTCCATTGTCCTTTGGGAGGTGTTCAACTTTATTTCTTCAGACACTCTAATATTCCATGACTTAGCCATACTGTATCACAAAAAGAATATTATTTTTTTAAAAGACTGACCTTTCTTATAGAAAGAACCTTGGATTCATTTTTAAAAGGCGAAATTTAAGAGGGATTTAAAGTCCTATGCTTATTCTGAAAAACAAATCAACTTCAGAAGACCAGGTTGAAGGAGACATGGCTAGACCACAGTTTGTATGAAAAGATCTGGGAGTTATGGTGGACTAAAAGCTCAGTATGAGTGCAATACAGTAGGCAAAAAAAAGAAAAAATCCAACAGAAACTTAGACAGTTTTAAGAGAGGCATGGTATCCAGAAAAAGGGAGGTGATAGTATACTGTGGCCTGGTAAGACTACATTCAGCTCTGGGTACCACATTCTAAGAAGGATACTGCAAGCTGGAAAAGCATCCAAAGGAAGGTGACTGAGACAATGGAAAGATTAGAGACCATGGCCTCAGAGGACTGGCTGAAGGAGCTGAGAAATTTTAATCTGGAGAAAAGACTTAGAGGAGAATCTGAAGGATCCTTCTGTGGAAGAGGAATTAAGACTTTTTTAGAACACATCTAATTCTGAAAGCAGAACTAAGAGTAATAATGTGGGAGCTACAGAGAAGTAGTTACAGGCTCTACATAAGGGAGAACTCACTAACAATTCATTCAAGCCCTTCAGAGGTGGAATGAGCTGCCTCCAGAGGTCATGGGTTTCTCCCTCACCAGCAGTCTGGTGATAATAGAGTCTAAAGGACCAGTTGTCAAAGATGCTATGGGGAAATTCCTGTTCAGGTCAAGGTTGGAACCACCAGGCAAGAGTCTACAAATCAAATAAACAGATACAATTACTTGGTTAGAGCTGGAAAGGGTTTTAAAGGTTATCTAGTCTGAGTTTTTCATTTTAAATTTAGGGAAGTAAGACCTTGGAAAGGTACAGTGATTTCCCCAAGATTACACTGCTAGACGGTGACAAATGGATGGGACAGTGCAACCCTGACCTGACTTCCTTTTTCTGAGTACTGTCCTCTGCCTACAGCTTACGTTAGTCCAATGGTTCTTAACTTTGGGTCCAGGATAGAGTTCATGGAGGTCTGTGAACTTGGATGGAAAAAATATATATCTGTGTGTCAACAAAATTGGTTTCTTTTGCAATCCTATGTATTTGATTTTATGTATTTCATAACATTTTATAGGAAGAGAGTCTTAGGCTTCACCACACAGTCAAAGGGGTCCATGGTATACATGTGGGTGTATGTGCGCACACGCACACACACACACACACACACACACACAGAGTTAAGAATCTCTGGTTTAGTCATTGATCATAAGATTTAGACCTAGAAGAGCATCATTGAAAGGCTCATGTGAAGTGAGAAAAGTACTAAACATGGAGTCACCAGATGGGAGTTAGAATCCCGGCCCTACCATTTACTATCTGTATAGCCTTTGGCAAATTGCTTAAGACCTGGGCCTTAGTTGCTTCATTTGTAAAATAAGGAGGTTGGACTAGCTGGAGACCTATAAGCTTATTGTGATCAGCATTCTATCAACGAGGGAATTAAAGCTCGGGAAGGTGAATCAATTGGCCCCAAGTTAAAAAGGACAGGATTGGGCTTCAAACCCAGTGCTGTGACTCTAAAACCAGGGCGTTTCTCCTGTGTCCCATGGCCAACATTTCTTTCTTCTGGAAAGACAAACTCAAACTCCCTTTGTATTTTTGCACCTTGGCTTTTTCCATGCAATGCCATGAAGCGCATGTAATTCTTTCTTTTGTCTAAATCTCTTTTATTTCCTCACTAATTATTTCCCACTTTGGGTCATTGACAGTGTCCTTCTATTTCCCAGGCAACTGCTTCATTGTAAGGAGACGGTTATGATAGAATATGTGGGATGTGGCGAGTGAGAGGTGAAAGCTGGCTTGAGCAATATGAAAAGATCACCCTGTTTGCTCTAAACTTCTCCATATATTCCCATCCCGCCCCCATCTTTTCTGTTACATTCTGCTCTTTTCTTGATATCATACCATTCTCTGCCTCTTGTCTTGACTCTTTATATTAGCTTTTCCACGTTGGTAGGTTAGTAAGCAATACTTTTGCTTCGTTTTCCTCTACTTTACTACCTACTGTCAGCTAGGGTTATTGGAAGCCTTGACTACATGGCCTTCATGGAACTGGCTGAACCTTTCCCACTTTGGAAAATTGGAGAAGAGGGGGTGGGGAGGCAGGGGATTGACATGACAACACTTAAGTTCCTGCACATGTAGGAAGGGTCAGAATCTCAGCAGAAACAGGCCAAGAACTGTCTGCCAGATAGTTGAGTGAAAATGGCGTTTGACAAGTCTAATTTTTTCTATCACATGATAGTCTTTCAAATACCACAAGTCTATCCTACTCTCTCTGAGTCTTCTCTTTTCCAGGGAAAACACGTCCAGTTACTGTAAGTGTTCCTGTGATATATGACACAGATTCAAGACCAGTTAGGCAATAGTCAGTAAACATTTGTTAAGTGCCTACTACGTGCTAATGTCTCACCTTTATGATTTCTTTCTTCTTAGCACTGTCCAGCTCTTCAGTGTCTTTCTTAAACTGTGGTTTCCAAAAATGAATGCAGTATGCCAAATGAAGACTGGAAAAGGCATAGTACAGTATGATCATCACTTTCCCTGTTCCTGGAAGCTATGCCACTTAATACAGTCCAAGAATTCTTTTTTAGTTTCTACATCACACTGCTGACTGCTAACTTAAATTGGGTTTACAATGCACTAAAACCTCAGGTTCTTCTACCTGGTACCTGGTAGGCTTGGACATTACAATACATGTAAATACAAATTTGCCAAGCAAACATCATTTTGCAAAGTTTTCAAAGATTATTGTTTGCTTGTTACTTGTAAGGGCCTGTCCCAACCCAAAACAATTAGAAAAGAACAAAATTAAAATTAAACACCTAACAAATGAAAAATGAAAAAAAATTAAAGTAAAAATGAGCTTCCCCTCTCACATAGAAAACTGTGTCCCAAATGTGTTCCAAGAGTATGTGGGGCTCTCTCAAAAGGAATTGGGTACTTGGAATTGACTGCAAGTCCCCCCCACCCCCACTTACTCTCAGGTAAGACATCAAAGTTTGTTGGATGAAAAGTCTTCCCATGGGTCCTTCTGGTACATAGAGCAAACAAAATGTATTTTTTTAATTTTAAAATTTTTATTCTGAACTTAAACACCCCAAAAGAGCATTTTCATACATATAACCAAACGTTAAAAAACAATCATGTGTAAAACTGTGAATATTTTTCATATTCATATTTTAAGTATATAATAAATTCTACATGCTGCTTTCAAAAAAAAAAAAAAAGAAAATGGTGTTTGAAACAGAAATGTGGTCAAAAGTCAAGAATCATAACAGGGTCCAGAATGGGGCTAGTGAGGGATGAGATCTGGAGTTCAGTCCCTAATGGATCAGTAATAATTATAGCTAGCATTTTTGTATAGTGCTTTAAGGTTTGCAAATCTCTTTATTTGTTAACTTATTTAGTCCTCAAAACAATCCTGGGAGGTGCTATTATTAACTCCATTTTACAAGTGAAGCTAATAGCAGTTAAGTGACATGTCTTGGGTCACACAGTAAGAATCTTGACTCCAAGTTCTGAGCTCTATACATTGTACCATCTAGCAGCATTTACTAGAAAACTAAGAGGGTATCAAGCTAAGCAAAGAGTTAACTCCGTCTGCTAGTTGGTCTGTGGACACATGCTTGTTTTTATGCCCATCTCTCCTGTGGTTTGTATATATATATGTTTTGTTTTGTTTTAAAAAAAAACTGTCAGCTTGATAGAGAGGCGATGAACTAAATATTCAAATAAAACACAAAAACACAAAACACAAAATTTTGAACATGGCCAATATGGAAATTAGTTTTCCTTAATTATACATATTTGTTATGAGGATTTTGTTTTTCTTTTTATGGGGAGGAGGAGAAAGTGGGAGGGAAAAAAAGAAATGCTTATTGATTGAAAAAAATTAATTAAATTAATTTTTTAAAATATTAATTAAAATTAATTAAATTAATTAAAAACAAAATACCTGTCAGCTGTAGAATTTGCCATCCTCGTGATTCTGTGTAAAAATGGCCAGATCCATCTGAGATAAGGCAGAAAGGTTAAATTTTCAGCCAGGAACAACTAGGCAAGAGCCAGACACAGGAAGCACGCCCAAGGTTCACAAATACAGAACACCAATGGAGAATCATAGGATACAAGGGGCTAAATAAGCAAATATGATCAACAGTCAGGTAGGAGTCTAAGTAACTGGCATGTGGAAACTGAACAGTCTGTCTTGGCTAGAAGTCCCAGGCAAGCAGGACTGAAAGTCAGACTACGGAACTAGGTCTTCACATAGCCTAAGCTGGTTCCTTGTTGGATCTGTGATGTCATCGATGTGAGTTCTGCCTCCAATGCGAATCCTAAAGGTCACAAACCATCCATATCTTCTCATCTTGTGTGACTTTTACCCCTCTCTTCTAAATCCTCAGTGAAGAATCTACCCAACACATTAGAGACATACCTCTAGACCTATTTACATTTTGTGGGTGTCAGTGCATGCAGTCATTGGATTAAGTCTATCTGTCATCCTCATACAGGATTGTCCCACCTCCTTCAGGCATGCATTTCTGCAATAATTTTGGCAATAGGAGCTGAAATTTCCACATGCCTTTAACATCAGCAAAGTAATTAACTACATACATTATCTCATGTGATCCTCTCAACAACCCTGTGCAGTAGCCACTATTATTATTATTCCCATTTCACAGATGAGGAAACTGAAGCTGTAGTGAAGCAACTTTCCCAGGATCATACATCTTGGAAGGGTCTGAAGTGGGATCAGAATCCAAGTCTTCCTGACTCTTAGATTAAACACTTTATCCACTGTTCCATGATTCCTCACTGATAGAAGATAAAGCTTGTTTTGGCAAAAATAAATTAAGCCCTCAAATTTCATCTAGAGTTCACAAATGCACCTTAAATCCAATGGGATGAAAAAAATATTTTGGGAAAAAAAATGTTTTCCTGACTGAGTAAAGTTATATTGAAGACATAAGTTAAAATCCCATCTCTGCCTCCTACTACCTTGTATGACCTTGGATAAGTCACTTAACTTGCCTGGGCCTCATTTTCCTCACCTGTAAAAGTAAGGGGATGGACTACAGGTCCAGATCTGTGATTCCATGAGCCACTAACTGGAAGAGAAGGTTAGGGTTACAAAGGATTTCCAGAAGATTTTAGCCAAAGACCACCAGAATATTATTATATTCTCAGAATATGACTTTTGAGATCCTCATGTACCTGTATTGAGCAGGCAGAGAGATTCGTGTTATCAAAGAATTGATCAATTGAGCTCTCTAATCAATTTGATGAGATTCCAGAGAGGGCTGTATATCCCCTGTTACTTTGGGTGCTTGTATAGGATCTGAAGACCCACTCATTCTCTTCCTCTCTCCCTTCCCCCTTTCTGTGAAGATCTAGACATGGTCTTTTATAAAGTCATGCTACTGAACTGACTGGTTCACTACAAATTTGTGTTATTCAGTTTCAAGTGGATGCTCATTGCTGCACAGCAGTCCCTTTAGTCATCCTGGATTGACGTATCTCCACTACACAGTAACCATTCCAAATTTGTTTCTGTCTCCTCAAACCTTCTATGCCTTCTCCTCTACCTTCCGTCTCAGCACCAGACCTTGGCTCATTGACTGAAAAATAGAGGCCATCCACTATAAACTCCTGTTTTCTCTATATCTCTAAACCCTCTTTATCTTGCCTCATTCTTCCCATCTCCGATGAAGAAACAGACCTTCTTTTGGCCAAGGCTGATCCCTCTTCTTATGCTCTTGATGACATTTCCTCCAAAAATAGCCCCTTAGGTCAATGATGTCAAACTCAAATAGAAAAGAGGGCCACTAATCTGTATAGAAGAGTCCCTGGGACTGCACAATGACTTGGTTTAAAAATATCATATTATCTATGTTTTATTTATTTTGTTAAATATTTCCCAATTTCGTTTTAATCTGGTTCAGCTGCACTTCAGAGAGTTTTTGGCTGCATGCTGCGTATCTGACATTTCTGCCTTTGATCATTCCCCCTCTTTCTGTCATTTCAGTCTCTATCCAGTGACTCCTTACCAGCCACCTGCCAACATTCCCAGATCTCCCCCATCCTTAAAAATCCTTTACTTGTCCCTTCTGTTGTCTGAAGCTATCATCCTCTCTCTATTCTCCTAGTCATAGACAACTGCCTTAAAAGATTGTCTATATACACTGACTCCATTTCCTCACCTCCCACTCACTTCTCTTTTACCTCCGAGATTTAAACTCCCATTTACACTAGTTGTTTGCATGTTGCCTCTGTCATTAGAATGTAAGCTCCTTGAGGGCAGTGACAGACATATAATAAAAATTTATTAAGAGCTTATTGGTTGATTGACTTTATTCCCTAGGACTGTGTGTGTGTGTGTGTGTGTGTGTGTGTGTGTGTGTGTACACCCAGATTAGGAACTCCTGCTTTGGGATCAAATGTGAATTCCTCTGTTACTTTTTAAACCCTTCATAATTTGACCCCATGGAAGAGGTAGCTTTAACACCACTATTCTTAGTTCACGTTCAATGTTGGAATGAGATGAAGCACTCATTCATTAGTCACTGGACGGTTAACAAAAGGAGATTTAATTTTCCTTAATACAGCAAGGCTTGGCCACAAGGATAGGGTGGACAAGGCCCCCCTTCATCTCCATGTGGAAATTCATCTAGTCATCAGAGCAAGGATATGGTGAAGGACATGGTGATTTGCGTGATCTTCAGAAATCCACCAAATGGGAGAGGCACAGACTTCCCTTGGCTGGAATTTTTTATACGCTTATATAACCAGGCAAGCTGAGGCCAGTCAGGCCAATCAACTTTGTCTTCTTCTAAATAAAGCTTTCCCCATGTTGTGGGTCCCCCAAACCATACATGAGGGTCTCTGAAGGCCACACTTTGACTTAGAAAACCACATATTACCATTATCTGTTTTATTGTATTTTTGTTTGTTTTGTTAAATATTTCCCAATTACATTTAAATCTGTTTCCCACAGCAGGTATGTTAGGCATCTTTGTCTCAGATCACCAGTCTTACTTCCAGCCCAGCCCCCCAGCCATCATCTGAGGAATCAGCCTCTGTAGAGACACTACTGCCTGTGCAGGTACAGTAGTCCCCACCTCACAGCAGCCACAGCTACTAGAGATCTGGGAAAATAAATTTCTTGCCACCAAAGTCTTCCGCACTGTCAGCTAGTTCAACATCAAATATGGTTTTATGAAAATAACATTAAAGAGACATCTGCTTTTCCTTTTCATGCAACTTGCATCTGGAACCTTCTGAGTATGAGCCCTTGAGAGCAGGAATTGTCTCCCTTTTTATACTTCCAGCCCTCAATACAGTGGTTTGTATGCCATAAGTGCTTAGTAAATTTTATTCATTCAGTCACTCATTTGCTGCATCTATTCTGTGTATACTTATGGATAGGTATGTTACCTCCCCCATAGAATGTAAGATATTTGAGAGTGGAGACTGATAGATTTTTGTCTTTATATTCCTAGCAGCTAGCACTGTGCCTGGCACATAGGAAGTGCTTTTAAAAATTCTCGTTTGTTGATGGATTGATAAAATCCCTGGCTTCCTTCAAATGATCTTCTAAATGGATCCTTTCCTGACATCCCAGTTATTAGTACTCTCTTCATCTTGAAACTGCCTGTACTTTGTATGAAAAGCACCATGATGTACTGGGTAGAGAGCTAATCTTGAAGCCAAGAAGACCCTTCTTCCAGTCCCTCTTCTAGTACGTACTAGCTCTGTGACCCTGGGCAAATCCCCCAACTTCTTAGTGCTCTGGGCAACTCTCAAAGGCTAAGAGAAAATAACAATCGGAACTAATAGGAGTTTCCTATACCACTGAAATCATAAATCTAGTCCCTATCTTATACTTCTCACTTTTTTAAAATTTTGCCTGGACCTGTGATTTTATTGGTGTAGGGACCTCCTAGAGATGAAACTCCCTCTACCAAGGCAGATCACCAATTTTCCTGCAATTTATAGTATTGGGGAGCTACCTGGGGTCACTAAGAAATGAAGTGATTTGCCCAGGGTCACACAGCCCATATGTTCCTATATGTTTCAGAGATGGCATCAGAACCTAGGTCTTCCTGACCAAGAGGAGCTCTCTGTCCACTACCTTCTGCTGTCTCATCTATTGAATACATTTTATCTCTCCTCCTCCTGATAGCAGAAAGTAAATCCCTTGAGGGCAGCAACTGTTTTGTTTATGTCTTTTTGTCTCTTTATTTGGAATTATGTATCTTCCTTCCTATGTAGGGTGTGGACATGCCCCTTGAATTTACAAAGAGGGGAAGAGGGGTTATAAATGAATTGTATAAACTGGAATGTTGTGAGGTAAAATAAAAATGATGGTCCATGTCATTGGTGAAGCTGAAGGAATAACAGGAGAGCCTAACCTGGACTTTGTCACTACTATTGAGTGATTTTATTGGTCATGTCTGACACTTTGTTACCCCATTTTGGGGTTTTCTTGGCACAGATACTAGAGTGGTTTGCCATTTCCTTCTTCAGCTCAGTTTGCAGATGAGGAAGCAAAGGTTAACAGTTAAGTGACTTATCCAGGGTCACACATCTAGTAAGTGTCTAAGACTGGATTTGAACTCAGGAAGAGTTTTCCTGACTCCAGGCCTGACATTCTTTCCACCTAGCTGTCTCCACCATGCTTTATTCAGATAGTACAAGTCTGATGGGAAAGGAATTGCCTCTAGCGGTCCCAACCATGTCTCCCTTCCAGGGGAGTCCAAGCTAGTAGTGCCATTAGAGACTACCTTTTGAGGTCTCTGAGATTCACCAGAATATTGGAAGTTGTTGGTTTAGCAGTCCCAAGTATCTTTCCCTTCCAAGGAAGATCCAGAAAACAGAGTTCTCACCTCCAAAGACCTTGGCACTGTCAAATGGTTCAACATCAGGATTGGATATGGATATCAATGAAAATGACATTAAATAAAATGCATTATCACTGAATGTGAACACCTTGAAAGAAGGTACTGTCTTGCCTCTTTATTTGTATCTCTAGTGTTTAGTCCATTGTTTCAGGCTTAGTAGGTGTTTAATACATTTTTTTCCCATTCATTCAGGAGAGCTCAATCCCTTAGGATCATACTAAAAAGGGTGGATGCTTGTATCTGTCTCTAGAGTAAGAGGAGCTGACTGGAATGTTGAGAGGTTACATCCATGTCAACCTTGACCAAAGGTACTCTAAATTATAAGGTAGTATGATGTTTGAAGATGGTAGTCCCCTAAATAAAAGTAAGACTCACCAGAAAAGGAAGATAATTATGAAATTATTTGTTGGCTATGGTAAGCAGATGGTGTAATAAAGACAGCATGTATTTGTAAATAAAGATGTTATAAAGACAATATGTGCCCAATATGTATTGCTACCTTGAGTGCTTTATGTGAGATCTAGGGACCCTTTTATCCGTATCTATAGAGGACGAGACCTGAGCCACTTGAACCATATGCTGGTGAGATGCCCCTGGATAGAGCAAAATGAATGGAAGAGTTATAGTTTTTGGAAAAGCCCTTGAGATTGAACCTAGTTAATGTTATTCCAAAGCTTTGCATGCTAGATTATAGGCCAAATTCACCAGGCGTGAAAACAAATTGGAAACCACTCACCTGTCTTAGAAAGTATTTCTGGCAAGTTGTAGTGATTTGTTGTCAATCCCCTCCTATCTCCTCATTCCCTTATTATTACCCCTCTCATTAGAAGCCAGACTCTCTAGGGACTGAACCCGAGTCCATGCTTGTGATCTGGGGCCCCTTAGTGGACAAGGGCAACCCAGCCCCCTTGGTCTAGTGCCAGTCTACTGTTATATAAGGATGGGGAAAAAAATCACTTCAGGCTCCTTAAATCTGTTGACATTGCCAAGGCACCAGGATTATTTCCATGCTTGTCCTAAGGTAACTTAACCCTTCCTAATAATGGAATCAATTCATAATAGCTTCTTGGAGGGAAGCTAGCAAACTCACTTCTGGCCCATATTTGTGATTGTTTTTGTCATTATTGTTGTTGTTGTTTTGGAATTTAGAGCTAGAAGGGCCCTTAAAGATTATGTAATATTCCCCTCTTATTTACTCTGTGTGCCTCTATGTACAGTAGTGTTTAAGGGCCTACTAGAAAACAAGAGGATAACCAAAATGGTTCTTTATGAGTTATCGCCAGCCCATTTTAAAAGGTAAAAAGACTGGCACAAAGAACTAGAAGCCTTTGGTCCTCTTGAAAATATATTCTAAAACACCATGAGAATTAGATCAAAGTTGATCAGACCTTTCAGGCTGCCTTTCCAGTGCTTATCATGGTGCCTGGCACAGAATAGGCACTTAACAAATATTTGTTAACTGGATTGTTGACTGAGTGGTAGATAAACCAAGTTTAGGCAGCCTACATCTAGCCAAAGAAAGAAGAATTGTAGTTACAGTGGTGATACTAAGAGAAATGGAGATGTGCAACATCCCCCAAATATAGTATAGTTCTTTTATATGCCAAGTTCTTTGTATGCCATCAGTTCTATTTGCAGCAGATAGCAGTGCTATTAGGAGCATTATCTTTACATGCTAACAACAATTGACTTATGCCTGCATGTCTAGAGTAGGCTGCTTTCAATAGCCAACATGCTTGTAAGGGATAGCACCCTGAACAAGTTATGCTGTATGATTGTAATGGAATACTGTTGTTCTGTAAGAAATGATGAGCAGGCGGATTTCAGAAAACCCTGGAAAAACTCACACGAACTGATGAAAAGTAAAGTGAGCAGAACCAGGAGAGTATTGTACACAGTAACAGTAACATTGTTCAGTGACCAACAGCAATACAGTGATCCAAGATAATTCAGAAGGAATGATGAAAAATGTTATCCACTTCCAGAGAAAGAACTAATGGAGTCTGAATGCAGATGAAAGCATACTATTTTTTATTTTGTTTTTCTTTTTAAATTTTTGTTCTATTTTCTTTTGCAATGTGGCTACTATGGAAATATGTTTTAATTGCCCCACTGCTTACCATCTCAGGGAGGGGGAAGGAGAGAAAGGGATGGAAAGAATTTGAAACTCAAAAATTTTAAAAATGCAGTGGATAGAGCACAAGCCCTGAAGTCAGGAGAACTTGAGTTCAAATCCAGCCTCAGACACTTGACACTTACTAGCTGTGTGACCCTGGGCAAGTCACTTAACCCCATTGCCTAATTAATGCTAAAATTTGTCTTTACATATAATTGGGGGAAAAAATATTCTTTAGAAAAAAGGAATAGCACCACTTGGCACAATTTGAAACCTTGGTTTTAGTGGAAAGAATACTATATTTAGGAGGATTTGGGTTTTAATCTCTGTTTTGCCACCAGTATGTGACTATTGACAGTCAACCTTCTCTCAGCCTTGTTTTGTCATTTGAAAAATGAGAGGGGAAGATTACATGATCTTTAAGATAACCTTCTCTAGATTCCAAAACAATAGCTTTTCTATTCATGTTCATATGTGTATATAAATATATATAAACCACTTCAAGGTTTGTAAAGCGCTTTACATATATTATGTCATTTGATCCTTATAATCACACCTGTGAGGTAGGTGTTATTATTATCCCTGTTTTACAGATGAGGGAACTGAGTTGGCGGCTGTGTTAAGTGACTTGCTCAGGCTAACACAGCTTGTAAGTGTCTGAGGTACGACTTCTTGCCACAATGGATGCCTAAGGTAGATTGGGCAATTCCCACACATCTACTCGAGCAAAACCTGAATTTTGCACTGGAATGGATGATGAACAAGAAACGGGAAACTATGTGAGAGTCTCCTTTCTCCCAGAGAACGGCACTAAAAGCCAGTGAGAAGCCCACGGACGTATAGGAAAGGACATGTCTCCAGCAAAGTCAGCACTAACCCAGCCAGAGACGGGACATGTGTAGCCCGAAAGGCTCTGAATCTAGAGGCAGAAAGGGCAGAGGGCCCCTCTGAGAAGTCCCCAAGGTGGGAACCTTGAAAGCTTGTCAGAATGGGAGCAGCAGTGGCCAATGAATAATGAACAGCAAAGTGTTTTGCAACCAGAGTGGTGCTTTGGTGTTCAAATACCCAGGCTCCAAGTTTCCTAGCATTCTGTTTGTAAATGTCAGAGAGAGAGCCCTGAGAAAGAAGCACTCTGAAACTCCAAGATTCTGGGTTCCAAGGAGCCTGAAAAGTGAAGGTCAGAGGCCCAGAACCAGACCAATCAGAGCCAGCCATCCTACCCAGAAGTTCAGCAGGGACCAGAGCCTAGCATTATCAGAAAGCTTCAATGCAGGAACTAAAGCTGGAGAGATGAATAAATCAAAAACACCAACTAGTATTAAAAAAATTACAGCAAATCCGGAGACCCCCTCCCCAAAGTAGAAGTGAGCAACTACAGAACAACTGTAAGCAGATACTCAAAGGGGAAAAATTAATTTTTTCCCAAAAAAACTACATAAATGCATAGAAGACCTGAAGCAAGAAATTTTTTTTTTAAAAATGAAGTAAAAACTCTCAAGGAAAGAATGAGGAGAATAAGTAGCTTAGAAGAAAAATTGGTAAACTTTGCTCAAGAAATGCACTGCCAGGATACTAAAATAGATCAAGCAGATATCAATGACTCCATGAGGGAACAAGAAATATTAGAATGAAAACAAAAGATTGAAAAAATAGAAAACAATAACAATGACATCTGTTATCAAAAATAGTTGACTTGAAGGGGGCAGCTAGGTGGCACAGTAGATAGAGCACCAGCCCTGAAGTCCGGAGGACCTGAATTCAAATCCAGCCTCAGACCAAACACTTGACACTTACTAGCTGTGTGACCCAGAGCAAGTCACTTAACCCCAGTAGCCTAAAAAAAAAAAAATTATTTGAAATACAGATTAAGGAGTGATAATTTAAGAATCCTTGGATGGGACACTGATTAATTGTTGGTAGAACAGATTGACTGATCCAACCATTTTGGAAAACAATCTGGCATTCTGCTCGAAGAGTTATAAAACTATGTATACACTTTGACCCAGCAATACCACTGTTAGGTCTTTTTCCCAAGGTGATTAGGAAAAAAGGAAAAGACCTTATATGTTCTAAAATATTTATAGCCACTCTCTTTGGGGTTGCAAAGAACTAGAAATTGAGGGGATGCCCTTCAGTTGGGAAGTGTTTAACCAAGTTGTGGTATCCAATTGTGATGGAATACTACTATGCTATAAGAAATGATGAGCTGGTTGATTTTAAAAAAAACCTGGAGAGATTTACATGAAATAATGACAAGTTAAATGAGCAGAACCAAAAGAATATTGTAACAGAAATATTGTCATACAAACAACTTTGAATGACTAATTCATTTTGATTATCATAAATACTCAAATCAACTACAAAGGACTAGTGAAGGAAGATGCTATTCATCTCCAGAGAAAGAACTGATATATGAAGTATGTATAGTATGGTTTTAAATATACACACACATATGTATTTGAGTCTAATAGTTCTTTTCCAGGACAGGGTGGGGAGGAAGGGAGAACAAAATAAAAAGCACAGCAGAGAATAAAAGAAAACAGAAGGAAGCACAAAAAAGCAGGGTAGCTTTCAAAATGATGAGTAATATTTATTACATGGCTTTTTTTTTTAAAGTGTGAAATGGAAATTCACGGAATTTTCCTTTTATGTTGTGCTGTGCACATTAGACTCCCTGAAAACCATATCTGAGAAATTATGAATGAAAAGTGCCCAGCTGTATTAGAACCAAAGGGCAAAGATAGAAAGAACCTACTAATCATCTCCAGAAAGGAATCCCCAAAAGAAAAATTCCGAGAATGTCATAGCCAAAATCCAGAATTCCCATGACTGAGAAAAAATATTCCCGCATCTAGAAAGAAGCAGTTCACACAAGACCTGGAAACTTTAATTGTAAATGAGAGGAGACCTTGGAATACAATATTTCAAAAGGCAAACGTTATAGGTTTACTATAAATATGAATTCTGAACAGTTGAGTGTAATCTTACAGGGGGAAATTGTAACTTTAATGAAAGAGGACTGCCAAGCATTTCTGGTGAAAGTCCCAGAATTGAGTAGAAACTTTGAAACACGAACCCAAGACTCAGAGATTTCTTGACTTGTAGACAAGAGCAGCTTGTGCTCTTGTGCCCTGGTACTGGTACAAGGTGGAGGTTGGGGTAGCATATGGGGTAGAAGAAAGTACAAAAAGGTGAACATGTGTGAAAACACTAGGTTCTACATTTTGACAGTTAATTTGTAATGGAGGTTAATGCAGCTCTCCCATGTGGAAGAAGATGGAGAGCCTGCTTTTGGAAAGAAGTAAAAACAATAATAATAACTAGCATTTATATAGCGCCTCCTATGTGCCAGGCAGTGTGTTCAGCACTTTACAAATAGCTCATTTACAAATATCTCAAATATCCTCACAACAACACTGGTAGGTAGGCACAATTATTACCCTCATTTCATAGATGAGGAAACTGAGGCAATAGAGGTTAAGTGACTTGCCCAAGGTCACATAACTAGTAAGTGGCTGAGGCCAAATTTGAATCTAGGTCTTCCCGACTTCAAGCTCAGCGCTCTATACTTCACCAAATGGAAGTGCCTCACTCCCCAGTATGGAGATGTTTCTGGCCTGCTACTCATATGATGAGAGACAGCTCCTTGATTGGATGCATTGCTGGAACTAGGGTGCATTCAAAATGCACTAATCAGCCAGGGCTAGTATCTTAATTCTGATTTCTTTTCATGCATGGCATGTTCAAGTGAGGAGGCAAGGACTAAACCCTTGGGTCTTTATCTCCCCATTAGGCTGTTGCAGTGAGGCCCTGCCACTGCATCTGCCTCTGTCTTATCTATTCTTTCCAGAAGGAGATTGGTAATCACTATGACCTTGTGAATTTTAAAAGGGTTAACCACAGTGAGCCACCAAAAGTTCAGGAGCAGAATCCATGCTGGCATTTATTCTAAAAGAGATAATGAGCCACCTGCCCAGGCCAGTCACATCATCTACCCATCAGCTGCACCACATTTGGAAGTAAACTTGGTGGGGAGAGTGCTATGCAGGGAAGGACTTAAGTCTGAGCCCACACCCCCTAGAGACTGAGATGGCATAGAGCAGAGGTGCCAGACACATGGCCCACACTCCTGAGTGTGGCCTGAACCAGAGTAAAATGTAATTGGAAAATATTTAACAAAATAAATAAAAATACAATAAAACATAAATATTGCATTTCAAAACTAAGTCAACATGTGTCACACAGGGATTTTTATGTGCAGGTTAGTGGCCTGTGTCTATTTGAATTTATAACATTGTTTATATGGAGACATATGTTCTGAGGTCTAAATCACTAACATTTGACAAACTTTTGGACCAAAACCCCCTGTTAGGTTGGGGTCCAGTTATGACTACGTAAGCTGGTATATGCATATATATATTTTGAACAGGGATGAAGTTTTGGAATAAACATTTTGTTTTAGGGGCTTAGCCCAGAAAAACCTTCTTGAGCAAATGACTTCATCTTGCCTTGAGTTTGATACCACTGGCATCAGTAGAGCTCCTGGCTGTTGGAAGGAAATGTTTGTGCTTCTGCTCTTGTTATATCTTCCAAGTGAGTGTCCCTTTGTAAAAGCTAATTGTCTAAATCACAATTGATTAGAAAAATGCAAATCAAAACAACTCTGAGGTACCACATTACACCTATCAGATTGGCAAACATGACAAAACAGGAAATTGATAAATGTTGGAGGAGATGTGGGAAAATTGGAACACTAATGCCTTGTTGGTGGAGTTGTGAAATGATCCAACCATTTTGGAGAGCAATTTGGAACTATGCCTAAAGGGCTATAAAAATGTGCATACCCTTTGACTCAGCAATAGCACTTCTAGGGCTATATCCCAAAGAGATCTACAAATGGGAAAAGGACCCACATGTACAAAAATATTCATATCAGTTCTTTTTGTGGTGGCAAAGAATTGGAAGTTGAGGGGATGCCCATCAATTGGGGAATGGCTGAACAAATTGTGGTATATGAATGTAATGGAGTACTATTATGCTATAAGCAATGATGAACAGGCTGACTTCAGAAAAACCTGGAAAGACTTGTATGGTCTGATGCTGAGTGAAGTGAGCAGAACCAGGAGAACATTGTACACAGTAACAGCCACGTTGTGTGATGAGTAATATTGATAGACTTAACCTTTCTCAGTAATACAAGGATCTAAGACATCTCTAAAGGCCTCATGATGGAAAATGCTATCCACAAAGAACAGAGAACTATGGAGTTTGAATGCAGATTGAAGCATACTATTTACTATTTTTTTTTCTTCTGTTGTGTTTTGTTTCCTCTTTCTGGTGGTTCCTCCTATTGGTTCTAATTCTTACTTACAACATCACTAATGTGAAAATATGTTTGGATGGCGGAGGGAAAGCAGTGACTGTCTTGAGCTCTCTCCCAAAGCCCTCCAAATACCTAAAAAAATGGCTCTAAACAAATTCTAAAGCAGCAGAACCCATAAAAAGACAGAGTGAAACAAATTTCCAGCCAAGGACAGCCTGGATGGTTGATTGGAAGGTGTATCGCGCCGGTCTGGGAGAGGAGTGCAGTTTGGCGTGGGCACGCAGGCCACAGCGACCCTGGAGCAGGCATTAGAGGACTGAATCGCAGGCAGTTGTGGCAGTTTCCAGACTTTTCAACCCCTGAACGCCAAAGACAACTTAGAAGGTCAGTGGGAAAAGTCTGTGACTGCAGTGAGAGAGGAGCTAGGTCTCAGTCGCAAGTCTCAAGCGTGGCCTGTGCTGTGGCTGTTTCCTGAGCTTCCGGCCCACAGACTGAGGGGAATCAAGTGGCTGATCAGAGGGGGATTGCAAGGATCTCTTTGCCAGTGCTGAGGCAGGAATCGCTTGCTTTACCAGTGCTTGGATCTGGGTCGCAGTTCTGAGGGGCGGTCCTGGGGAGAGGAGGAACGCTGGTGTGGTGAAGCTTGTTGTGGCTGTGGAGAGGAAACACCTTGCCCCTTATCATACCACCTTGGAAGAAATGAAAATTTACAGGTCCCAAGAAGTACCTCTGAAAACAGCTGTACAAACCCCCGAAGCTTGGGACAGTACACTCTTCACATTGGAAGCAGACTTTTACCATAACAAAGAGTTTAAAACTCTTGGCCAGAATCATGAGTAAGCAGTGCAAAAAGAATCAGACTATATTATCTTGCTTTGGTGACAAAGAAGATCAAAACATACAACCAGAAGAAGACAACAAAACCAAAGCTCCTACATCCAAAGCCTCCAAGAAAAATGTGAATCAGTCCCAGGCCTTGGAAGAGCTCAAAAGGGATTTTGAGAAGCAAGTAAGAGGAGTAGAGGAAAAACTGAGAGTGATGCAAGAAAATCATGAAAAACAAGTCAACAGCTTGCTAAAGGAGACCCAAAAAAATAGTGAAGAAAATAACACCTTAAAAAATAGCCTAACCCACGTGGCAAAAGAGGTCCAAAAAGCCAATGAGGAGAAGAATGCCCTAAAAGGCAAAATTGGCTAAATGGAAAAGGAAGTCCAAAAGATTACTAAAGAAAATACTTCCTTAAAAATTAGAATAGAGCAATTGGAAGCTAGTGACTTTATGAGAAATCAAGACACTGTAAAACAAATCTAAAAGAATGAAAAATTAGAAAACAATGTGAAATATCCATTGGAAAAACACCTGACCTGGAAAATAGATCCAGGAGAGAGAATTTAAAAATGATTGGACTCTCTGAAAGCCATGATCAAAAAAAGAGCCTAGACATCATCTTTCAAGAAATTTTCAAGGAAAACTGTCCTGATATTTTAGAACCAGAGGTCAAAATAGAAATTGAAAGAGTCCACCGATCTCCTCCTGAAAGAGATCCCCAAAGGAAAACTCCTGGGAATATTGTAGCCAAATTCCAGAGTTCCCAGGTCAAGGAGAAAATATTACAAGCAGCCAGGAAGAAACAATTCAAATATTGTGGAAACACAATCAGGATAACACAAGATTTAGCTGCTTCTACATTAAGGGACAGCAGGGCATGGAATATAATATTCCAGAGAGCAAAGGAGATAGGATTACAACCAAGGATCAGCTACCCAGAAAAACTGAGTATAATCCTTCAGGGGAAAAAATGGTCGTTCAGTGAAATAGAGGACTTTCAAGCATTCTTGATGAAAAGACCAGAGTTAAATAGAAAATTTGATTTTCCAATACACGACTCGAGTGGAACATGAAGAGGGAAACAGGAAAGAGAAAGATTGAACTGTTTACATTCCTGCATGGAAAGATGATATTTATAACTCATGAGACCTTGGGGAAAAAATTATATATGTGTATATATAGATATAGATAGATAGATAGAGGGCACAGGGTGAGTTGAAAATGAAGGGGTCATATCTGGAGAATAAAATTTGGGGGTGAGAGAGGAATATGCTAGGAAAAGGAGAAAGGGAGAGGTAGAATGGGGTAAATTATCCCACAAAAAAAAAAAAAACAGAAAAGAAAAGGCTCTTACAGTGGAGGGGAAACGGGAAGGTGAGAGGGAATGAGTGAATCTTATTCTCATAGGATTTGACTTAAGGAGGGGATAACATACACACTCAATTGGGTGTGGAAATCTGTCTTACCCTACAGGAAAATAGGGGGGGAAGGGGACAAGAGAGTAGGGGAATGATAGAGAGGAGGGCAGATTGGGAAAGGGAGTAATCAGAAGCAAATACTTCTGAGGAGGGACAGGATCAAAAGAAAGAATAGAATAAATGGGTGGGCAGGATGGGATTAAGGGAAATAGAGTTAGTTTTTCACATCATGTCTGCTATGGAAGTGTTTTGCATAACTGCACATATATAACCTATATTTAGTTGCTTGCCTTATCAATGAGGGTGGGTGGGGAGGGAGGAAGGGAGAAAATGTGGGACCCAAAATTTTAAATACACATGTTTAAAAAAAATGTTTTCACATGCAACTGGGAAATAAGAAATATAGGAAATGGGGTACAGAAATCCATCCTGCCCTGCAGGAAAATTGAAGGGGAAGGGGTTGAGAGAAGGGGGGGAGAGATAGAAGGGAAGGCAGACTAGGGGAAGGGGTATTTAGAATGCATGCCATCTTGGGCTGGGCGGAGGGGCAAGATGGGGTGAAAATTTGGAACTCAAAATCTTGTGGAAGTAAATGTTGAAAACAAAAAAATAAATAAAAATTACCACAAAAAAAAGAAAAAAAAAGAAAACATGATTAATAGCAATGTATATTTATAGCCTGTATCAGATTGTGTGCCGTCTTGGGGAGGGAGGTGGGGAGAGTAGGGGAGAAAAATTTAAAACTCAAAAGCTTATGGAAGTGATGGTTGATAAATCAAAATAAATTAATAAAAAGAAAAGCTAATTGTCATTCATTGGTTAAATGGAACTTAACTTCTAATGACTGGTGGTTAAAAGTTGTGGAAACACACTGGAACTTGATCTTGAGCCAAGAGCATTAGAGAAAGACTTAACCCAACTCCTTAGGGGCACCTCTCTAGTCCTGAGGGCAAGTTGTAGCTGACCTAGCCCTGGAAGAGTATTGCTACAAATGAAATTGCAGAAATGGTCTCTGTCAACCATGACTCAATCCCAGGGGCTAAAATGAAGTGTCTCAATTTAGACTTTGTAAGCCTCTCTTAAGTCGTTCATGAAGTATGCTCCAGTTTCTTGTAAGATGTTGATTGTCTGATTTTCTCTAGCCAGCTGTTAAAAGTGATACCTCTGGTTTTCTGTGACCCAAAGCTTCTGTCAAATGGTTTTCATGTGAGTTGTGGACTTGAGGCACTTTAGGTTCCTTCACTTCTTTCCTTTAAGACAAATAGAGGGGCAGCTAGGTAGTGCAGTGGATAGAGCTCAAGCCTTAGAGTCAGGAGGACCTGAGTTCAAATCCGATCTCGGACACTTGACACTTATTAACTGTGTGACCCTAGGCAAGTCACTTAACCCCAATTGCCTCACCAAAAAGCAACAACAACAAAAAAATCTTCAGTTATTAGGGGCAGGTAGGTGGTGCAGTGGATAGAGCAACGGCCCTGAAGTCAGAAGAACCTGAGTTCAAATCCAGCCTCAGACCAAACACTTGACACTTACTAGCTGTGTGACCCTGGGCAAGTCACTTAACCCTAACTGCCTAAAACAAACAAACAAACAGAAAGACAAATAGAGCCCGTCTCCTTTTTCATTAGTCCAGGTAACTGTAGTTTTTCTTTTGGGATGTCCCCTCTTCCCTTTTATCCCCAGACTTTTTGCAAACATGAAAATACGTGATTTCCCTTCTATGCCCATCATATCCCATCCATTTGTTGTTGTTTTTTTTTAAATAGATATTTTTACTTTTGTGCCTTTAAAATTGATCTCACACAAAATATTCCCATCTGGGCCTCCTTTCACCTTTAACCTACACATTTGTGTTGTGAATCCTTGAGAAGGGAAAATGGTGACTGCACTTGTAGTGTGTGAAGTTTGGGATGGAGGAGGCCCTCTAAGCTGGGCCAAGCCAACTTGATGAGGCCAAAAAAAGAAACAGCTTGGGAAGAGCTAAGAAGGCTTTTCAGACAGAGAGAAAACCTAACAAAATGAACGTTAACTAAGATGAATTAAAAGTTCTGCCTTAAATTTTAAAAGAATATTGTGCTGAAAAGGAGAGAAAAACATTAAATTTCAGGTCATGTGAATGAAACCTGGGGGTTTCAGTGAATTGTGAACTTAGTACAGGCATACATGGTTTTATTAAGCTTTGCCTCATTGTGCTTTGCAAATATTGTGTTCTTTTTATAAATTGAACGTTTGTGACAACCCTGCATTGAGCAAGTCTATTGGCACAATTTTTTCAATGGCATGTGCTCACATTGTGTCTCTGTGTCATATTTTGGTAATTCCCACAATATTTCAAACATTTTCATTCTTATTGTATCTGTTATGGTGATCTGTGATCAATGATCTTTGATGTTACTATTGTAATTATTTTGGGGAACATATAAGCCATGAACTTACTTGATAAATGTTATTTGTATTTTGATTGCTTCACCAGCCCACTGAACCTACAGTATCTCCAAGGTATGCCCATATGAGGTAACAGCATGTTACAGCTACTGAAGAAGTTTTATTAATGCAAGCTTCGGCTGAAGTAATAGAAGTAAAATGTCTAAAAGCACATATTTTCTGGTACAACTCTAGAAGATAAATAATTCAAGTATTATCTCCATTTTTTTTTACCTGAAGCAAGAGAGTTTAAGTGATTTGCCCAATGTAGCTAATAAATATTAGACCCAGGACTTGAAATCCAATTTCCTGACTCCAAGACCAGTGCACTCTCCACTCTTTCAGGATGTCCAGACCTTGAGAAGTAACATGCCCTTGCTCTTGCATCCCAACAGCTTTCATGGTACCCTTGGGGGCACTGTCCCTTTGAAGAGAAGGCACCATTGGAGCCCTAGGAACAGATTATCACACCTCTCTCCTTCATGCACAAGGTTATTTCTCCAATCCATCACCTTGCTCATGAACGTCTGCCCAGGAGTTAATCCTGCCTGAAGTTTCTTCTTCCGTCCCAACTGGTATAGAACCAGCGAATGGAATTACTAAGTGACCCCTGGCAGAAGTGAACTCTTAGTACTTCTAACACTGTTCTATCTTATGTAACACTAATGACATATTGCCTTTTATTGTAGTTATTTCTGTATGTGCTTTCTTGCTCTATGAGGGCCAGACTGTGGCTCCTTCATTCAGCAAGTATTTGGTTAGCACTTACTACGTGTTAGGCAAGATAAAAAGCAGTCTCAGACCTCAAGCAGCAAATATTCCTGGGTTAGCATGATATAGGGTAATGGGGTCAAACTCAAATAGGCCCGAGGGCCGCAAAATCATATGTGGCTGCAGTTGACTTAGAAGTACACAAATTGGGAGGCAGAGCCAAGATGGCAGAGTAAAGGCAGGGACTTGCCTGAGCTATCCCCCTAGTCCCTCCAAGTACCTTTAAATAATGACTCTAAACAAATTCTAGAGCAGCAGAACCCATCTAAAAAGGTAGAGTGAAACAACTTTACAGCCCAAGACAACTGGAAATGTTGTCAGGAAAGGTCTGTTGCACCAGGGTGAGAGAGGAGTGCAGTCCAGTGCCGGCTGCACCAGCCCAGACAGGCCCCAACAAACCCAGAGCAAGCCTCAGGGCAACCGAATTCATTGCAGCGGTGGCAATTTCCAAACCTCTCAACCCATAGACACCCAAGTCAGCTGAGAAGGTCAGTAGGAAAGATCTTTCACACCTGGGTGAAAGTGGAACCCAGTCCAGCACAGGCCACACCGGCGTAGCTCTGGCCCCAGCAAATCAGGATCAGGCCTTGGGAGTGACTGAATCAGAAGGGGCAGCAGCTCCTTCTGGAGCTCTCAGCCCACAGATGACGAGGGGGTCGAACAGCTGGTCAGAAGGAGAACACAGGGATCTCTTTGCTAGTGCTGAGGCAAGATTCTGTTGCTTTGCCCATACCCAGATTCAGGTTGCAGTCCTGAGTGGCAGTCCCAGAGCAAGAAGGAGCACTAGCACACCAAAGCTTGTGGCCACAGGGACCCTCATCATAGCACCAGGACAGAAAAGAGTAATTTATCAAAAAATTATTTAGTTAATATTTTATTTTCCCCTAATTACTTGTAAACATAATTGTCTGCATTTGTTTTTAAAAATTTTGAGTTCCAAATTCCTTCCTCCCTCCCTCCCCTCCCACCTCATTGAGAAGGCAGGAAATTTGCCATAGGTTATACATGTGTAGTCATGCAAAACATATTTTCACATTAGGAGGACCCAAGTTCAAATCTGGCTTCAGACACATACTAGCTGTGTGACTTGGGCGAGTCACTTAACCCCTTTTGCCTTAGTTTCCTCATCTGTAAAATGAGCTGGAGAAGGAACCACTCCAGTATCATTTTCAAGAAAATCCCAAAATGGAAGAGTGGAGCCAAGATGGTGGAGAAAAGGAGCAACTCACCTGAACTGTCCCCAAAACCCCTCTGAACACCTTTAAATAATACCATAAAACAATTCCTAGAGCAGCAGAAACTGCAAAAGGATTGGGTGAAATAATTTTCCAGCCAAGGACAACTAACTTAGAAGGTCAGCAAGAAAGGTCTATTGCACCTGGGTTGCACAGGCCACACTGGCACAGCCCCAGCAAACCAGAAGCAGACCTTGGAAGCCACTGAATCAGCAGTAGCTGTTTTTTCTGTACCTCTCAGCCCACAGATAGTAAGGGGATCAAACAACTGGTCTGAAGAAGATCACAGGGGTCTTTTTGCTAACACTGAGGCAGAGCTCTGTTGCTTTGCCCATACTTGGATCTAGGTTGCAGTCCTGGGGTGAGGAGGAGCGCTAGCACACCAGAGCTTGTGGCCACGGTGGAACAGGGATCGTCATTACGGTACCAGGGCAAAAAAGAGTGCTTGTGGTCGCTCACAGACCAGAGTACAGGCCAGGAGAGGAGTAAACACCTCTCCTTAGATCATACCACCTTGGAAGAACTGAAAAATTACAGGTCCCTAGAAGTATCTCTGAAAACAGCTGCACAAAACCCTGAAGCTTGGGCCAGTGCACCCTCCTCCTTGGAAGCAGAGCTCTACTTTAACAAAAAGTTGAGTCAAGGAATAGGCTGGGGAAATGAATAAACAACAGGAAAAAAATTCTGGCCATAGAAAGTTACTATGGTGACAAGGAAGATCAAAACACACTCAGAAGAAAATAAAGTCAAAGCTCCTACATCCAAAGCCTCCAAGAAGGATGTGAATTGGTCTCAGGGCATGGAGGAGCTCAGAGGGAATTTTGGAAATCAGGTAGGAGGGGTGGAGGAAGGATTGAGAGGAGAAATGGGAGGGATGCAAGAAGATCATGAAGAATGAGTCAACAACTTAGTAAAGGTTACACGAGAAAGTGCTGAGGAAAATAGCACCTTAGGGAGTGGAATGGATAGTAAAAGAGATACAAGGAGCCAATGGAGAAGGGAGTGCCTTGAAGAGCGGGGTTGGCCAAATGGAATTTGGTGCAGGAATTCACTGAAGAGATCTCCTTGAAGGGTACAATTGGCCAAGTGGAAAGGGCGTTATGAGAGCTCGCTGAAGAGAATAATTCCTTAAAATTGGAGTTGAGCAAGTGGAGGCTAGCAGCTTAATGGGAAATTGGGAAGCAGTGGAAAGGACCAAAAGAATGAAAAGATAGAGGACAGTGTGAAATATCTTATTGGAGGGGCAACTGACCTGGAGAATAGATCCAGGAGGGATCATTTGAAAATTATTGGACTATCTGAAAGCCATGATCAAGGACATCATCTTTCAAGAGATTATCAAGGAAAGCTGCCCTGATATTCTAGAACCAGAGGGTAAAATAGAAATTGAAAGAATCTACCGATCACCTCCAGAAGGAGATCCCAAGATGAAAACTTCCAGGAATATGAATTCCAGAGCTCCCAGGTCAAGGAGAAAGTATTGCAAGCAGCCAGAGGGAGACAATTCAGGTATTGTGGAGCCACAGTCAAGATGGCACAAGGTTTGGCAGTTTCTACATTAGAGGATCAGAGGGCTTGGAATGTGATGTTCCAAAGGGCAAGGGAGCTAGGATTACAACCAAGAGTCACCTACCCAGCAAAACTGAGTATAAGCCTTCAGGGGAAGAAATGGATATTCAATGAAATAGAGGATTTTCAAGGATTCTTGATGAAAAGACCAGAGCTGAATAGAAAATTTGACCTTTGATTATAGGACTGAAGAAAAGCATAAAGAAGTAACAGGAAAGAGAAAACGTGAAAGATATAATGAGGTTGGATTATTTGCATTCCTACGTGGGAGGATGATACTGGTAATTCCTAAAAACTTTTTTCATTATTATAGCAGTTAAAGGGAGTACATATAGATACACTGCACAGGTGTGAGTTGAATATGAAGGGATGTTATCCAAAAAAATAAAATTAAGGGACGAGAGAGGAATGTACTAGGAGAAGAGGAGAGGTGGAATGGGGTAGGTTATCTCACATGAAAGAGGCAAGAAAACACTTTTGCAGTGGAGGGAAAGAGGCAGGGAGGTAAGGGGGAGTGAGTGAACCTTGCTCTCATCAGGGTTGGCTTGGGGAGAGAATGGCATGCATGTTCATTTGGGGATGGGAATCTATCTTGCTCTACAGGAAAGCGGGAGGGGAAGGGGATAAGAGAAAGGGGGGTTGATAGAGAAGAAGGCAGATTGGGGGAGGCAGTGGTCAGCAATATTGTGAGATGATCAACTATGAATGACTTAGCTATTCTCAGCAATGCAATGATCCAAGGCAACTCTGAAGGACTCACGATGAAAAACACTCTCCATCCCCAGAGAAAGAACTAATTGTGTCTCAATACAGATTGAAGCATACTTTTTAAATTTTTCTTGAGGTTCTTTTTTTGAGGGGGGAGATCTGTCTTTTCTTTTACAACAAGACTATTATGGAAATGTTTTGCATGACTACAACTAGTATAACCTATATTAAATTATTTGCCTTCTCCATGGGGCTGGGGGGTAGAGAGGCAGGAAGGGAGAGAATTTGGAACTCAAAGTTTTAACAACGAAAGGTAAAAATTATTTTACATGTAACTGGGGAAAAATAAAATGCTAAATAAAAAAGGGCATCTGGAGTACTATTATTAGCTTACAGAATCCCTCTTCTGTATGGACCCTCTTGAACATCATTTCAGATGTTGGGAAGTTTCTCTGACTTTTTTGCACTTCATGAGGATGTAGAATTGGTCTAATAAAATAAAAATTAGAAGAGTATCTCTTCTAAACTCATTATAGAAATAGGAGGCCTGTGCTAGAGTCAATATAATTTTGAGGGTACTGTTTTTTCAAGTTATCTTAAAAATGTTTTAAATGACTTTCCTTATATTGTGCAGTAATCTCACTATGTAACATTTACCTATTTCTTAATTTTTTTTGCCTCTGGAGTCAATGAATGGAGAGGTTTCCTTGGAGTCAGGAAGGGCTGCATTCAGGGCTGACACACAGTAACTGTGGTGCTGGGAGGCTCACCAGACCTCTCTAGGCCTAGTCTATCTCCAGGTAACACTCTAAATTGCAGAGCTTGACCTGCAATGGTAGAGGGGGCGTTCCTCATCAAGAGCTTTCCTGTGCTGTACCAATAATGATGGTTCCATTCTGGAAAAAAAAATCCAGGGAGGCGATTAGCAACTTTTCTGAGAGGTCAGGGAAACCTTGTATGGGAGGTGGCATTTGAACTGAGCCTTAATCTACAAATTCTGGGAGAAATAAGTGAGTGGGGGAAGGGAAAATGCTTTTATTAAGCTCCTATTGTATGCCAGGCCCTATGCTCATTATTTCCAAATATTACCTCATTTGATCTTCACTACAACTTTTTGAGGTAGGTGCTATTATTATCCCTCATTTTATAGTTGAGGAAACTGAGGCAGGCAGAAGTTCAATGAGTTGCCCTGGGTCACCTAGATAGTAAGTGTCAGGTCAGATTTGAACTCAGGTCTTCCTGACTCCAGGCCCAGCATTCTATCCATTGCATCACATAGCTGCCTCAAGGTGAGGCAAGAGCACATTTCAGGCACAAAGGACAGTCTTTCAAAGGCAGGAAGATAAGAACAGGGAACAGCAGCAAAGTCAGATTAGTTGAAACAGAACCTGTGAAGAATAATATGCAATAAGCCTAGAACAGTAGGTAGATCTTACGCATATCCATGTTGTCCACATGTCAGTGTCATGAATAAATGACTATTCAGTGAATGACTATGATTGAAGGGAGAACACTATCTTAAGGCTCACTGCCTCAGTGAAGAGCCCTTGGACTAGAAAGGGAAAGGACAGCAGGGAGTGTTCAAATACAGATGCTTCGAGCCTGTGCCAAGCTAACAGGAATATGAGACTGTGCTCATGAGTCATCTCCACTACACCTGGTCTGTTCCCTGGAGTTCCCTGACACTAGAAGGCAGCTGTGTCAGATCCTTGAACAGACTCTGCATCCTGGACCAGCGATGTGGACTCTGAGCCTTTTCTCCCTTGACTAAAGACAATGAGAAGTTTCCTGGGGCCCACTATAGGATGGGCAGCTAAGCTGGGTGGGGATGCTGCTGGGGGATGCTCTTGGGTGGGGTGCCCTGTTTCATCACACGACATTCAGGCAAATTATTAATGGCCCGAATCGCTTGGCTGTCATTCAGTCTCCACCCTGTGTAATCTTGCCCATACCAGTCTGACATCTTGTTTGTGAACTCATAGAATAGGCTTAACCCATCTTAACCTTTCCACTTCTCCGGTCGCCATTTCATTTCAGGACAAGAGGGGCACCCTTTTAAATCCCTGGGGACTTAGTGATATGACCAGAAAACCCTCTAGTTCCATTCTTCTGGTATCCTTTATAAATGGAGGATCATCCATTCCTGAAACCGACATCAAACTCTTTTTCCTCGTTAGTACCTAAATCTTGGCAAACACATTTCTCAGCTTCTTATCCCATAACTCCTTTGAAGATATTCCCCAATTCTCCCAAGTCTGACTGTGAGTTTTCCTTAAAACTTAACAATTTTTAAAAGAACCATGTAACAACGTCAGCATAGCCTGTTCTCTGCTTACAAATATTTCTAGTGCTATGTCACTTGGAGGATCATGGATTTAGAACTAGAAGGAACCTTAGAGGCTCTTCAGTCCAGCAGTTTACAGATGAGGAAACTAAGGCCCACCATGATACAGCTAATGTCTGAACCCATTTCTTCCTTGGTCTAAATCCACTTCCTTATTTACTGTGCTATGTACTCCTCTGTTCAAAAACCTACCATGGATCCCCGTTTGCTTCATAACAAATACACTCTGGCTGGCTTTCCCAGAGCCAGGAAAGCTACATCTACCCCTCAGGTTCCTAGAGTACCCTGAGGGGTTAGAAGTATCCTCACATCTCTACTGCCTTCAGCTTGAGCCTTCCCCTCCCCCCACCCCCGCCCATGTTCTCCCATCGTTAAGTGGCAGTGAGCAGCCCTTCAGTTCAAATTTAACCACTTAACATTAATTAGCTTTTATAAAGAACCATTTACATCAAAGATATAGCAAAAATACACACAAACAGTAATCCTACCTGGACCCTCTCACCCCCAATTTAGGGACACAACTCTTCCCTATACAAAATTCTCTCTGGAGAGAGCAGGCTCATTCTTACATAACATTCATTGACCCACTGAGTTCATGTCCAGCTATGACCTAACTTCCAGGTGAGTTTTTATCTCAGCTACTTCTGGCGTTGGTCTTTCTACTCCTTTGGACAATTGTGAAATTAGAAGTACTCTTTGCATGCCCTTATTGTTACTGTAGATTATCAAGTAAAGTTCAAAGTCCTTTGCTAGTATTTAAGACCCTCCATCATTTTAAGATAGCCTACTCTTCCAGTCTCAACTCATACTGGCCTACCTTTAGGCATTTTACACTCCAGCCAAAATGAATTACACTCTGCCTCCTGAATGAATATACGCTGTGCTATCCCCTCTCATTCTGTACCTTTCCTTACTTTGTCTTTTAACACATTTATCATGTAATATTATATGTTTTACTATCTATATTGATATTATTATTATTATTATTATTATTATCTTACTATGGTCATTATATGTTACAGTGACCTGAAAGCAGGGTCCATGCCTTATCTAAACTTTGTACTTCCCCCAGTTCTTAACATAATAGTTCTTGATATAAGATTATTCTCTGGATGAATGACAGCTCTTGACCTCCCCAAAGTGTCTAACAAAATGATGGTCACATAATAAGTGCCTAATAAGTCAACCAATTGTTTTTAAATCTCCCTCACTAAGCCTTTTACTCAGGTTAGATGTTAGGTTGTCATGTTCCCTGTCAGCATCTGTATAAGTATATAGTAGCCAGAGAAAGGAGGAGGAAAAATAAATAAATAATTATTACGCACCTGCTATATGCCCAGCAGTCAAATAACGCATAATCAATATATATGTATACATGTGTCCCCATGTAAAACACTTTTAAGTTTGCAAAGCACTTCATGTTCATGACCTCATTTGAGCCCCACAACAATCCTGTAAGGTAAGTACTAAAGACATTATTATCCGTATTTCATAATGAGAAAAATGGGCCTGAGAGAAGTTAAATGATTTGCTCACAGAATGTTATTTCTATGTTTATGTATACATGTGTCATACACACACAAACTAATAGGGAGACAGTAATTAATCAGGAGCTAAGACTAGCTAACTGACATGTTGAAATGGTAATTATTTGCAAATGAAAGCATTTACTACCTAATTTAAGGTCCTGATTTAAAGCATGTCCTTGGGAAAAAGAGAAAAAAGGAGCTAACATGTGACGTGGAACATTCTTACTAAAAAAACAGGTTACCAGCAAAGGGTACAATTTTACCACTTCTCTCTGACAGTTTTAGAAATGTTTGTTATAGTGAGAGTTTGATGTAATTGCTTAGATGCTTCACGGATTTTATCAATGTGAGTACTCTCTCCAGCAGTTCAGCGATTTTTTCATTGCTACATCAGATGCCCTTTTAAAAATCTTTACCAGGACTCATGATGGAAAATGCTATCCATATCCAAAGAAAGAACTACAGAGTTTGAATGCAGATCGAAGCATACTGCTTGCTATTTTTTTTTCTTCTGTTGTGTTTTGTTTCCTCTTTCTGGTGGTTCTTCCTATTGGTTCTCTTTCTTACCTACAACGTCACTAATGTGAAAATATGTTTAATAGGAATATATATGTATAGCCTATATCAAATTGTGCACCATCTTGGGGAGTGAGGTGGGGAGGGAAGGGGAGAAAAATTTTAGACTCAAAAGCTTATGGAAGTGATTGTTGATAATTCAAAATAAATTAATTTAAAAAACTATTTAAAATAAAAATAAAAATAAAAATCTCTACCCTTCCTAGTCTTTCTGCGACATTGGACACTGTCAAGTACACTGCCCTCCTCTTTTTTTGGGAAAACATTCTTATTTGATATTCTAGTCTATTCTGATTATAATATACTATTACAGTGATATACCATACTCTCTTCAAACATTCCTCAACTATTGGACATATAAGGTGTTGGCAATATTTTTTTTTGCTACCATAAATAAAACACCTTCATTTGTGTATATCTTTCTGTCTTTGTTTCCTATCTAATTACATTATATATAGACTATAGTTTTACTGCAGAGATCCCTGGGTCAAAGGACACGATAAGTTTTGACTTTTATCATGTTAAATGTATAAATTAATTGAAAAGTATTGACACTTTTACTATAGTTGATTGTGCTAGCTATACACAAGGCCTATCTCTCAATTGTTCCTTCATTTTTGTCAAAAAAACAATTCTTAAATTATCTTTAAGATATAGTGTATGCCTTAATAGGTTAATACCTAAATATTCAGTATTTGTTGTTATTGTAAGTGATAGTTCTCTTTTTAATTAACTCTCTTTATCTCACCTTTGTGGAATATATGAATGGATATAATTTTGTGGGTTTACTTTATAACTGACTTCCTTGCTAAAGGTATTTATTATCTCATTAATTTTGTTGTTGTTGTTGAGCCTTTTGGATTTTCTAGATAGATAATTATATTGTCTGCAAAGAGAAATCATTGTCTGTCCATCACCCGTGCTTATCCTTTTATTTTTTTTTCATGCCACGTTAAGGTCCTTTACATGAGAGGTATCAAACATAGTGCCCATCAGCCACAAGCCAGGGAACTTGTTACTTCAAGGCCAGGGAATACTACAGAGTGTACTCTGTACTACACTACAGAGACTCCTAAATTTATTTAAGCAATTGGAAGGGATTGTAGGATGATGTAGTGCTAACATTCAAATAGGTGGAGAAAAAAATAAGTATGCCTTCAGAACTTTAATGTATTATTTAACTCCCTCAATAAACTCAGAGTATATTGAGGGAGCTAAATAAGAAAAACAGAGGCCCTAGGGGGTGGATTAGTTCTCTTCTGAGAATTTAAAGAGAGGAAAAAGAAGGTAGATAAAAGAAGGAATACACTAGTGTAGAAAGGAGGAAGGGGGGGTAGAAACCACCATTTCTCGTAATGGAGGGCGGGCATAAGAAATACACAAATATGGAGGAAGGAATGGGGATGCATCATCAGTTGAATCTTTGTCTTATCTGAAATGGGTTAAGGAGAAATGTACATACATGTGCAAATAAACTGGTGTAGAAATACATCAAACTCATTGGGGAGACAAGAAGGATGGGGCTTAGGTGAGGTATAAAGAGGGAGCATTATATAGGACATGGAGTAATTACAAGTAAATAAATTTCCTAATCTTGAAGTAGGGATTAAAGAGGGAAAAAAGAGAAAAAACGAAACAGAATTAAGGAGGTGTTATCAATTGGGGACCAACCATGTCTTCAGAGGACCCATAAAGAAGCATGCATGTTACCCAACTCTAGACAGAGAAGGTGATAAACTTAACATTCGGAAAGACACATATGTTTTGGACAGGACCAGTGTGTAGATCCATTTTGATTGACTTATGTTTATTTGTTGCAAGGATTTTTCCCCCTCTTCTTTCTTTCTCTTGGTTTTTAATTTGAGGGGGGGAGGGAATTAGCAATGGTAATCTACCCCCTCCAAAAAAATAGGGCTATTGAAATATTTTTAAATGCCCCAAAGGGAGCAGAAGATTCAAAAGGAAGCACAGACAAGCAGGATGGTTTTTTTTTTAATTCTTTTTTTAAAAAAAATTTTTTTTTTAGTTTTCAACATTCACTTCCATAAGATTTTGAGTTCTAAATTTTCTCCCCCTTCTCCCCTCCCCCCTCCCCAAGATGGCATGCAGTCTGATATAGGCTCTACATATACATTCATATTAAACATATTTTCACATTAGTCATATTGTAGAGAAGAATTAGAACCAATGAGAGGAAACCCAATAAAGAAGAAACAAAACAAAAAGAGAGACAGTGAGCAATAGTATGCTTAGATCTGTATTCAGAGTCCATAATTCTTTCTGTGGATGTGGATAGCATTTTTCATCATGAATCTTTTGGAATTGTCTTAGATCCTTGCATTGATGAGAAGAGCTAAGTCTATCAAAGTTAGTCATTGCACAATGTTACTGTTACTGTGTACAATATTCTCCTGGTTCAAACAGGACAGTTTTGAAAGTAACATGTGGAATTATTAGTTACTATTTTTTTAGAAAGCAAGCAGTTCAAAATAGAGATTTACAGTTTCATGTACAATAGACCTTAACATAAAACATAATTCTTTTAAATCTATAACAAATGCATGCAACTTAATAAGTGCATATAACTTAAAACGACCCTTTCTCAACTTCTTTTTCAGTTAGATTCAGAATAAAATACAAGAAGACTTTTCTTTAAAAAAAAAATTCACCTTCATTAGATCTTAACAATGCTATGTAAAAAGGAGTTGGCCTCTGAAATCCTAGTACTTAATTACACACACACAAAATGAAGTATTTAACAGTAAAAATTTGAAGACGCCCCCCAAAGTCCTTGGACTAAATTAGAAAGCAATTTTCTAATTTTTTTGCCATTGGCCAAAAAATGGTTGGCCATGACCCCAGGTTACCTTGAAAAGATTGGAACAGTTCCAGAGGAAAAACATTCAAGAAGGTCTGGGGCAGGAGTCTGATTCCAGAAGGAACCCAGCTCTTGTCAAGATGCATGGAAGACACAAGGAATTGGGGAAGGGGAGGCTCCGAGAAACCTGAAGGAGCTGAGACACTGAAGGATGGGCAGAGGCAGCCAATACAAGTGGGGGGACTCTAGGAGCAAGATTTTGCTGTACTCCCCTCCCTTTCGAGAAGACTGACCCCAAGGCTGTAATTCTGTACTTCTTTTTTCCCCACATCTCCCCCTTGAGGGTCCTTTCCCCTAGGGCACTAAGGAAAGTCTGTTTACCTTGCTCTGTTTTAAACCATTTACTTTATCCTTTTTAAACCACAGGAATTTGCTAATCAGGGTATATTTATTGGGATTTCATTTGGGAGGAGATGACTGAAGGCAATGATCTTCAGAAAAGAAAGATTTTAAACTAAAGTGTTTGCCAAGTGTTTGCTGTCTTTGGCTGGGGGTTCAGAGCTAGAAAGATAGTTACTGATTCTCTTTATTACAACTTCCCAAAACAGAGAAAAGATTTTTTTTTTTATCCTGGGAAACCCATCTAAGTTATTGATGAGTTGCTAATAGAGTGTCTGGAGGGGTGTAAAAGGGAAGAAGAGGGAGAGGTGAATAGGAGTGGTTAAACAACTCCGCTCCCACAGTAGGTTTACTTCTGTTCTGTAACACCAACTAGAAGTGCATTGCATACCTCCACATACTTTGTAACCTCCAGTTTCTATGGCCAGATATCTGTAACACCTCACTAACCAGTCAAAGAGGCATCTTCTTAAGCCAACTGTTTAAGCTAGGGGTATCAGGGAACCCAATGACAAAATCAAGAAATTAATTGGAGTGAGTGGGTCTTTTAATAAATAAAGATGTTCAGCTCACTTATTTTTAAATCAAAAGGTACAAATATATTTCAATTCTATATTATGTCTGGTTAAGAAAATTAGAAAGAAGAGAAAGGGGGGAAACATGGGAAGAAAAGAGGAAGAAAGAGGTGAGACTATGAGAAAAGAGACAGCTACACTTAAGAGATTTAGAATATTCTAAAGGAGTAAGAATTATCCGTAATTCAAAAGAAACTGGCCCTATTCAGTCATGTCAGACTTTTTGTGACCCCATTTGGGATTTTCTTGGCAGAGATACTGGAGTGGTTTGCCATTTCCTTCTCCAGCTCATTTTACAGATGAGGAAACTGAGGCAAGCAGAGTTAAGTGTTTTGCCCAAAGTCACACAGCAAGTAAGTGTCTAAGACCAGATTTGAATTCAGGAGGATGAGTCTTCTTGACTCTAGGCCCAGGACTCTATTCACTGCATCATCTAGCTGCCCCCCCAGGAAACTTAGGGAGAAGGGAAGTTACTTCCCCATTCTGTTCTCCACTACTTTTGCATCTGTCCTCCAGACCACAGGTTCCCAAAGTGGGTGATACTGCCCCCTGGGGTGCCGGAATGTGCAGGGGTGGTGGTGGTAGCCTTGGGTGCAATTGAGGGGCATTGAATATAAGTAAGAGAGTGGTGGAAGCCAAGGAAAGAAGAGAAGAAATTTTTGAAAAATCATTCGTACATATTTCATCTGTTGTGTAACAGAGTTAAAGTCGTAGTGATTACATTATTTTCCAAATAAACACACAAAATGAGAGTTATAACCGATCAGTAGTCAAGTCTGCCAATGTGTCTTAACAAGTGTTGGCAGGTGAGCATGTCTAGCATGCATCGGCAGGAATATATGCTTGTAATGACTTATTTATAATACGATACTATATAGTTACATGATGCAATATTGCGTCATCAAAATTTTAGGAAAAAACCAAAAATTTGTAGTAAATAATTGAATTTAAGATGTGTCATTTTAAAAATATTTTATATTTTTTGAAATGAAGCAAATTTCAAAAACCTGTTGAAGGGTTAAAGATTTCCAGAGGGGCTCTGAGTAATTTCTTTTTTAAAGAGGATAGTAGGCCAAATAAGTTTGGGAACCTCTGCTCCAGCCCTTAGCCAACCCTTAGGGGATCAATCCACTAAACCACTGCCTCGTTAGTCTTGATAATTAGTCATGTTAATAAGATAAATAAAAGGCAGTACCCTGGCTTCTCAAGTCAAGAAGACTTAGATTCTGCCCCATTGATTGTGTGTGACCTTGGGCATGTCAGTAAACCTCGCCCCAGGCAGTTCTCTAAGAAGGTTATTGGCAAAGACCTTTGACCGAGGAAGTCTCTAACTAGGAGGTTCCAAACCATTGAAGTCATATGTCAGCTTAAAAAATGTTTTTAAAGTACATTAATATTTTATATCATCTTTATTTCCAAATGTATCCCTTTCCTCTCATACCTTGTAACAAAGAATAAAAATAGGAGAAAAGCAGCTCAGTAAAACAGACAACTGAATCATGCAATAAAAATACATTGACATAATTAATATTTATATCACACCTTTAAGGTTTTAAAAATATTTCTCTGATAAGAGCCCTGGTTGATAAGCAACACAGTTATGATTATCTCCATATTATAGTTAAAGAAACTAAGGCTGAAAAAAAGATTAACTTCGTCACCCATGTCACATAGCTAAGAAATATCAGTCAGGATTTGAAGCCCAGTCTGGTTATGGCCAGATTTCACCTCACAACCCTGAGGCGAGCAATCTCCCGTCTACTCACCTCCTTCCTACCCAACAGCCTTGCTCATGCTTCCTCCTGGGCCAGCCAAGTAATCTGGGCTATTTTAGGGATGAATAAGTTGCACATTTCTAGGGATCTAGAAATCTCTAGGTAAAGCCTGGATGATCATTTGTTGAGGATCTTATGGGAAGGAATCCTGCTTAGTTGGGAGCTGGAGAAGATTACCTCTGAGGTCGCTTTCAACTCTGAGATTCATGTTCTTTGTGTTTAAAAAAAAAAAAGGCACAGCAACCCAGTCCATAACTCCATTTTAAATAAGTTCTTCCTCAACACATATTTATTTTATTAAGCGCAAACTATGTGTAAGGCGCTCTGCTTGTTGTTATGTGTACTGCACTCTGCTAGCTATCTAAAGCAGTATGTCATGTGTCTGGTCAGCAGCAGCGTCTTGTATAGTCCTTGTCATCACAAAGTTCACAGTGTAGTCAAGGGAACAGAATTTTTATATAAGATAAGTAACAATGCAAAGGAGTCTATAGTAAGTACCAAAGAGTGATACCAACAATGGGAACTGCAAGAGTTCTGAGGAGTCAGTGGGACACCTGTACCATTATGACACACATAGTACGCCTTTTAAAATGATTATTAAGAAAAGGTGGATAGTTGAGTTATGAGGTGGGGAAAGCAACAACTATGGACAATGGCCTAAAGAGGGCTCTGGGCTCTATTTGATATATCAAATATTCAGTATGAACCTATTACATTCGAGGCTCTAGGGCTGGGGTTGGGGTTGGATCCAAAACAAAATGAAAAAAATAGTCCAGGCCCTCAAGCAGTCTCCAACACTCCACTGAGGGCTGGGAGAAATAAAACAAATATACAGAAAAGTGGAAAGTATAGACAAAGTAAGTTAATTCAGTTCTCCAAATATCTGTTAAGCACTTGATGTTCGTAAGGCTCTGTGTTGGGACTGAGTATACAAGTACGAAACAAGAAATAATCTCTGCCCTGAAGGAGCCTACATTCTGGGAGAGAAGAGAGGGGAATACAACTTGTACACAAACATATAAATGCCAAGTAATGGGAGTTGAGGGAAGGAAGGATCAGAAAAGATCTCTGGGCACAGAGTAAGCTAAAGGGTTAATAAATACTTGTAGATAATGATGATGATAAGCCATTTTAGCTTAGGAAGCTAGTGATTCTCTCCCACTCTGAGAGCTACTTACATTCGACCCATAAGACTAGGGGAAAAAGAAGGGCTCATTACTGGGGCGAGAGACCAGCGCTTGGGATATATAGATCCCTGTATAGATAAAAATCCTTACAATTTTAGGAGACGGAGGGAAGAAAGAGATAAAACAGGGCAGTGACCTTTGGATATTCCACATCTATGCTCATTTCATTACCTAGCATATCATTCTTACTCGGTCACACTGCCCATGGTCTGAAAAAGAGAACCCAAAGAGATTGGCAGTGATGAATCCATGTTACAAGATCAGCAGTAGCTCTGACTTCAAATCTACCTCGAAAATCATTCTCTTACAAAGGGCATGAATGTGGAGAAATTATTGGACCCTGACAAAAACCAAAATAAGTAAACAATAATAATAGGTAGCATTTATGTAGTACCTGTTATAGGCCAGGCACTAGCGCTTAGAGCTTGGTCAGACATCAAAGGCTCTAAGGTCATCTACTGCATCCCAAGCTACCACCAGTACTCCCGACTTTTGTCCTGCCACTGTACTTTGATGACTCTGGAAGAGAACTTGAGGGTGACAGCTCTGCAACTCTTGTTGTCCAGTCATTTTCAGTCCTGTCCATCTCTTTTCCCACCATTCTATCCACTGCGCCACCTAGTTGCACAACCCTACCTCACTTAAATCCAACTCACAAGAAGTCAAAACATCACTCCAAAGTGATGTCATTGGGGGCAGCTAGGTGGCACAGTGGATAGAGCTTGGACCTTGGAATCAGGAGCACCTGAGTTCAAATCCAACCTCAGATACTTGACACTTACTAGCTGTGTGACCCTGGGCAAGTCACTTAAACCCGATTGCCTCAGCAAAAAAGCAAAAAAAAAAAAGAAAAAAGATGTCATTGGTCTTCTTTGAAAAGGAAAGATAGGGCAGCTGGGGGGCACAGTGGATAGAGCACGGGCCTTGGATTCAGGAGGACCTGAGTTCACATCCAAACTCAGACACATAACACTTACTAGCTGTGTGACCCTGGGCAAGTCACTTAACCCTATTGCTGCCCCGCCCCAAAAAAGGAAGGATAAACAACAGCAGTGAGGCAGTGCTGGGTAATAGAATCGATAGTCTGGAAAACCTAGTAAATATTCTGCCTTACCAGCTGCATGACTCTGGGTAAGTTTCTCAGACTCAGTTTCTTCACCTGTAAAATGGGAATATTGACTGCCTTACCTTGCAGAATTCAGCAATCAAATGAGATAATATCTGTAAAGATGATACTTGTAGATGTACAACAATATGTTATTATTATTATTACATTGCATCATTTTGCCTCAAAGTCCTCCAGAGCTTCTTGACAGTTGTCAGCTCTTGTGTTTACCTCCAGAAGTCCTCCTCTGTGTCCTCTGCCCTCCCTGTCCCTCACCACCTAACACACTCCAGGGAAAAACTGTGGGAATTCTCCACCTTCCGGGAAACTTTGAGAGTCTTTGAAACATCCCCTCCAGGATTCCTATCCTTCCCCCCCAATACCTTAGAGACTATTACTATGCTTTTCCTATTATGCTCTTACAGACAAATTATTACATTCTGCAGCCAGCCGTCCCCTCTGAGAGGGGAAGCCAAGGCTATCAGTCACCTGCGGGTCAAGGAAGGAAGAGGAAAGAAGCAGCTGGGGGCAAAGACATACAGAAAACAGGACAGAAAGGTCATGTGAAGGCCTGCTAGAGGACTGACTGGTTGGAGAGGTCAGAGAAAAACGAGAAGAGGTCCTATGAATTTGGGATGGGAGATAAGGGAAGGGAAGGGAGTGAGGACAGAGAGAGAGGTGGTAAACAGAATTGGGCAGCACAACTGGAGAAAGTCATGAAGCCCGTTAGTTGAGTTCGCTATCAACCCATGCTCTGTAATGTCAACTGGGTCCTTACTTGTCTGTACAATCTCTTTATTCATTTCTTGTGAATACCCTATTCCACCTCCAGCCCTTCGTTTGCCTACCATGACCCTTCCACTTCTTTCCCTTCCACACACTCTTACTTTCAGGATCTAAACTGGTCTCATTCTTTACTAAGAAAACGGGGGTCATGTGAAGGGAATTCTCTCACCCTCATTCCTCCATACTCAATTTCTGTTTGTTTTCACTCATCTGATACTCCTGCCATCTGGGAAAGAAAGAGGGAGAAGGAGGAAGGGACGGAGGAGACAGGGAGAGGGAGAAAGATGGAGAGGTACAGAAAGGGAAGGGGAGAAATGAAAAGGGAGGAAGAAGAGAGGGGAAGGGGAAAGAGGAAGGCGGAGAGAGAAGGAGGGAGGGAGGAAAGGAGGAAGGAGAAAGGGAGAGAGGAAGAGAGATGGAGAGATACTGAGAGGGAAAGGGAAAAATGAAAAGAGAATAAGAGGAAGAGAAAGGGGAAAGAGGGAGAAAGGAAGACCTGCAGAAAGAGAGAGGGTAGGAGAGAGGGAGAGGAAGAGAGATGGAGAGATACTGAAAGGGAAGGAGAGAAAAGAAAAGGGAGAGCAAGAGGGAGAAAGGAAGAGAGAGAGAGGTATCTTTCAAAAATTTACCCCATCCCCTCCCACAGCCTCTGAACCTTTCTTTTCCTTTTCTTTTTCTTTTTTTTTAATTTTTCTTTTGTAAACTCAGTCTCTTTCTCTCATCTCACTGGTTCATTCCCTTCTGCCTTACAGAGTTGTTCACGACTCCTTTGACCTTAAAAAAATAAAAATAAAAACTCTTTCTAGGTCCTGCTGTAGCTGTTGTGCTTTCTTTCCTGTGCTCAATACCAAACTTCTTAGGACAGTAGTTGAGACTTGGAGCCTCTACCTTAGATCACTATACCCTTGTAGTCTGGTTTCAAGATTGTTCCCATAATCTTTGGTGAATTTTGAGTCACCAGATCCAATGTTTCTGGACCTCTCACCTGCGTTTGACACTGTAGGTCATCATCTCCTTAGAAAAAATACCTCCATAACATTCGACACTCCTGGTTCTCCCTGGCTAATCCTTCTCTGACTGTCCCCTTTGCTGACTTCTTGTTCTTTTCCCAACTCTTAAATATAGTCTCTCTCCTCTTTCTATTGTCTCTTGGTGATTTTTCCCCACCACCAGCTAACACATCCATGTGGATGACTCCATGATCTGTATCTTAACATGGCCTCTCTCCCAAACTCCAAGCCCATATTTACCATTACTTGTTCCCTTCCAACTTCAGCCTTCTATGTCTACCAATGTACCATGACTAAAACTTAACTCTTACTCCCTCTGAACACCTCCTCCCCTTCCTCATTCCCTTTTATGACAGTATATAACTCTCCTGCTCACTTAAGCTTAAGATTTCTATCATCCGTAGTCTATGTGTCAGGCACTAAGCTAGGTGTATGAATATAAATACAAAGAATGAAACAATTCTTACTCTCAATGGGATTATAATCTAATGGGGGAGACAAGTACATATTAAAAATAGCTACATACCCTGGAGTCAGGAGGACCTGAGTTCAAATCCAGCCTCAGACACATAAGTGACTCTAGGCAAGTCACTTAACCCCAATTGCCTCACCCAAAAAATACATAACATTTAAAAATAGCTACATAGCATAAATATAAAGTTAAAAAATGCAAATATATGCAAAGTATTTAAAAAGAACTGTTGTTGTTCATCCTTTGTTCTTGAAGAAGACCACTGACAAAAGGAGGGTGAGGTCTTGACTAACAAGTGAGTTGGATTTAAGTGAGGCAGAGCTGTGCAAAGTCATCAGCCTCACTCTCTCTTCCAGAGTCATTAGAGTCCAGTGGCAAGACTCAGGATGACTGGTGATGGCCTTGGAGGCAGTAGGAGACCTTGGCTTTTTTAAGCTAAGGTCTTTCCTAGGTCTGTCTCACTTTGTCTGAAGTGATGCCCATTCAGTAATTAAAGGCTTTGGAAGGGAAGACTAAGTTATTGGGAGAAAAGGGTAGAGAATCATGCCAGGCTTCCTGTGGAATGTGGTGCTTCATGTGGTGTCTCAGCTGTATCTTAAAGGATGAGAACGACTTTATGAAGCAGAGGCAAGGTAGGGGCAAATTCCAGGACCAGGTGATACAGCCAGTACAAAAATATAGAGAAAAGAGAAAGGTATGAAGAAGGCAGAAAGTCACTGAGACAGGGGTGTTATGTATGAGGAACTGGAATAAAGCCAGTTTGACTGGATTGCAGATTGTTGGAAAGGGAATAATGTCCAATGAGGCTGAAAGGTTAGTTTGGGAGCCAGGTTGTATAGGGGTTTAAAAGTATATGTTTTCTCCTAGAGGCAATAGGAGGCCCCTGAAGCTGGCTGAGTAGGCCAGATGGTCAGATCCACACTTAAAGAAAATTATTTGCGCAGCAGAGTGTAGGATGGACCAGAGTGGGGAGGGACACCAGTTGGAAAACTGTTGCAATAATTTCGGCAATACATAATGAGGGCCTGTCTGTGTGAGTGGAGAGAAGGGGTCTGATGCAAGAGATGCTGTAAATATTGAAATAGTAAGATTTAGCAACCTTTTGGATGTGTGGGGTGAGTGAGAATAAGGAGCCTATCTAATCCTGAAACTACAAACTGGAGACACTGGAAAAGTGGTGGTGTCTTCTACAGAAACAAGAAAGTTTGGAAGGTTGAGCAGGAAAGATGCACTCAGTTTTAGACATGTGGAGTTTTAGATGTTTCCAGCACATTCCTTTTGAAATATCCAATAGGCATAGATATCCAGTCGGACATCAAACCCTGTCCATTCTCACACTTGTTTCTTCCTTTCCATTTCTGTTGCTACTGCCCTAGTCCAGGCTCTAATTACCTCTTGCCTGGACTATTGCTAAAGCTGCCTAACTTATCTCTGGCCTTTCCCCTCCTCTAATCCAACATTTCCACAACATGACCAGATTAATCTTCATGATTCTATCTCCTCTGCTCAGCAATTTTGAATAGTTCACCACTGCCCATGCAATAAAAGACTGTTCGGTCTTCTAGGAAAAGCCACGAAATTGGGCTGATTGGTTCTGCCACAAATTCTGCTATATGAGCTCAAATGGGCCTTCATTATTGTTCAGTAATATTTATGTTTATCTCAGGTTAACTCCCTCAGAACTCCTGTCCCAAACCTTTTCCATTATCTTGGATTGAGAGAATTTTAAAGTCAAAAGGAACCTTAAAAATCACATAAACCGGTTCCCTCATTGTTTAGATAAAGAAAGAGAAGAGCAGAGAGATGAATTAATTTGCCCAAATTCACCCAGCAAAGTTATTTGAGAAACTGGGGCTAGATCTGAGGTCTTCTCCAGCACTCAGCCACACTCCTTTCCTCTCTGCTGATGATCTTACCTGTGAACTTAACTGCAGGTTTAGAGGTCATCCGAAAGATCAGCCTCTTTACCTCAAAATCTCTGTTGCTTCACCCATTATGTACTTCTGTGTCAGAGGCAGAGTTATCATGCTTTGTTTTAAGGGTGAACAATATCCATGTATGTTCTTACTCCAGTCTGCCTCTACCTTCCCTCAGACCTCCTCTTTCTGCTTCATCTGTCTCTGTTTCTGTCTCTTTCTCTTTCTGTCTGTCTGTCTGCCTGTCTCTCTCTCTGTCTTTGTCTCTGTTTCTCTCTGTTTCCATGTCTCTGTCTCTGTCTCTCCTTCTCTGTCTCTCTCCATTTTGGTCTATGTGTATCTGTGTGTCTCTCTCTCCTCTCTCCGTAAGCCTCCTCTATACAGGTCTCCTCTATATTAAAAATTTGAAAAACCTTCCCTTGACCTTACTGCCCTTTCTCTATCTCCTTTCACTGCTACACTTCTTAAAGACATTTCTTCCTTACCAGCCATTCACTCATTCAACCGTCTCAGTCAGGTTTTTGTCTCAACCTCCCCACTGAAGCTCTTTTCCCAAAGGTTACTAGTGACCTCCCAGATATCAAATCTTCTTATTTCTCACTCCATGACTTCACCATCGCATTGACATTAATACCAACCCTTTTGAAATTCCCTTCTTTGTTGTTCAAGACACTTCCCTCCCCTGATTCTTCTGTCACTGCCCTGACTCTTCATTCTCTGCCTGCTTCACTGACTGTGCTTTTTCCTGACCCCTAAATATGTTTCCCAAGTTTCAGTCCCTGGATTTTCTCTTCTCATCCCACTCCTACAATTCAACTCTCACCTGTATATGGGTGTTTCCCAAATCTACATCTCCAACCTAACCTCTCTCCCAAGCTCTAAACTGACTTTTAAACATGATTAAATTTAATTTTTTGTTATGAACTTAATCATCTACAAACAGAAACATTTCTTTTTACAATGGACAGAAGAATTGTATAAGAATCTGTAATCTTGGGGCAGCTAGGTTGGTGCAGTGAATAGAGCACCAGCTCTGGTCAGGAGGACCTGAGTTCAAATCTGGTCTCAGAGACATACTAGCAGTGTGACCTTGGGCAAGTCATTTAACCCCAATTGCCTCCAAAAGAAAAGAAATCTGTAAAGTTCTCTCATGTACAGTTTGCTTTTAAGAAGTATCATTGTGGCCCAATGGATAGAAAGATCTGGATTCAAGTTCTCCCTCAGACACACGTGAGTTATGTGACCCTGGGGAAATCACTTAACTTTTCAATGATCTAGGCAACCCTCTAAGACAATAGCAACTCTAAGATGCAAAGAAGTTGACGACCTACATTGATAGAGGGAATTTCTTCATCAGAGTTCTCTATATTAATGAAACTATTCATCTAGTTCCTATCCCTATTCTATATGTTACATTTAACAAGGTAATAACAAAACAGTTCTATTTGTTTATCTTTTGTACTTTTTTGTTTTCATCTTCACCTTTAAAATATATTTTATTGATGGTATCTTTATGTGAAGACACCTGTATAGAGTATGCTTATGGGGAGGAAGGGGCAGAGAGGGAGAGAGACAGAGACACAGAAATGGCTTTCCTTATAAAAGCCCTCCCTTGTGTCAAATACAGAGTTTCCTAAAGTTTTGATAGCTTACAACAGATTTTGGAACTCTACCATTAGTGCGTTTTTAATACGCCTATATTCCTGAAAGCCTTCCAACATTTGTCATTTTCTACTTTGTGAGTTTTACCACCTTGATGGGTGTGAGGTAGAACCTCAGAGTTGTTTTAATGTGTTCCTCAACAATTGTTAGCGATTTAGAGTGTTTTTTTTCATGTCTATATGTAGGTGGGATTTCTTCCTCTCAAAAAATGCTTGTTCATATTCTTTGGCCATTTATCAACTGAGAATGGCTTCTACTCTTGAAAATTTGAATTTATATATATATATATATTTATACATATATATCTTAAAAATGAGACCTTTATCATAGAAATGATAAAAAGATTCCCCTCCTGCCCCGCGCCAAGGTCATGCTTCTCTTCTCCTTTTATCTGCACTGGTTTTGTTTCTGCAAAAGTTTTTTTTTAATTTTACATAATCAAAATTGTCCATTTTACCTTCTCTTTTTTTCCTCTATTCCTTGCTTCTAATAAGCAATTTCTTCCTTTATGCTCTTGTTTGTGATGTCACCTTCATATCTAAGTCACATACTCATTTTGAGCTTATTTTGATAAATGATATGAAATATTGGGTTCTTGCACACTATTTTCCAGTTTGCCAAGAAATTTTTGTCACATATGTGATCTTTGGGTTTATCAAACACTAGGCCACTGTGCTCATTTGCTTCTGTATATTGTATATCTAATCTGTTCTTTCTCTTTCTTAACCAGTACCAAATTGTTTTGATGATTATTACTTCATTATAGATTGAGATCTGTCACTGCAAGGTCCCTTTCCTTTCTGCATCCCCCCCTTTTCATTATTTCCCTTGAGATTGTTGATCTTTTGTATCTTTTCCTGCTGGGTTTTGTTGGCATATACAAAAATCCTGATGATTTTTGTGCATTTCTTTTTATATCCTTCAACTTTCCTAAAATTGTTTCAGTGATTTTTAGGTGACTCTTTAGGGTTCCCTAAGCTATCATATCATCTACAGAAAGCAATACTTTTGTTTTCTCTTTGTCTATGATCATTCCCTTAATTTCTTTTCTCTTGTCATCACTGTAGCTTTCTAGCACTCTATCTAATAGTAATGGTGGTCATGGACATCCTTGATTTACCCTTGATTTTATTGGAAAAGCCCCTAGTTTATCCCTATTATAACAATATTCACTCTTGGTTTTAGAGTGATACTACTTAGAATATTAAGGAAAGATCCATTCATTCCTATGTTTCCTAGGAGTTTTTTTTTAATGGGAATGGATATCTGTATCTTGTCAAAAGCTTTTTTTTTGGCATCTGTGAACTTGTTTTTTTAATATTTTGACAACTGTATTTCAATATAATTGGTTTCCTTTGTAATCCCATGTATTTTATTTTATGCATTTAGAAACATTATCCTGAGAAGGGGTGCATAGGCTTCACCAGGCTGTCAAAGGAGTCCTGTTGTTGTCTGACTCTTCATGATCCCGTTTGGGGTTTTCTTGGCAAAGATACTGGAGTGGTTTGCCAGTTTCCTTCTCCAGCTCATTTTACAGATGAGGAAATTGAAGCAAACTGGGTTAAGTGACTTGTCACACAGTTAGTGTCTGAGGTCAGATTGGAACTCGGGAGGATGAGTCTTCCTGCTTCCAGGCCTAGCATTTCATTCACTGCACTACCTAGCTGCCCCATTGTATGCTCTATAACACACATATACACATGAAGGTTAAAAACTCTTTTTGTAGAAGGCCTTGAATATCAGGCAAAGGAGTATGCAGTAGGAAGTCATGGAGAATTTTTAGCAGAAGGGTAATGAGGCTGGATCTGTACAAAAGCAAGTTATGTGTGATAGCAGCCTATTGTAATAGTCTAGGCAGGGGGGTAATGAATGTCTATAGTAGGATGATGATTGATGGAAGAGGTGACGAAGAATGAGAATAGATGGGACTGGGTAACTGATTGGATATGGAAAGTAACAGAAAGGGAAGAGTCCAAGATGCCACCCAAATTTCTAATAAGGAAGAATTGCAGCGCCACTGACAAAAATGTCAAGTGTGGGGTCAATGGTTTAGCTGATCGTCTTTCAGTAAGAAGACTAATTTGAAATATGTTGAATTTGAACAGCATGGTAATCTAGTTGGAAATCCCAGCATCTCCTCATTGGAAGGGATCACAGAGGTCATCTGGCTCAACCTGTAACTGACTTAGGATCTCTCCTTCAACCTTGCCCAAAGGGATCCTCCAACCTCTGGGTGAAAGCCCCAGTGAGGGAGGTACTTCTTCATTATCATCTGCAATATCCCAGACCACTCTGCCCTTTAGGGCTGAGAAATAGGAGTCTAGTCTTACTTCTGCATGACAGCTCTTGAAAAACCCACTAAGGGTTCTCTTCTCCTAGTTAGACCTCCTCATTTCCTTCCATTGATCCACACATGGAAGAGTAATCTGACAAGGGTGAGTTTCCCTGGTAATGATGTTCTGTACTCAATTAGAGATATAAATCTGAAGCTCAAAAGAGAGATCAGAGGGAAGAGAAGAAGCTTGGGAGTCATTTATGAGATGGTGGTTGTTCTTTCTATGGTATCAACTCCCCAGCCCCTAAACCTGCCCAACCCTAGCAAGACTGAAGGGGTAGAGTTTAGAAATGCAAGTTAGTTTTTTTTTTTTTTTACAGAAAGCCATCATCATTATCATCATCATTATCATCATCATTGACTCACTTAAAAGTGAAAGATCAATCCCCAACTAATGGACAGGTACCAAAGTAATATAGTCACACCTAAGATGCCCAGAGGGAGGAGAAACACATTATAATAATAGCTAATGTTTATGTAGCATTTTAATTAAGTGCTTAACAAAGCACTTAATACCCATAGTCTATTTGACACACAATGACCCTATAAGATAGATACCACTGGTTTTATTATTTCCATTTTAGAAATGAGGAAACTGAAGTACATGGCAGTTTAGTGACCTGTTCCTGGTTGTGGCTATCAATGTCAGAGGTGAGATTTGAATCCAGGATTCTGCTGGTGTTTGGTTGGGACATATGGAATTGAATCGCCTATGTGACATCCATTTTGAAATTTCCAATAGGCAAATAATTATGCGGTACTCAGGAGACAGTCTGGGGCTGGATATAGAGATCTAAATAGAGATGGTATTTGAACCCATTAGTTCAAATGAAAGTGAAAAGTGCAAAAAAAAAAAAAGAGAAGATGGTCTAGGACAGAGCCCTGGTGTAAACCCACAGCTAGTCAGTATAAGTAACATTGATGTAAGCCAGCATAAGAGATTGTGAAGAAAAGGTCAGACCGATAGGAAGAGAATGAAGAGACAAAAGGTCATGAAAACTCAGAGGAGAGAGAGTATCCAGTTTTGGGTGGTCAGTAGTGTCCAATGCTTGATAGAGAACAAGAAGCATGATTAAGAAGAGGCCATTAGATTTGTCAGTTAAGATATCATGGGTAATTTTGGGAGCACACTTTCAGCTGGGTGATGAGGTCAGATCACAGAGGGATTAGACATGAGTGAGAAGAAATGAGGCTCAGAGTGTTGATAGTTGTTTTTTTTTAAGGAGTTTGGGAAATGGAGGAGAGATATAATACAATAGCTAACAAGGATGGTAGGATCTAATGAGGTTTTATTTTTATTTTTGTTTTTACAGAGGGGGAAGATGTTGAATGTGTTTGTGAGCAGCAAGGAAGTAGCCAGTAAATAGGGAGAATTGAAGATTACAGAGAGGGGATGATTGCTAGAGAAAATGGGAGGGAATGGGATCAAGAGAAGTTGAATTAGTTGAGAAGGGTTTCTCTTCATCAGAAACTGGCAAAAAGGAGGAGAGAGTCTTGATAAAAACTGTTTCAGTCTCTCAACTCTACAAAACCCAGTGGTGGTAGTCTGAAATACCTCTGTTTTGGTGAGTCCAGCTGTCTTCAAGACTTGCTTCTCTAGGGACCCTTCGTTTTGCATATATGCTTGCTCCCTCTTCCCTTGTCCCCCCACTTTCTCCTGCCCCCAAGTGTCTTAAATTAGGCTTTCTGCTTAGTGCTGAATAAAAGCCTATGGCTCTGTTGCTCACTGGACATAAGTTGCCTCTTTTGTGGAAACATGTAAGCACTCAAAAGCAACTTCAATGGACTAGGAAACCAGTCCTGTATAGCTTGTACATGTTGGGTTCATTCCTAAGCCTTTTGGCCCCAAGTGGAATTCCAAAGAAGGTTATGTGGCTCCTGTGAAGAACATACTTCTCCAGTTTACAATATAAAGTAAGACAAATTAGATTGACATAAACTTTCCAAACATGTGGGGCCTGCCTTTGTTTGTACCAGGAAAAGAATAGAGTATTGTCTATATCTGATGTGTTGGTAGAAGGGATCTGCCAATTCTTTGTTAATTCTTTGTTAGTTAAATGCTACAAGGCTGCAGGGACCTCAGCCCACCCAAAAAGCATAATAAACAAGGTAATCATAATGCCCAGATCTTATCCAAAAAGCCTGTCTTCCACCCTCCTGCCCTAATTTTAAGGAAATTATGGACTTTGAACAGGTCAAGATTAATGTTAGTTTAGAGCTCTCTGCACTCTAGGCAAATTTTCTACCTACTATTTCACTCTACCTTTGTTGTTTGTTTGTGTTTTAAGAGAAAAAAGGAGTAAGTTTACTGTTACAGGGCTTCCATTTAGATAACTTTCTATGGTACTGATTCTGGCAGTCTATATACCACATGGAGAAAACTGGCATAGCTATAGAATGCTGGTCTGAAAACATTACAAGGTTTTCTGAAAGGTCTCATCATCCATAAAATCACATTACTTTGGCTTCCATATTGTCATGTGCACTCTTACTCAGTTCTTCTGTCTTTTTGGTTGGATACATACATTGCTTGAAGAGTTCTCAAAGTAGACATAATATCTGAACTGTTGAGTGTTGGTTGCCATGTCCATCTGTGTAGGCTAAATCAGAGCCCAAGCTGAGCCTGGGCACAATTTGTGCCAGGCCTTCAAGTGAGATTGGGGATGAGGTGGGGTGAATGGAAGTGCTTCCTCAGCAGCTTATGGATATCACATTCAAGGTATTGATAGTGTTATTAACTGTGGAACTCTTAAACCATCCCCAAGATAATGAAATGGAATCTTGGATGGGTTCCATGGTAGAGATGGAGACTTAGATTTTTTTCAAGGAAGGCTTTATTCCATACACTCATTTTCCCTGGCCAATGTGGAGGCAAGCAACATAGCTACCATCTCAGAGAGAAAAAAAAATATGTCGATAGCTATCTATCTACATACAAATGTGTGTATGTGTGTGTGTGTATACATATATATGTACTTATTTATGTATATCAATAAACATTTATTAAGTGACTGCTATGTTCCAGGCACTGTGCTAAGTTTGGGGAATGCAAAAGAGGCAAAAAGACAGTCTCTAACCTCAAGGAGCTTACAATCTAATAAAATATATACAAAGTAAACTGTATACAGGATAAATAGGAAATAATTAACAGAGGGATGGCAGTAGAGTTAAGAGGAGTTTGGGAAGGCTTCTAGTAAAAGATGAGATTTTAGTTGGGACTTAAAGGAAGCCAGGGGGGCCAGTAGTTAGAGTGGCTTCCTGGCTGCCTTTCTGGGTAGATACATACTAATACATCCAAATCATGGAAACCTCAGTGAACTTGGGAATGCAGTCATGGTCTTCCTAAACCCTGGAGACTCACTTTGGTTTGAGTTGGCTTCCGAAAACCATGAAGTGAATCAATCAAAATGCATTTATTAACCACCTACACTATGTGTTTGGCATTATGCCCATCATTGAGGATGTAAAGTAGCAAGAAGATTCCATAGCAGAAACCAGCACTGAACTATTGGTAGATAGAACCCATACTTCCTTCTTGTTAAATCTCCCTCTCCATACTGTAGTCATTCCTGAAATGACAACTTAATGAAACCCAGCTTGTAGGGGCTCAGCATTAACACTTTTAAATTCTGACTCAGCTCACTGTTCTCACTCATCCTCATAGTTGCCCCTGTCCAGAGTGCTAAGAGTGGGAATAAATGAAGTGCCAAGGGAAACTGCAGAGAAAAGGCACAGGGCTGAGAATAGAGGAGAATTCTTCTTAAGAGATGAGTAAGGACAGTAAAGAAGACAAGGGGCCAGTGAAGAAAAAGTAGTCACTAGAAAGGTAGACATAGAAGCAGGAAAGTATGGTGTCTCTGAAGTAAAGGGAAGAGAATGAATTTAGTAGTGGGGATTGAGAGTCAACAGTATCTCATGCCATGGAAAGGTCAAGGAAGATGAGGACTGAAAAGAGAATATATGGGCTGTCAATTAGGAGGTCATTAGTGACTTTTGAGAGAGCAGTTTCAGTAAAGTGGTGGGGACTGAAATCAGATCGCAAGGGAGAGTAGAGTGGTAAGGAAGTGGAGGCAGCAGATATAGACAACATTTTCAGGGTTTTCAGTGAAGGGCACAAGGAAGATGCAATGGTAGCTGGATGGGGTAACAAGGTCAATGATCAAAGAAAAGTTTTTCTAGTATTATAAACTTTCAAGTAAAACCTACATATTGCTGCCAGATTGTTTTAATTATATTGTCTCATCCTGCTCAAAACCCTTTAATAACTCATTGGTGACCAAATAGAATCCTTATTCCTAGCTGGCATGTAAATTTACATACCCCAACCTATCAAAAGCTTTTCTTGCTGTTTCTCAAATATGTCCTTATATTTTCCACCCCAGTGACTGCTCTCTTGTTTTTGCCCCTGAACTCCAACTCTGCCCTGCCAAAGGCAGACAAAACGGGAGCACCGCCCTGCCTTTGCTCAAGACATTCTTTCCACTTAGGCTGCCCTCTCCATTTCCATCTCCATATGACGACATTCAGCCCAACTCAGAGGCAAACTCTTCCATGAAGCCTTCCCTGGTTACACTAACCAGAAGTAATCTTTCTTTTCTCTTAACTCTCATAGCACTTTGTACTTCTCTTAAGACACTTGTTACCTTCTACCTTGTAATGTAATTACTTATGTAAATGTAAATTCAGGGCATGAACCTTGACTTATTGATATCTTCTAACCCCCAAGCTTGAATAGAATTTAGTAGATCCTTCATAAATATCTGTTGAATAAATGAATGAAATCTACCCAATGGAAGATGTCCAAGTGGAAGTATTTTTGGGAATAGGAAAGCGAGCTAGTTGGAGTACAGAAGGAAATGAACTGTTAAACTGCTAATAAAAAATTCAGGCTGTCTCTGAAACATTTTACTATAGCAGCGGCATTCTTTGGGAGGAGTTGACTACTGTTGTCCTGAAAAAGAAGATTCGAAAGAGAGATGACGGAGTGAACTCCTTGCCTCATCTTGAGGTTCTTGCAATATTCAATATCTTTAATATGCATCTGGCCTGGGACCTGGGAACAAACTCAAATATGCCAACACTATTCTTAATTCTCAGAACTTAAAACCATTCATTCATTCATTTATTCATTCGACCCTGTTATCCTAACTTCAGATCTAGTGCTCTTCATGCCACACACTTTATGCTGGAAAGGTAAAACCTAAACAAAATGGATGTTACAAATAAGAATGTGATAAATGCACAAAAAAGTTACAACATACTGTGCTTGTGGAATAAAATTAACAGATGGGAGTGTGTGTTTATGTACGTGTGTGTGCATGTGTGCATAAGAGATTCAATGTGGTTATTGTGTGCAAACCAGTTTTAGGTGCTAGGTGATATACAAATAAGACATGACTCAACCTCTTGAAGCTTTTGGTCTAATAAGAGGGAAAGACACATGCACATGTGAAGTCCAAGGAGGAAGGAGAAGTTAAAGGAAGGCTTCATGGAGGACATGGCATTTGATTTAGGAATTCAACAGGCAAGGTGCAGAGGTGGGGTGAGGAGATGGGAAAGGTAGATATCACAGGTATAGGGAACAATATGAACAAAGATACAGAGGTGGAAAACCATAAGAAATATTTAGCGGGTTGAAAAATAGTTCAGTTAGGCTTGAACATTGAACTATGGGAAGAAGTAATAGGACATAAGACTCGAAAAATAGGTTGGTGACAGAATGTGGTAGAGAATAGGAAACCACTGAAAATTTCTGAATAGAGTGGTGTATTTAGGTCTATGCATAATTAATAATAATAAGTATAACAGGGGGCAGCTAGGTGGTGTGGTGGATAGAGCTCTGGCCTTGGAGTCAGGAGGACTTGAGTTCAAATCTGGCCTCACACACTTGACACTCACTAGCTGTATGACCATGGGCAAGTCACTTAACCTCGACTGCCTCACCAAAAAGCAAAAAAAAAAAAAAAAATTAGTATAACTAACATTTATGTGGTGTTTTAAAGTTTACACATCTTATTTAATCTTCACAACCCAGAAAGACACAGTATTTTATTCTTTTTTACTTATTTTATTATGAATTTTAAGTTTTTAATTTTAAAGATGAGGAAACTGAGTCAGAGAAGTTAAAAGATTACTTATCTGAAGTCACATAGCTAGTGTCAGAGTTGAAGAGCAAAGCTGGATCTACTCCATGATGCTTCCAATTCTGAACAAATCAATAAGAATAAGAAAAGTTAGTCTGGCAGCTACATTAGGGATAGATTCAAATAGAGGAAGACCTGTTCACAGTCCATGGCACTAGTCTAAGAGCTTGGTAGTAAGGGCCTAAAGGAGGACAATGGGAATAGAGAAGGGAATTGATTAGAGAGATGTTGCAAAGCTGAAATGAACACGATTGGTTAGGAGACCAAAAGGAGAGAGAAGTCAAGGTTTCTCCCATGGGAGGCAAAATGAATGGTGATGCCACTGACAGAGAGAGGGAAGTCAGAAGAACTAAGTCTGAGTTGAACAAAATTGAGCTTTTGAGATCATTACATCATCTTCATTAGAATGCTTGATTACATGCACCCTATAACAATAATACAAAGAGACTGTCAGTCAAGGGAAAATTGTTTTTGTAGAGTCATTTCAGTCATATTTGATTCTTTGTGACCCCATTTTGAGATTTTCTTGGCAAAGATACTGGAGTAGTTTGTCATTTCCTTCACCAGTTCATTTTACACATGAGGAAACTGAGGCAAACAGGGTGAAGTGACTTACTTGCTCAGGGTCACAGACTAAATTTGAACTCATGAAGGTGGGTCTTCCTGACTCCAAGTGCAGTGCTCACAGGAAAGGCTGGGATGTAACCATGATTTTTTTTTTTGCCTTGTACTATGAAGACAAGCAGCCCAAGTGTAACCTGGCACAAAGAGAAGGACTGCTGAATCCACTATGATTGAGTTGCCTTCCAAAAGACATTGGAATCAATCAATCAGCAAGCATTTATGGGTCCCAGTAATGCAGAGTGGCAAGAAGATTCCACTGTCCAACTGGCTTTGAACTACTGAAACCCTGTGCAACTAGACGTCCTCATTCCTACAAAGGCAGCCTAATGAAACTCAGCAAGGAGGGGCAATCAAGCAATCAATTCATAAGCATTTAGAAGGTTTCCTATGTGCCTACTTGGCACTGTGCTATGATGCTGGGGATAAAAAGACAAAAGCAAAAACTCTCAAGGAGCTTCCTGGATCTTCTTTCGTTTTGATTCAAAGGCCAGCCCAGTCAACATTTATTAAACACTTACTATATACAGGGCATAGTGCTAAGATGCCAGGAAAACAGGGTCTCTATCCTCAATGAGCTTATAATAGGGAAGGCTACATGCAAATAACTACAAACATTTACATATATACATAAATATACATATGTGTGCATATACACATGTTTATATGTATGGGAGAGGGCAGGAAAAGATTGTTGCAGAAAGTAGGATTTGCGTTGAGTCTTAAAGACGGCCAGGGAAGTCAGAAGGCAAAGATGAGGAAGTATAGGGGACATTTAGTGAAAAGGTATCGAGCAGGAGGAGACTCATGGAAGGAATAGGAAAAAGACCAAAGTAACCCAATCTTAGAGCCTGTGAAGGAGGGTCAAGTGTTAAAAGACTGGAACGGTAGAAAAGTCCAGGATGTGAAGGGGAAGGCAAGGAAACAAGCGTTTATTAAGCGCCTACTGTGTTCCAGGGACTGTGCTTTACAAAAATCATCTCATTTGTGAGGAACTTTAAAAGCTAAAATTCTATATTTGATCCTGAAGGTAAAAGGGATAGAGGCGGTGACTTCGGTCTTTGGACTTTGGTAAAAGGGCTGCATTTTGAGTTCCAGTTTTGGAAGCATTGTGATGTCTGCTGAAAGTAAAAAAAAAAAAAAAAAAGTATATATACATGTGTATATATATGTATGTATATATATGTATCCCACTAATGCCAGATCCCAAAATAAATCGTTGGGTAATACTAGGAATGGGGAATAAGCACCAATAGCCTCCCTGGTGAATGAAGTGTATGCCCTTGAGCAATGTTGAGGTTACATTGGGCTCTAATTATAGCCTCGGAGTGCTCTTTTGAAGGTTGTTTCACGTTCAGTGCATTGCACAAGTCCAGTCAGGAATCGGTTAAAGCATGGGGCAGTGGTGAAACCCTGTGTGCAGAGTTGTGGTGAAATAGATGCGGTAAAGGTCATACAAGTTTCTGTGCCAAAGAGATCTGTAGAAAGAAATAAGGAAGAAAGGAACGAAGGAAGAAAAAAAAGGAAGGAAGGAAGGAAGGAAGGAAGGAAGGAAGGAAGGAAGGGAGAGAGAGAAAGAGAGAAAGATCCTTTTGGCCACCACCACCTGAGAGTGGTTCTAAGGAGTGGGCGCGCAGCTCGTAGCCGCACCGAAGGCGCCCCATATGTGCTTGGGGGGCTCCAGGGGAACATTTGGTATGTGTATGACAGTAAAGACAGAAAAGGTCCTGTTCGGCGCAGTTCCCGGGGACGTGATGGGCTCATTTTGGGGTTGCTACTGCCAACAGTTCCAAGGCACCCTTCGCCTTTTCCCTTCCTCTGGATTATTAAGAAATATAACTTGGGGGCGGGGATTTGGGGGTAGGAGGGAGGCTGGGTTGGGGGAGGTCAAGTTTGAACGGACCGGACTGGCCGAGCAGGGCTGGGAGGGAGGAGGAGGCTACAGAGCGGTCAGCTCCCGATTCCTCCACCCCAGGACAGCTGCTAGTCCAGCCTCCTCCCGCCAGGGCCCCGGAGTGCGCGCGCGCGCGCGCGCCGTCAGACCGGGTGAGGGAAGTGGGGGTGGGGAATAGGGGGCGGGGTGGGGGAGGGCGCGGCACGCGCACCACGCAACAGCCTCCCAGGAGCGGCAGCAGCGGCAGCAGCAGCGTTAGCCGTGTGCGCTTTAAATAGGATCCAGCCTGGGGACTCGGCAGGCAGTAGCAAACTGTGCTTACTGCCGGCGGGGCGGGCTCGGCCTGCGGATAACGAGGTGAGTGAATGAGTGGATGAGAAAGGGGAAGAAGGGTCCGGTAGCCTGCCCCCCACCCCCATCCCAAGACTGTGTTCCCTCGCAGTTCCGTGGTACCCTCCACCCAAAGGAGCGGAGCACTGGGGGATTATGTGTGTGGCGGGGGAGGGGGTGGGGGAGCATCCGCAGCCTTGGTAGTCTAGTCTTCCCTCCCCTTCCCCTCCACCCCCTGATCTCTAGAGCAGAGAAGTAGCAGGGACATGCATGTGCCTTCGCTCAATTCTTGAGCATATCCCCCCTTCCCCACCTTCCCTGGCTCTCCAGCTGCTGCGAGGCCAGCCTAACCCCTGGCTCTGACCGCTGCTTCCTGTGCAGGAGGCTAGGGCCAGCCTGCCTGTATGCCTGCCTGCCTGCCTGCATACATACATGCATACATGCATGCATGCCTGCCTGCCTGCCTGCCTCGTTTCCTCTTCTCTCTCCTTCCTCCCTGTCCTCAGCCGGCGGGGCCGGGCCGCTCAGTGCAGTGCTGGGCAGGGCAATACAGTGTAGCGCCGGCTTCTGCAAGCATCCTGTGAGAGGCTCTCCAGGACAGGCAGCTCGGTGTTTGCGTAGATACTTATCCGGGTTACTCGCGTGTCAGAAGCCGGCCCCATGGTTGAGGCGGTGGGCACTGCTGGCACGGTCACTCACACCTTGGCCACCCAGCCGTCTCAACCTTTGCTATTATCAGGGTGGCATGACTGTAGTCTCCCCGTAAGCCCTCTTTCCCCAAACCAGAATTGTAGGATATACTGGAAGCGGGCGCTATGGGGAAGCTCTCAACTTAAAAAATAATAATACTTTATTAGGGTTAGGGTTATGTCCCGTTAGACAATAGGGCCCCTAGCCCTTTGAAGCACAGCTAGCCCGGGGCACTCTTGTTGTTGATATTCTAAAGAGTATTGAAAGAGGGCAAAATGCAGCATTTAACACCAGTTGCCTTATGTAGACGTTCTCCGGATCTCCAGAAGAGGTCCTGGCCCTAGCAAAATGCCCTGGTGGATGGAGTGGACACTGGAGATATTTTTTTGAAGTGTGCAAGCACAATAACCTTACCTGCGAGAGGAGAATTGGGAGGGTGATGGAAAACTTTTTTCATGTATACATGAGACTTTGGAGTCAGGACAATCTCAAGGGACTCAGTTTTGTGTCCTGTTAAAACTTGCTTAAAAAAATAAAACAACCATCACTTCTACCCAATTTTCATAATGTTAGAGTTGGAGAATGAGCTTTCGTATTAAATCAGCTGAGGCTGGCTAGATAGCTTCTACTTTCTTTTATCTGTTAGACCTTTTTGAAAATCTCCTGTGTGGCAGCCACATCACAAGACAGTCACCCAAAATGGCAAATACTGTCAATCACGGGATGCTTTTGCCCATGTAGTGATTGAATTTCTCTGAGCCAAAAAGAAATGAGCATAATCTCCCCCCCCCCCTTTTTTTACTCCAATTTAGAGAAGCGTCAGGATTATTCAAATGACAACATTAACTTGTGGGTTGTTTTAAAAAATTATTTGTGCTCAGGTTACTTTTGAACATGCTGGCTGCACAATTGTACTGGCGACATTCTCAATTTATTTAAAATTTAAGTTGACAGTTTGAACTGCAGGAAGATTAAAGTAAAATGTACTGCTTTCTCCTCAGTTTTTAGTCAGAGAAATTAAATTTTCCCCCTTGCTCCCTGAGTAAAGGGGAGACTTTGGAGCTTGGCTGATGTTTTAAGTTGTCATTCAGGTTTCAAGGCAAGTTCGAAAGGCACACATGACAACCTGATCCTGTTCACATCACATCGTACTACCCATGTCTTAGTGTTTGCTTCCAGGTGCAATTTAATAGCAAGCAAAAATGTCTGTTTGTTCTAAATGTGTACCATAGGGGTGAGGTGCTTGGCAAGGCACCGTTTTCTCTTGAGAATCTGTTTCTCCTTTGGTTTTGACAGCTGTGTGACAGCAAAGCCTATTCCTTGCCTTGTCATTTTAATAAAAAAACAAAACAAAAAACTAGTGGTAGTTCTTCCTGTCCCCCAAGTTTGCCAGAATGTTGTTGAACACTTTAAATGTGATGTATAAATGTGTTGATGCAATCTAAGTGGGACAGTGTTAGTAATTTATGGTAACTGTTTCATCAGAGTTGGAGAGAATTAGAAATTTGAAGATATATCTGTTGGATTTTCCTCCAAATGCTAACAGTTGGGAGCTGAGGGAAAGTGAATCTGTTTAGCAATGTCCAAACCTAGTTAATAACTTTTTTTTCTTCTGGAGTTGGTAATGTAGAATCAGTCCTTAGAATGTTGTCAGGTATGGAGCATTGCCTTCAAGCATATATAGCAGAAGCACTAGGGCTACCTGCTCATTTGCTTCTGAGACTTCTAAGACTTTAGTAAGAATTGTCAGCAAAATTCTTATGATTGGTATCCTGAGTCCTTTGGAAACCTTACTTTCAGAACTATGGCAGTCAATCATATGACAATGAGTATGTATGTGGTGACTTAAGAGCTAGTTACCTAAGGTCACCCCAGAGTGGAGGTGGTCAAAAAGATGCCACAGGGTCGTTTTTCATTGCTACATTGATTGACACTCAAGACTGGGAAGTAATCCAGACTGAAAGGGCTAGTGTATGTCCTGGGGTGGTGGTGAAAGGTGTGGAGTAAGGAAGGGTAGTTGGCTTTGAATGTAAACATTGCCCACCTGCGGCCAGAGTCCTTGCACACACACACACACACACACACACACACACACACACACACACCCCACTATTACTTTCCCTCTCAGATTACTTTCCATTTACTTAGTATGTATATTATCTAGATTTCTATATTCGCTCCCTAAGTAGCATGTGAGCTCCTTCATGGTGGGGACCAAGTGTTTTTGCCTTTCTTTATATCTCCAGCCCTTAACACAGTGCTTGACCTGACTGACTTTGGTGGTCTCCCACAGCGTCAGGGAAAGAAGGATCCATCTATCTATGTGTGTCTATGTATGTGTGTGTATAAAGATAGGTAATGACATGAAGAATATTTGACTAATTGTTCATGTTGTCACATTTAAAGTATGTAAGCTGAGAAAAAAAATGATGGCTGGCAGATTTATGAAGTAATGAATGTTCTTGTGTAATAATTTAATATTGTTAAGCATGTGTCAAGCTGCACTGTGATAGCAGGGAACAGGAAGGTGTCTGGAATCAGGAAGACCTGAGTTCAAATCCTCTTTCTGACACACACTAGCTATGTGACCATGGACCAGTCATTCTACCCCCCTCAATGCCCTCCAGCAACTTTCAAAGACCTTAAGATGAGTTGTCCATCTGCATCAATAGAGGGGGTGCCCCATCATTGATAAAATCATAGACTGCCCAGTCCTTTCCAAAGGAAAATATTATCTTTATAATATATAAAATTTAAAACTTCCACATCCAGCTGACCAGATTAATACATTTATTAATCCAAACCTTGATAATATATATTTCTTATATTCTAAAGTCTTACCATGTAATTCCAACAAAAATGATGTGCTGCATCAATGCCAACAATGCAATCCATGTTGAATAGTTTTTTGACTTTTTGAGTTTTGAGAAGCCCCAGACCTGTGTCAATTATTCTACATTGCTTCATATAAACTGAAAAATACAACGGAAAAGTTGGGTATTGTGAAATATTTATTCATAGAATAATAGTAGGAGAAGATTGTTTTGTATTTTTGCAGGTAGAGGAAGATTTCTGAATCAGTGTTCCTGCAATGTGACCAATCATTCTCAAGGAAACAAGTTATGAGGTGAAGAATATCTTATTGTTCCTGCCCAGATCAGAATAGTTTCCAGGAAATAGCATTTTACCTGTTAACTGTCTTGCTCTCCCTCCAACTCCCTTCCTTTCCTTCTTTGAAATTAGTATTGCCCTGAAGAAGCAGTGGCCTGAGGTACACTTGTCACATCTGCATTTTGCAGGCTGGACTGAAAATTCTAGAAATGGGATTGCGTGTCTGTGCAGCCTCTTACCACTTTGTGAATTGGCTGTCCTTCAGACTTAAAATAAAAAATTAATAGGTATATTAATGGACTGTTAACAAAACCCTTTGCCCTAAAGCAGTTCTTATTCAAACTAGTTTGTGGCATGACCCCCTGCTTTATTTTGTTTAGTTACTGAATAGGCCAGGTGGTTTGCAGGGTAGCCCTTTGAAAGTTATCTTCTAATCCACAGCCCATGAGACTATTTAGTTGAAATTTCCTAGTGTGTAGGAGTGTAGCTGCAGTAGTTGAGGGTGTTTTAAAGAGGAAAGTTCTAATTGCCTTTTACACTGTTTCTTCATTTGGGGGGGGAACTTGAATAAATGTGACTGTCTGTCAGCTTGCACATGATCTTGGTGACTGTTAAAATTGGCACACCTTCATGTTTGTTGTGAAACAATCTGCCCAGATAAGTAAGAAGCTGAGTTCACTGAACATTAGATATTTCACTGACTGGCTAAGAAGGCAGTCACAATTTAGTGACTGAGCCATCCATCTGCTATTGAGCTGGAGGCTACCTTAGCAGACTGAAGCTTGAAAACAGACTGAATGAGAACCATAGACTATTTGGAACAAACTTCTGTGAAATATGCTGCCTTGTTTTCTAGCCCACTCTTTCTCAACTTCCTTTCATCTGTGGTTTTCGCCTATTAGAAGTAAGCTCCTTGAGGGTAGGCGCTGTCTTTCTTTCTACTTAGGCACTTAGCACCATGCTGCCAGGCATTTCATTGTAAGCATTTCATAAATGCTTGTTGCCTGACTGAATATTGATTGAGAAGGAAGTAGAGGCTATAAGGGTAAAAATAACATGACCAGGGTCACACCAGTATTTTTGGACAAAGCCAGGAAATCCTATCTCCAAGGTCAGTACCCTTTTCATGATTCTTTGTGTTTTTGTTTTATTTCTGTGCTGTTCATATCTCCTGTTAACCTGAGTCATCCCTTCATACCAACTAGATGGAACAGAGTAGGAGTATAAAATTCAGTTTGATTCAGCAGATATTGATTGGATTCCTATGAAATTTGGGTGTCACTGAGCAAAGGGGGTGGGAAGGCAACAGGTATGAGGTGGCCTGATCAACTCAGATCCCTGAGCCCAAGGGGTGGGAAGCATACAGGTCTAGACTGCTTGTCCTGAAGGAGCTAGTTGACATCTGTACCAGGGGTTCTTAACCTTTTTTGTATCATGGCCCCCTTTGGCAGACTGGTGAGACCCTATATTTTTACATAATTGAGAGAAATGCTCAGTTTCAGTTAGAGATTAGTGAAAATAAAGATGTAACTTTTTTCTCATTTAAATTCACAAATTTGTCAAAAATTTCTGATATAGATATAGAAAACAACCTATGAAATACTCAGAGCTCACAAGACGGAATACAAAAAGTGACAAAAGGTATTCCATAGGCCAAGTACAATAGAGGGGAGAGAGAGAGTGGGGCGGGGGGCTGTGAGTGGTCATTGGTGTGGGCTGAGTAGTAGAGGAGCAGCAGCTGGGTGTCGAAGTGGATGGACTACTGGGCTTGGAATCAGGGAGACTCGTCTTCATGAATTCAAATCTGGTCTCAAGCACATACTAACTGTGTGACCCTGGTCAAGTCACTGTTTGCCTCAGTTTCCTCATCTCAAAAATGAACTGGAGAAGGAAATAGCAAACCACTCTAGTAATCTTTGCCAAGAAACCCCCGAATGAGGTCACGAAGAGTCAGACACGACTTGAACAACAAGAGTATCTGAGGAAGGCTTAGACTAAATACAGGTGGTTAAATCCAGATTGTTCATTTAGTCTCATCCCCTTATTTTATAGTTGAGGAAATGAAGATACAAAGAGTTAAGTGACTTGTCCACTTAGGTAATGAGTGACAGAACTGAGGTTTGAACCCAGGTCCTCTCTCTCCAAGTCCATCACTCTAAAGTAGCAGAAGTAGAACCTTGGTCCCACTTAGCCCCTCTAGGGTTATGCCTGGCCAAGAATTTATGTAATGCCTACTATGTGCCAGGAACCGTGCTAGGTTATGGGAAGGAGGTAGAGCGTTGTGTATGGACAAAAAACAGAATGGTCGCTGCCCTCCAGGAGCTCACAGTCTAGAGCGGAACCGCATTTATTGCACGATATATACAAAGGAAGGGAAACTGGCAGCCATGGAGTTCAGGTGTTACTTGAGCGAAGTTTTTAAAGAGGAGCCAGGGGACATGCAGATCTGTCCATGGTGGCACTGGGATAGGCAATATGGGGGCAGGGACCCCGGGAACAAGTGCTTATGCAGGTGATTCTCAGGGCTTTCCCTGGAGTCCTCTTCAGGCTGACCCATGGGGTTTGCTGGAGTGTCTTACATGCTGCACATTGTCCCTGGAAAGAAAAAAATACTAGAAGTTGTTCGGTCCACACCACACCTTTATAATACAGATGAGGAAATCAGGCCCAGAGAAATGAAGTGGCTTGCTTGGTGTCACTCAGGCACTAAGTAGGAGAGCTGGGATTTGAATCAAGGGCCTCTGGCTCCAGATCCAGCACTCTTTCCACTGTGGCACACTTCATACTATTCCTTTTAGACGAAGACATTTTGAGGAAGTCACCTCCCCCTCCTCGATCCCTTTAATACTGCGTCATTGCCCGAGGGTCAGGCCCATCCTTCCCTCCAAATAGCTCTGCCTTCGTACTGAACTTGATTCCTTCCTGTGCCCAGGCATGTAGTCCTCTTCATTCACAGGCTCTCCTGATAGCCCTCCCCTTCCCATTTCACTGCTACTACCTGACACCAGGTCGTAGTCATTGTTGAGTTGTTTCAGTCTTATCCAGCTCTTCCAGACCCTGTCAGGGGCTTTCTTAGCAAAGATACTGGAGTGGTTTACCATTTCCTTTTCCAGCTCATTTTACAGATGAGGAAACTGAGGCAAACAGGGTTAAGTAATTTGCCCAGGGTCACACTGCTGGTATGTCTGAGGCCAGATTTGAACTCGGGAAGATGAGTCTTCCTGATTACAGGCCAGCACTCTATTCCCTTCATTATCCAGCTGCCCCTGTGGTCTGTTGCCTTGTCTTAGTAGCTGCAGATGTGCAGGAAAAGATGGTAACTCTTTCCTCAGCTACGTTGTAACCAGTCACTTTAAAGTATTGACCATAGAATTTAGTAGGTACTGATCAACCAGTAATCAGCAAGCATTTATTAAACACCTGCCATACCTAAGCACTGTGTTGGGTGCTGAGCATATAAAGACAAAAGCAAAGTAGCCCCTGCCCTCAAGGAGCTTCCATTCTATGGGATAAATGGTAAAAGTTGGTTAATTGTGATTAGGAGTGGTTAAATGACCTGTGATTTTTCCCATAGTAAGAGAAGTTACCAAAAGTGGAATATGCATTTAACTGTTCAAGTTATATGAAGAACAGAAACCTGATACGAAAAGAATTGTCCTAAATATAAAACTAGACTCAAACGGTTAAAAGGTCAGAGGCCCCAACCTTGTAGTTTTGTTCAATTTGGCAAACATTTATTGAGCACCTACTTTGTGTAAGGCACCTGTGAAAAGTACTGGGGGTGACAAAACCAAAAATTCCTACTCTTGAGAAGCTTATGTTGCATGCAGCATGGAAGGTCTTGATGTAATGGAAAGCAAACTGGCTCTGGAGTTAGAAGACCTGGGTTCAAATTCTGCCTCTAATGCTTTCCACCTGTGACACCATGATCATGTCACTTACATTCTCTGGGCTCAAGTTTCCTCATCTGTAAAATGAGTTTGTTTGAGTAGGTGACTTCTCATGTCCCTTCCAGTACTATGCCTAGGTATAATACAAGGCAAAAATGATAAGGGCAAAAGATCTAATGAAGAGCTCTGCAAACAGTTGAGGAGACATTATTGAGAAGGTGGTATCTGAGCTGAGCCTTGAGGAGGATAAGCATTTTGGAGTGCACTCCTGCCCTGGAGGGTGGCTCGTGTGAATGAATGGGGATGGCATTCTGAGATCTAAGAACCCCAAGTACCCCTGCTGGCTTGCAACACAGAGTTTGTGAAAGGGGATCCTGGGAGCTAAGGCTAAAGAAGAAAGCTGACTGCTCATTGTGGAGAGGGGCCTGTGTGCCAGGCAAAGGAGTCTGTAGATATCCTCATGGTAATAGGAAGCTACAGAAGGCTTTAACTGGAGCAATGTGGTCAGACTTGTGTCATAGGAAGATTATTCAGGCAGCTAGTGTGAAAGCTAGATTAGAGAGAGGAGGGCAAGATTGGAAGCAGAGAGACCAATGAGAAGGTTACAGCAGTCCATCGGAAAGGTGATGAGGGACCATATTCAGAGGATGTCTGTGAGAGTGTAGTGAAGGGAACAGGAGATAGAATTCACGAGGACTAGGAAACTATTGGAAAAAGGGAGCGAAGGAGAGGGAAGAGTCATTTGATCTTCTGATTAGGCGTATGGTTACCTGCTTGGCAGAGTCTCAGGTGTGCTATTTAGGGACAGGTGGTTGTGGGTTTGGGGGACTGTGGGAGAGGAGTGTCATGCTCTAATCTTAGATGACTGTACTGTAGCCATCATACTTAGCTCAAGAATCCTACTTTAAACAAATTCTCTTCTTTTTTCTCCTAAGCCATCAATGAATGTGCTGACTTGGAGGGGGTGTGTGTGTGTGTGTGTGTGTGTGTGTGTGTGTGTGTGTGTGTGTGTGTGTGTGTGTGTGTGTGTGTGTGTGTATTTTTTACTGTTTATGGTAACTACCCATATTCTACCTATAGATTAAGTGGAATAGTGGAATTCTTTTTTTAAGGAGCTGGAAGGAGGTCTTGGAGGTGGATGCCTTCATTTTACAAAGAAGGAAACAGTCCTAGAGAGGTTAGGTGTCATAGCTCGTACCAGCTAGTGCTCAAACTATAGATTGTAATTGTAAGACAGGTCTCTTCCCAGGGGTGGTGTGCTAGTAAATGTCTATCAGGCAACTCTGGGAGAGGTGAGGGAATGCCTAGGGAGATACACTTTCAAGCTTAATTTGCATGATTAATATTTTCTCCATCAATTTCTTAAGTTGAGACAATCAACAAAACCATAAACCAAACTCTGCTTTGTAGCCTTTGGTATAGATGTTCACACTGAAAATTTAACAATCTTATTTAGAGCTGGCTCCAGCTCCCTGTTCCCTTAGAAGAAAAAAAAATGTGCCTTAAGTCCTAGAAGTTCCATTTCTTCCAGTTCCAGTTCTTCAGTTTTTCCATTTTGGCCTGATGGATGCTGATGATGGGCAAAAGAAAGCAGAGTGGCCCACATGGATTTAAATTCCTTGTGTTCTGTAGGACCAGAGAGGATGGAATTCTTGGGACCATTCTCAATGGAAGAAGTCTTTGGGTGAACCCATTAGAAGCAGCTACATTTGGTAGAAAGAACACTGGATTTGGAGTCAGAAGGACCTGAGTTCAAATCTTACCTTAGTGACCTTGAGCAAGTCACTTTTACACAGCTCTTGTTTCCTAAATGCTGCTTGTCTTTTTCTGTGTTTGGCTGTATGTCCATAACCACCCTTGTCCCACCTATCCTCTGAGACTTCTTCCAGTCTTAGGAGATGAAATATTTATTCTTCTACGTTTCCCTCCTCCTCCATCTGCCCTGGCGGACAGGAGTTGCTCCAAGCTTTTCTCATCGACCAGATTTGTAGTGTTTGACCAAGATGGAAATGGCTCAGAAACTTCAGCCTGATCAGAAGTTTAGGTGCCTTGGGGAAAAAGATAGAGGAACTTAATTGCTTCCTCCCTGTGCACCAGGATAATTCTGAAAACCATTTGGGGGAGAGAATTAAGTCAAATCATTCTATTTGGGAAAAAATAAGAAATGGCTGGGTTTCTGAAATGAGGAAATGAATCATTTCAAGTTTGTCCCTGGCTGGAGCTAAGTAGAGTACCTGAACTAAGTGTACCTGAACAAAGCTTGCTGTATTAAATTTCATCAAGGGCTACTTAAGTAATCCTGGGCTTTTCTTCACACCAACCCTTCTTATTTTGGAGGGGGGGAGGAGACAGTCAATTAGCACATTATTGAAACAGTCACTGTAAACCTGCATTTTTGTTGTCTGTTTGGGAGAAGTGATAAAATTGGGATGTGATGTTGATAACTGAGAAGTCCACTGTCTGGCCTCATTTCTTTACCTATGCTCAGTATGAGCTAACCATATGAAATGAGAGCATTGGACTGTGTGACCTCTGAGGGCCCTTCCAGACTAACTGTGATCCTGTGACCTCCTTAGTCTCTTCAGGATTCTAGAGGAGAACAGAACTTATTCCTGCTCCCTGACTCTAAGGAAAACAATGTTTAAACTATGGAAAATAGTTGTCTACCTTTTCCCTATTGCCTCAACTCTCTCCTCTCTCTCTCTCTCTCTCTCTCTCCCTCTCTCTCTCTCCCTCCCTCTCCCCTCCCCTCTCACTTCTCTCTCTTGCTGTCCTCTTCTCTCTCCTTTCTCTTTCTCTCCTCTCTCTTCTCTCTCTCTTCCTCCCCCCCTTCTCTCGCCCTTCTTGCCTCTGCTCTGGAGATTTGGGTTCAAGGCAGCCTCTGACATGTTGTCTGTGCGACTCTGGGCAACTTACTTAACTTCTTTGACTCAGGTATTGATCTGCATGGATAAAGACAGTTTCCTCACTGAGAGTTTCCTATACCAATGAAATTAGAAATTAAATTTTTAAAAGTTAGCCCCACCCAACATGGCATCATTTACAATCCATTCAGGTTATGTTTTTACTAATACTAACCACTGTGGAATGCCATTTGATATGAGCCCTCAGGTTGAAGTGTGGCAATAAATAAACATTTATTAAGTGCCTATTATGTGCCAGGTACTGAGGAAAGCTAAGCTCTGAGGAAACAAGATGGCCTTTGCTCTCAAGGATCTCATGGTCTAATGGGGGAAACAACATGCATACTGCTATATCTAAACAAGACATATGCGCTATCAAGCTTTAGAATGACTCCAGCGAGGCATAATGCCATTAAAGGTTCCCAGATTTCCAGCCAATCAAGCAACAAGTATTTATTAAATGTTTACTATATGCCAGTCACATATGAGAGAGACAGTCTTACAAAGATCTGTGTTCAAATCCCACCTCCAACACATACTGGCAGAGTGACCCTGGGCAAGTCATGTACCTTTTTAGCACCCAAAACATAAGTTGCAGGACAGTAGCCAATGTCTTTGGGAGGAGTTCCCTAATATCCTGGGGGTTCGCTGCACCAAAAAAAAAAAAATCACAGAACCTTCTCTGCTTCCAAAAATATGCCAAGCATTGTGCTTGGCTGTGGGAATCCAAAGACAAAAACTGAATAGTTCTTACCCTCAAAAAGATTGCATTTTATTGAAAAACAGGTTTGCCTTAGTTTTCCTCATCTGTAAAATGAGCTGGAGAAGGAAATGGCAAACTAATCTAGGATCTTTGTCAAAAAAAAACCCAAAGGGGGTCACAAAAAGTCAGACACAACTGAAAAAACGACTGAACAACAACAAAACCACGTGTACTTGGATACAAAGTGCATACAAAGCAAATACAAAGTCATGAGAGAAGGAAGGCACTTGCAGCTGGGGGTCTGATTGGAAAACCTTGTTTGTGGGACAGAGTCAAGTGGCTGATTGAAGTCCATTTTCCACTAATCCCCAGCATAAACCTTCTGCTCCTGGATCTCACGTGTTTTGACCTGTACTGATCACTTGAACTACTCCCATTGATTTAAAAAAATTACTGTATTTTAAGCTTAGTCCCTCCCCCCCCCAATCAAATGATTAAACATATAAAATAAAGAATAAAATGTTGCACAAAATCTTGAGCATTTAACAGGATAGAAAACAAAACAAGGAAGCAGCAAATGTTTTTGTTGTTTTTTTCCAAGATTCCTTCCAGGTCTGTCTGCTACCTTTGTCTACAATTTTCCATCTGCTGTGCCACCTTCGAGCTCCCTTAAATAGGCTAGTTTTCTTTTTTCCATTTTTTGGGGTGGGGTGGGGAGGGAACATTGAGTACTTGTTATTTTATTAGTGTGGGGAATTTCTCCTATTGCAGAAACTTCCTCTACCATTCAGATCAGGTCCAGCTTCCCAGTATATTTACAAAGAATTGGCTTGCCCAGGATCACAGCCAGTAGATGTCAGAAGCAGGACTGTCCCTTTACTCCATTCATACAGCCACAGCCCCTAGTTCAGGCCCCCATCACCTCTAACCTGGTCTATTCAAGTAGCCTTCTAGCTGGTAACCCACTCCAGTTCATCCTCGCAGCTGCCAAGTGATGTTTCTGTGGAGGTGGTGTGACCATGTAATCCCACTCCACCTGCCGTCCCCTTTTCACTGAGCTCCAGGGGCTCCCTTTGACCTCCCAGTCTTCTGTCTGGCATCATAACCCTACCCATTCTTACTTTTCTAGGCATCTTACACTCCTCCGCGTGCTTTGTGATCCAGCTTTGCTGCTCTGTTTGCAGTTCTTAGATGAAGACACATCATATCTCCTGCCTTGATGCTTTAGCTTTGGCTGGCCCCTAGGCCTGGACTCTCTGTGTCGAGCCCTTCTTCTCCCCCCCCCCCACTTGCATTTTCCCTGTCTTCATTCAGGACTCAGCTCAAGCCCACCTTCTCCAGCAGTCTCTAGGGTCACCTTCTCTCTATTCTCTACATCTTGTTATGTGCTGGTTATTTACATGTTTTTTCCCTCATTAGAATTCACGTTCCTTGGGATAGGGATTTTTTTTGAGGGGAGAGGGTTTTTCTCCTTAGCACACACTGTCAGGCACATAATAAGCTCTTAATAAATGCTTGCTAACTGACAGACTTTCTGACTCAGGCTGACTTTTTTTTTTTAAACCATTACAACTATGACATTTTTCTTCTATAGTTTTCTTAAGGGCTGAGAGACCGTATACATTCTACTTGTTTGTAAATTCTTTTTTGTTGTTATTGTTCAGTTGTTTTAGTCGTGTCCAACTACTTATGACCCCGTTTGGGGTTTTCTTGACAAAGATACTGGAGTCCTTTGCCTTTTCCTTTTCCAACTCATTTGACAGATAAGGAAACTGAAGGAAGCTGGGTTAAGTGACTTGCCCAGGGTCACACAGAATAAGTGTCTGAATTCACATTTGAACTCAGGTCTTTCTTGCTACAGTTTCTCTATCCACTATTCATCATCTACTGCCCAAAAAATTATTTAGGAAGTAGGTATTCAGTCAATACTTGTTTAAGATCTCTGTTGGATTCCATTATCCCCCTTAATGCTATTGCCTTCCTTCTACTGGTTATCCCCAATTTATCCTGTACATATCTTGTTTGCATATAGTTGTTTTCATGCTATCACCCCCTTTAGACTATGAGCTCCTTGAGGGTAGGGATGGTCTTTTGTCATTATTCATATTCCCAGTGCTCTTAGCACAGTGCCTAGAAGTAGTAGATATTTAAATAAATGCTTGGTGACTACTTCTATCATTATGTCACTAAGAGGAAAGAAGGAGCATGGTACCATGAAAGAACACTGGATTTAGAGTCAGAGGTCCCAGGTTCAAATCTCACTTCCCTTTGTGACCTTGGGTAAGTCCCTTTGCCTCCCTGGGCCTCAGTTTCTTCATCCGTAAAATGGAGGGGGTTGGACTAGATGCCTCTAAGATCCTTTCCAGCTCTCCATCTAAGATCCTTTGAAATTTGATGTTCTTCCTAAAGGAGTTATCCTCCCTTACTTCAAGATTTATTTTTTAGCCCTTTCCATTCTGGTAACCTGACCAGTCAGTTCTGGAATATTTTAATGAATAGAATATTCTATTAGGGTTTGGTTGTTACTAACATAACAGACTTCACCCTAGTTCTTAATAGCTCATCCTATGCTTAACACCAGCTGAAATAACAAGCCTTTAAAATTAGACCAAAGTACAACAAGGAAAAGCTTAACCTGTAGAAATACTGTTTGGGCTTATCCAAAAGGACCCAGTGAGTAAAGGATCAGGTGATCTGAGCAGAGCAGTCCTCCTGTCTCTCTCTAATTGCCAGTACAAACTAGATAGTACTGCTCTCTTAGTAAGCTGTATGGGTGAGGAGTCTACTGCCATCCACAGTTAGATCTTTTTTTATTTAATGGTAAATATATTAGATGTCCTCTCATAAAACATTATCATAAGGATCACTTACAGCATTTTAATTTGAGGTTGCAAAACCAATAGATTGAGAAGCAGCATAGAGAGTTGGCCTCAGAGATGGGAAGATCTGCATTCAAGTCCCGTTTCTGATATATGCTAGCCAGGGGTCCCTGGACTTAATCTGTCAGTGCCCCAGGCCACCTTCTAACTCTTTATGGTTCAGAGAAGGGGTAAATCTGCAACGATAGAAGCCCCTTGCCAAACTACTCTGGAAATCACAGATACTGTCAGTCAATGAGCATTTATTAAACACCTACTATGTGTCCTGAACTGTGCTAAGCCTGAGGCTACAAGGCAAGGCAAAACAAAAAAACCTGCAACCCCCCCCAAAAAAAGCCACCAAAAAACTCCCCCCCAAAACCAAAACCAGTCACTGCCCTTAAGGAGCTCAGATTCTAAGGAGGAGATAATATGCAAACAAAAATAATAATAGCTAGCATTAATTAATGTTTGCAAAGAACTTGAGAAACATCTCATTTAGAAACATCTCACTGTATCTACTCTGTGTATGTATTGTATATGTGTATGTGTATACTGTATATGTGTGTGTGTATATATATACACTCTATATATGTAGAGTGTGGGTATGAGTATATATGTTTGGATATATGTATGTATGTATATATGGAGAGAGAATGGGGGGGGGAGAGAGAGAGAGAGCTTGCGAGCATGAAAGTGCGCTGTACAAACAACTATGTGTATTCAATGCACCATGTAAATGGAGGATAGTCTCCAAAAGAAACAGGAGTGTGCTGGTGAATGCTTAACAACAGGCTCCCCGGAGGGGGAAAATGTGTATGACCCTTTTAAGTTTCATCTTCGGTATTAACGTTTTCTCCATCACTTTCTTAACACCATACAATCAACAAAACAATAAATCAGTCCCTGATTTGCAGCATTGCCAAGGGGTAAATGCTCACTGAAAATATAACAGTCAGAGCTGGTTGAGCTGGCCCCAGCACACCTCTAGAGGGAAGGAGCAAAGGCACTAGTGTTTGTGGGAGGGTGGAACTGGGAAAGGCCTCTAGCAAAGGTTTAGATTGAAACTGAGGGAAGCCAGAAGTGAGGAAGGAAGGCATTCTAGGCCAGGGAACAGACATGGAAGAACAGCGAGAAAGCCAGTGCCCCCAGATTATAGAGTAACTCGGAACAGGATAGAAATAGTGTCAGACTGGCAAAGTAGGGAAGGGGCCAGTTTGTGCAACACCTTAAAAGCCAAACAGGATTTTATATTTGATCCTGGAGGTAACAGAGTTTAAACACTGGAGTTTATTGGGGAGTGAGTGGAGTGATACAGACCTTTGCTTTGGGGAAATCATTTTGGCAGCTGGAAAAAATATGTTCACTCTCCTGAATCTTTGTCTTCCCAAAACTAGAGGTTGATATCAGATAAAGACCTCCATGATTTCTTCATAATACTCAGTAAATTTACCTAACCCCTTGGCTTAAGGGTTTTAATTGTATTCTTTGTTTGAAGAGGGGTCAGGAATGAGGCTGAGTTTAATTTCTTCGCTGGGAGAAGTTGGATGGAATGTGGTTGTTTCCAACATTCAGGCATCCAAAGGGTCCCTCTTAGCAAGCAGTTGGGACTCTTCTCCCCATCTCCTGCTCTGGAGGAAAACCTTTTCATTTCTCTTCATTCATGCTATTTGCTTTCTCCTAAAACATCACCCTTTTAGGGAACATTCCCTGCCAGGATTTCTATGAGTTCTGCCTCTCCAGAGCTCTTGGCTCCCTCTCTGTCTTGTAGTGAGTGAAGAGTCAAGAAGGAGATCTCTCCAGAGACATTCCTCCTACTCCTCACTATCTTGCTTTGGAAAGGGACCAGCAAAATGGCCACTTGGGCTGCTGCCAGGTAGTGAGTGGTGGCCATTGGCCTCACATAGTCCTCGGCATTCCAGGGGACACACAAAGGTCTCATCGTTCTCATTGACTGTGGTCTTTTAGGACAGTGGTTCAAAAGCTCTTTGATTTCAGGGCTCTTTACACCTAAAAATTATGAAGGACCCCAAAGAGCTTTTGTTTGTGGAAGTTAGAACTTTTGATATTTGCCACATTAGACATTAAAACTGATAATTTTAAAAAAAATTTATTCATTAAAAATAATAATAAACCATTACATGTTAAGTAACATTTTTATTAAAAATATGTTTCCCCCCAAAAATGATGAGAAGAGTAGCATTGTTTCATTTACTTTTGCGAATCTCTTTAATATCTGGCTTAACAGAAAGCAGCTGGAGTCTCCTATCTGCTTCTGCATTCATTCTGTTGTGATAATGTTGTTTTGGTTGAAGTATTTGCAGAAAATCTTGCCTCACATAGATATGTAGTTGGAAAAGAGGAGTATTTTAATGGGTAAATAATGTCATGTATTTAAATAGTTTTGACCTCAAGCACCCCCTAAAAGTGTCTTGGGACATCACCCCAGGGATGGTCATAAGTCCTTGGCCAGGGGGAGTTATTCTTTCACTGAGGCTTCTCTTAGTCCTGTGACTATTCTTTGAGAACCATTAGTTTTAGGAAGATAAAATATAGCCCCAAGAAACAAGTGAACAAAGACAAGGTCTGCAAAGTCCAGTCAACGAGCTTTTATTATGTGCTTGGCACTATGCTGGAGTGTAGGGGGTGTTCACAGAGCGCTAGTACCTCTTGCCACCTGAACCCAGATGGCTCTGTGGGAGAAAGTGAGGCTGGTGACTTTGTACAGCCCTCCTCACTTAAATCCAATTCACTTTAATTTTTTTTTATTTTTTTATTTATTTTTTTATTTATTTTTTTGCTTAGGCAGTTGGGGTTAAGTGACTTGCCCAGGGTCACACAGCTTGGTCAGACATCAAAGAACCAAGGTCACTCACTGCCCCCTGGGCCATTGCCCTGACTTTTGTCCTGCCGCTGGACTTCACTGGCTCCAGAAGGGAAAGTGAGGCTGAGGACTTTGTGCAGTTCTGCTTCACTTAAATCCAATTCATGCTGGAGTCAAGATATCACACCACGATGTCATTGGTCCTCTTTGAAAACGAAGGACAGACATCTAACTAACTGGGCGCTGTGCTATACACTGAGGATACAAAGAAAGGCAAAATGCCAAGGCACCTGTAGTAGAGGAGTGGCGGTGGTGACGTTAAACTCTGTGGACATCCTCGGATCATAGACTGGAGCTGGAATACACTTCTGGGGTCATCTTGTTCAACTCCCTCCTTTTCCAGTTGAGAAAACAGTCTCCGAGGGTGGTTAAGGGATTCCCCAGGAAGTGGTAAAAGGCAGGTTCTGTGCTGAGCCCCATCTGGAGAAAAAAAGAATGTGATTAAGGATGAGGACATGAAAATCGAGGAAATAGCAGCCTCATCCAAAACCTGTTCATGAATCCCTCCCTTTGTAGAAAGGAAAGGGAATTGAACAAACTGTCTAGAGGAGAGAGGAGTGAAAGATGAGATTGGAAAGGGGCTTCTGCTTGCCTCTGACCAGAGCTGGTAGAGCCCAGCGCGATCCATTCTGCTTCTCCCACATGAGTTCTCCTGCCCACAGTCCACTGTTTGCTCCTGCCAAGAGCCTTGGAGTTACGAGACTCTTCCCTCTTCCTCATCATATGGGCTATTTGCCCTGTTTTTGTTCTTCCTTGAGTGCCTGGATGAATCTGCATCCATTTGCACCTCAGCCTGCTCTCCCATCATATTATATATGGATTATTGTTCTTAATCCTTCTAAATCCCTTTCTGCCACGCCCTCACCATCACTCCCATCCTGTTTGCTTTTGTCATTTCATTATTTCATTCCTCTGTTCAAAGAATATACAGTAGTTCCCTGTTGACTATCACAAGTCTGAACTTCCCTATGTGGTTTTCAAGGCTTGACCTAGAACATTCTTCTTATTTTCCTGCCCCCCCCATCTCTCATAGACACACGTTTTAGGATCTTGGATGATCTAGTTCAACTTAAGCAAAAATTGAATGTCTATATCTCCAATCTCTGCTAAGATAACTCCAGTGATAGCATCATCTTATCAGCCCCTAAGCCTTCATATTTAATTTTGTTCAGCTTTGTAATTGTTGGGAAATTTTTCTGTATATTCAGCCAAAATCTGCCACTGGATTCTATCCATTGTCCCACATTTTGCCTGCCATAGGCAAGTGGAACAAGTCTGATTCTCCTTCTGCATAACAGAGATCACACTCTTGGCTAATCATCTCCTCTCTAGTCTGATCATTCCTAGGTCATACCACAGACTCTCTTATGGCATAGTTGTAAGTCCTTGGCTAGGGGGAATCATTCCTTCACTGGGGCTTCTAGCTTGTCAGTATCCTTCCTAAAGTGTGTTCATGAAAGTGTTAAGGAATAAGTTAATAAGTTGTCTGAAGGTGCAGTTCATCTTGTTTTTAGCTCAAGTTATTTTTTTTCTTTTTGCAACTATTGCTGATACTGTAGCATCTTATCTTATATTCATGGCCTTGTTCACTATTCCACAGGTCTGCAGCTCTGTCAGTACAATATAAGCTTCTTGAGGGCAGGGAGAGTTTTGTTTTTGTCTTTGTAACCTAGTGCCTTATACATAGGTGCCGGATAACTGTTAGGTGTCATATTGTAATGACAGAACAGATTATAAGCCTCTTATCAGTAGGTATCTCCTGGTACCTGCTTCCGTGACATTTAGCCTGGATTGGTTTTGAAAGCAAGAGGCTAATTCTGTGACAGGGAAGCAGCTCAGATTTTTGAATTGGCATTTTAAAAATAAGTCTAGTGTTGGGGATTCTTTGGAATGGGGCAGGGGGAAAGGGCCATTTTGTTCAACTTGAAGTTACTTAGCTAAATATTGGTGTAAAAACTTGCTTTGAGTCTTTGAATGGGAGTAATTTGCCTGCTTGCCTCTTATGAAGGAACCATTTCCTTCATAGAATATGTACTAGGCAGTATGGTGTAGTGGATGGTAAATTGGGCTTGAAATCAGGAAGAGGTAGCTTCACATATTGCCCCTGACCAGTGTTGTCACTGGCCAAATGAGCCTGGCCACGTGTTTCTGGGTAGGTGATGAGTTGCAGAGAAGTTACAGATCTATATTGGAAGAGGGAATTTCCTCATTGGGAACTCCTTACACAAATAAAATCACAGATCACACTTTCCCTTCCCACCCTCCAAAGAAGTAAGAGAGTGTGTGTGTGTGTGTGTGTGTGTGTGTGTGTATGTGTGTGTGTGTGTTTGCGTATTTGCTTGCACCCGTGAGGGCATGGAAAGACAGAGGAGGGAAGGAAGGAGGGAGGGAGGAAGGGGGGGGAGGGGGAGAGAGAAAGAGAGACAGAGAAAGGAGGAGGAGGAGTAGGGAGGGAGGGAGGAAGGAAGGAAGCCATGCACCATCATGTAGTGAGGAAGTGTCAGATTCATGGGCTGCAAACTGCTAAAACTCCCTAGAGGCCTGATCCAGATTAAAAATGTAATTGGGAAATATTTAACAAAATAAATTAAAATGCAGTACAACATGGATGATGTTAATTTGTGGTTTTCTACGTCCATACATGGCCCACAGGGATCTGTTTCTAGTCGACTTTGACACTGTTGGTGTTGTATAGAGAGCACCAGCCTTGGTGTTAGGAAGACATGGGATCATAAATTTAGAGCTGGGAAGGATCTTAGAGGTCATTTAGTCCAAACCTCTCGTTTTACCAGTGAGGAGACTGAGGCCCCAAGAGATTAACTGACTTGTCCCAGATCATAAGCCTAGTAAGTATCTGAGCTGGACTTCAAAACCGGTCTAGCACTCTATGCCCAATGGCACATTGCCTCTCCAGGATATTGATAAGGACAGGGCCTGTGGTTTTTCATTAGTATAGAAAGCTCCTAGGTGATGAAAATTCTTCTACTGGTGCAGGTCAGGGCCTTCTTTGCAACTGAGACTTGCAGAGAGTTGTGGAAAGCCCTCAGATATTAAGTGACCTGGCCCCCAGCATCACACAGACAATGTGTGTCCAAGGTGGGACTTGAAGACCCAAGACTTTCTGGCTTTGAGGCAGGCTTTCTAGCTGTGCCACACTGGCTGTCAGCCTCTCTAGTCCTGAATTATATAAACTGTGTTTGTTTCCCAAGAGATCTCATTGAACCAAATAGAATTCCATAGCTTCTATTTTTTGAAATACCCCATGGTAAAGAACAAGTGTAATATAAACTGCTCTTGTCCTGTCCTGCTCTCCTCCCACCCTTGCCTCCTTTTTAGCGATCCTGCTGAACTGCTCATTTTTAGTACAAGAAGCAACAGTCTCCAGCCTGCCCTGATTTAGGTCATCTGCCAGCCACACAGCAGGGTGACGACGCACAAGCCTGGGGCTGGAGAGTGTTCTTTGCTGGCAAATTGAAAGAACAGAGAGCCCACGGTCTGCCTGCTGCTCCCTTGTTCCCTCCCTTACGCTCCAACTCTGCCTGGCTAGTGGCAGACAAAAGGGGCGCTTTCAGCCTTCTGTCAATAGGCCATTGTACGGAGAGGGGAGTAGGTGGAGCAAAGGATGGCAGCCTCATGCCAGCTTGGCCTGCTGTGTTAAGGAAAGATGGGAGGATTTCTTAATTTGCTGCCCTGGTCTGGGGAATGGTGCCACACTATTTATGTGTGTTTGTTTGAGGCAAGTATTTAGTGACTTCTGCCCTTCACCTTCGAAGTATGTGGTGAGAGAGAGACAGGAACAGAGACAGAGACAGAGAGAAACAAACATGTAGTTCACTGGTCTTTGATTGTGAATGACACCAAAGCAAGAAAATGTAGATGTAAGTAGCAAATCTTCAGTCTTCATGCATATCTCTCTGTCTATCTATCTATCTATCTATCTATATATATGGAGAGAGAGAGTGGTATGTGAAGCTGAAGATAGTGACCTAATTTTCAGTTTTCTTTCTTTCTTTCTTTTTCTTTCTTTCATGCTTTCTTTCTGTCTATCTGTCTATATATGAAGACTGAAAATAAATATCTATCTATATTTGTGCCGGTATTCACAGGGGTTACACTTAGGGCATTAATTTTGTTGGTATACAAAATTCCTGGGTGAGAAAACCAATTAATCAATCAAACAAACATTTATTAAGTGCCACTACATGCCAGGCACTGTGCTACGGGATAGGGAAACAGAAAGAGGCAAAAAGCAGTCCACACCCTCAAGGAGCTTCCAGTCTAATGGGAGAAGACAACATGCAAACAAATACATACAAAGCAACCTGTGTGCAGGATAAATAGGAAATAACGAACAAAGGAAAGGCGCTGGAGTTACGGTTTGGAGGAGACTTCCTGTTGGAGGAGGTGAGATTTTAGTTGGGACTAAATAAATATGTTAGATTTGACTGAGTTTAGAAAGTTTAGAAAAAGGTAGAGCATTTCTAATGCATTTCTATTGAAGTGAACCTAAAGTACATCTTTGTTCCGTGGAGTGCTACATTTATTTCCAAGCTAGATATGAGTTAAATACTTTCTCTGAAATCTATACTATTAGAGAGGTGCCTAGGGCACTAAGAGATTAAGTAATTTGCTCAGGGTTGCAGAGCCAGTGTATATTAGAGGCTGGACCTGAACCCAAGTCTTCCTCTGAAACATGCTATCTACTTGTTGTTGAGTCTTTGTTCAGTTGTATCTGACTCTCTGTGACCCCATTTGGAGTTTTCTTGGCAAAGATACTGGAGTGGTTTGCCATTTCCTTCTCCAGCTCATTATACAGATGAGGAAACTGAAGCACACAGGGCTAAGTGACTTGCCCAGGGCCACACAGCTGGTAAGTATCTTAGGCCAGATTTGAAGTTGGGAAGAAATCTCTATCCACTGCACTACCTAGCTGCCCTTCTTTATCCACTATCCCTTTCTAGTTTGTGACCTTTGAACTCTTCTGCTCTCATCCCCCCCCCCATTTTTTCCCCCATGGAGGAAGAATCCAGTAAACTTTTCTGAAGTTTTGTATCTTGTAAGTTCCCTTTGCCTCTGGTCTCAGGGAGCAGGGACTAATACCCATTGTACAGCAGAGTTAAACTGTGAGTAGTTTTATTGAGGGAGCAGTGTTTTCATAGAAGTAGAATTCCAGAGTTTGGAAGGACTCTAGAAATTTTTAGGGAATAAATCATTAGCTTTATAATATACCAGGCCATCCCACTCATTTCTCTAGGATCTTCACTCTTGACTTTCTGGACTTTTCTGCCTCCTCTTCCCTCATTAGAATGTAAGCTCCTTGAGGGCAGGGAAGGTCTCTTTTGCTCATGTTTGTATTTCCAAGGTTTTCGCACAGTGCCTGACATGTAATAAATGATCTATCTACCCATCTTTTTTCATTGTGTAACCTCATTGAGCAAGTCCCTTCACCTTGTCGAGGAATAGGAAAGGGAATCAGCATGTATAAAGCATCTGCTATATGCCAGCCACTGTGCTAAGTGCTTTATAAATATTATCTCATTTGATCTTGCAACCGCCCTATTATAATATCCATTTAAGTGACTTGTGCAGAGCCATATAGCTATTTGGCCTGTCTGAGGCTGAATTTGAACTCAGGTCTTCCTGATCCCAGGCCCTGTGCTTTACCCACCATGCCACCCAGCTGCCAAACCTTAGTTTCCTCTTGGCAAAACCTGTAGCATCACAGGTACCTTCCTCACAGGGTTGGCATGTGACTGAAATGAGATAATTCAAGTAAAGCATTTCACAAATGTAAAGTGATGAGGTCTAGAAGTTAGGGGTGCTGGAATCTCAAAATTACAACACCCGGGTCCTGCCTGAAAGAATTCGACCCAAGCCTTCTTTCAGCCAAAAACAAGGTTTATTGAAGATTCGTCATATTAGCCAGACTCTTAAGGAATCTGAGCATCTGTGGGGTATTGGCTAGATTGTGAAAATCTGAGCATCTTAATGGAGACAAGGTGGGCCTTATATACAGAAAGACTGTGGGAGTGGCCAAGTAGTAGGCCACCACTAGGAGTGGCCAAGTAGTCTATGAGATGATAGAATTCCCGGGAAATGGAACCTAGATAGAATTAAGGGTGAGAAGTGGCCTGGGGCCATAAGACAATGGAGGGCTAGATGAGGTCAAGGATAAAGAATTGGGGGATTGGGTGTAGCCAAAATGAAAGACCAATTGATGGAATTATGGCTTCAGGGGAATGCCAGAGATCTCCTTGATCAAGTGGGAGAATTCAAGGACATTCCAAGGGTTTTCTAGGGCCCATAGACAAATGGGGCCCAAACTGGGACAGAGGTCTCACTTTGGGCCCATACCCCATCAAAAGCACTACACAAATAATACTTATTCACAATTTTTTCTTTTTTTTACAAATTAGGAAACTGACTACAAGTAATTCAGTAAATCTAGTATTGTCCATGCACATTACTGCTTTATTCTGTTTTTATGATGAATGCCCCAGCCCATCATTGCATTCTGTCATTTTTGGATAGGAAGGAATAAGGAATCCAAAGGGAAAAAATAAACTGAACGAACACACTTGGGGGCCTGGGGGGGGGGGGGAGAGTAGGTGTGGGAAGGAGAAACTGTCAGCCACCTTGCATCCTCAGAGCACAAGAATAAGTCCTTAAGCTGATTGAGTTATATTCTTAGTAAACATCCAGTGATTTATGTGCCTGAGTTCTAAACTGAGAGGCTTGTAGTCTAGAAGTCAGTCTTCCCTGAATAAAGTGTTTGGATTGAAATGTCTTTGGACTGGTAATCAAAGCAGATGCTCTGGGTTCTGATAATAAACAGTTAAGAGATAGCCTTGACCCAGCTTGGGAATCTTTGTAATGAAGCCTTAAGAAGATAGTCCTGCACATTCACCTCCTGCCTATTTAGAGGTCGTCCAAGGATCTTTTGTGTGTGTGTGTGTGTGTGTGTGTGTGTGTGTCTGTCTGTCTGTCTATCTGTCTGTCTGTCTGTCTGTCTGTCTAGCAGCGCTCTGTAAGCCTGGGAACTCTGGTGTTGGATTGAATTTAAACCACTCCCAGACAGCTGAACATTAGCTCCCTACAATCGGTAAAATCGCCAAGTTTCTTTTCCTTATTTGTTGGTTTCTTAGTTGTTTGTTTTCCTTGAACTATATGAAAAGCTCTTTTATTTCTTTTAAATGTATGATGGTACTCTTTAAATAGATAAGAAACTATTGCCATCAGCCTTAAATAAATATTTGTCCTGTGGAATTTGTCTGTGACCTTCACTTTGGCAGTGAATAGGTGTGAGTTAAAGTAACTGGTGCAAATTGACATTATCACAGACTAAAGCTGGAAACTGAGCTGGTAAAACTGGTGATACAGATCAGGGAGTTTGTGGTAGGAAATGTAGGTATGAGCGCTTGTTTTCTTGAGTATTCTGAAGTTTTAAAGAGGCATTAGGCATTATAAAGGATGTGTTCGCCTTTCTGATATGCTGTGCTCCAGTGTTGGGTTACTCTTGTTACCCCAAAGGCTTAAAATAGAAATTTGTGGTGTCTGATTAACTTAGCTCATGACTGTTCATTTCAGGAGGAATGTAGGAAATAATTATGCAGCTTTGTTCTGAGTTTGTGATTTGGTTGAATAACCTATATTCATGCAAGACATAGTGTGCTTTTAGTTTTAGTAATCACTTTTTGTAACTGGTGTGTGTGTTTATGTCTATGCTCACGCAACAGACCTTCTGTTTAGTTCTTGGTTTTTATTTTTATTTTTTTTGGTTTTGGGGTAGGGAGGGAGTGATCTGCTAGTCTATTCAAGCCTTTAGTGCTTCCAAAGGAATGTTACCCGGGTAGTTGGGAGGGGTCAGAATAGTGTAGGAACATGGAATGTTTGAGCTGGAAGAAAAGCCCCTTTTAGAGATGGTCAGGTTTAAACTCTTTGATCCCGGTTAGTGGGAGAGCAAGGTCTAGAGGGGTCTCCTAATTGCCCCATGCAGTGCTCCTGGAGTTCTAGATTTAGTACTGGAAGAAACCTTAGGAGCAATCCAGTACAAGGGCCTTGTTTTACAATTAAAGAAACACACAATCTAAGCATCATTTGTTACAATTAAAGAAACACACAATCTAAGCATCATTTGTAAGATTCGTACCCAGGTCCTCTGATGCCAGATATTAAACTTGCATTTCTTGCTCCTTATATGGTAAAGGTAATAAAGGAGGATGAAATGAATGGGGAATAGATGTTGATTCTTTAGAAGTAATTCAAAAATTCCTTCTCCTTGGTATTAAAAAAAAAAAAAAAGTTGAGTCGACAGAGTTTTGGCAGCATGTTTATCATGGTTAAGTACATTTTACATTGCTTCTAAGGAAGGCAGCTTACTGTCATCTTTTTTCTTTTTAAATGCCCTACCATCATTATTGTTTTTCTTTCTAAATGCCCGTTGTCATTTTTTTTTTTTTTTAAAGAAGGCTGAGCAAAAGGAAAACTCTGTTACCAGTATCTCTCACTCTTTGTGGGTGGGGCAGTGGGGTGATTTCTGCTTTCTGCCGTTGGCTGATTCTCTCCTCCCTCTGAGAAGTCTAATATGGGTTTTGCCTGCTAGTTACCTTTACCCTAGTGGGCAGCTGCTAGAGGTTCTGCATGTGACTAATGCCCTGAGAGACCTTGGAGGTTCAGGAAAGTGCCAGCCGAGCTGACATCAGCACTCTTCACCTCCATCCATCCTTCTGTTCTTACTTGCCCCCGGTTCTCTCCCTGGCCAGCGACTGGGGGCTGTTCAAGTAGGGTGGTCTCTTAAGAGGTTTAATGAAAGAATATTTGCTTACCTGTGCCTTGTTTGTCATGGAAAGCTTACTTATTTACCTTTTACTGTGTTTACTGTAACAAAAAAGGGGTTAAAAGATACTGGGACTTTTTGATGATATGAGCTTTCTACTAACCAGGAATGAGTGAGCCTAATAAACACTGTAATTTGATATCAGTAGGTTTTGGATTTACTTCCAGCAACCAAATACTATTTGGGGGGAAAATGACTTTGGAAATTTAGGTTTAAACAGGGTCAAGCCAATAACTTTCTTTCCAAGTTTAGAAAGTTATCTTGTGACTTGACTGTTAAAGAAAACTATCTACTGCTAAAACATCCGAACTCTAAAGTGTTCTGCTTTTCATCAGTCAAAGAAAACACAGCCAGACTTGGGGAAGAGAGGTGTCAGGAACTAGGGAAGAACTTTTGAGTTGCAAGTTATGTGCTTATTTTTATTTTTGTTGATGGCTTTTAATAGCCCCTTCATTTCCAAATATATCCCTTTCCCATCACAAATGGTGTAGGAGGGGAAGCAATTCAGCAAAACTAACAGACACATTAATTTTGTGTACAGTAGACTGAAACTTTGGGACATAGCCCCATCAGGAATTCTCTAAATTACAAACATTCTGATTGTGAACCCTATGCAATTAGCACCTTGTTATATGCTCTGGTGTTTTCTAATTGTTTGTATTTTACAGCTTAGTACTTTATAGTAAATTGGCTTGTTTGCTAATCTGCCACCTGTGTGTATCTTGACATCTCAATCAGATTAGCATAATGTTGCGGGGCCCTTCTGTACTCAGCAGTGGCATATTAAATGCTTAACTTGTTGATGAAAAGTAGTAGGCCCCAGCAGTTCCCTGGGCACTTGATAGATGCCATCTAAGATCAGGCAAAACAAAAAAAAAAAAAGAAGGCAAGTGTTGACAGTTTGCCTAACTTATTTTCTAGTCTCTTTATTCATTTCAACTCCATCTAACCATTTGTGAGGAACTTATTTTCTCTCCTTACTAGGCCCCAGTGCTAGGTAATAGGGATACAAAAATGAAATAATTAATCAACAGGTATTTATGCTGTGCTTATTGTGTGCCAGGTACTAAGTGCTATGGCTCCAAAAACCAAGGTGAAACAGTAAATGCCCTCAGGTAGCTCATAATCTAATCATGCACACGTATAAAGATGTACATGATAATTTGGGGCAAGAAGACCCTGGCAGCCAGGGGATGAGGAAAAGCTTCCTGTAGAAAGAGGGCAGTGATAGAACTAAGTCTTGAAGGTAACCAGAGAGTTTGAAAGGTGACAGGCATTCCAAGCGTGGAGGACAGCCTGTGCAAAGGCATAGGGAGGTGAGAAATAGAGTGTGTATGGAACTGAGTAGGCCAGGGTGGATGAATTCCTGAGTTCAAGGAGGGGAGTAGAGTGCCAGAAGGCTGGAAGAGTAGAAAGGGGCCAGGCTGTGAAGGGAGTGAGATGTCACACAGAGGACTCTTTTTTTTTTTCTTTTTGAGAAGCAGGTGGGAGGGAGGTGATGAGGTTGGGGGCCAGACCCCAAAAAGGAAAAACCCTGGACTTTCCCACATGGCCTAATCTCTGGCGTTTCCCTGAGGCTATAATCCTATCAACTGGCCTTTCTTTGTGGCTTTGTCCAATCCCTGTTACCCTTAACCTAGCCTGGTCCTCCATCTCTTACCTCCCTGTGAGTGTGGGGAGCTGGGGGGGCAGTCATTTCCCACCCTTAATCCTATCTTGGCTCCATTCTCCCTTGGCCACTCCTGGAGTTCTATTACCTCATAGACTACTTGGCCACTCCTAGATCCCTCCCATAGTCTTTCTGTATGTAAGGTCCATCTTGTCTCCACTAAGAGGCTGGGATTCCTAAAATCTAACCACTGCTCTGATTCTTATAATCTAGCCACTACTCAGATTTTCACAATCTAACCAATAGCCCACAGATGCTCAGATTCCTTAAGAGTCTGGCTAATATGGTGAATCTTCAATAAACCTTGTTTTTGGCTGAAAGAAGGCTTAGGTCGAATTCTTTCGGACAGGACCCGGGTGTTGTGATTTTGGGATTCCAGGACCCCTGACCTCTAGACCTTATCATATGGTTCCCTGCACCGGGAAAAACTGCCTAATACCAAGCTCTTCACCAGCTGGGACTGGAAAGTACAAGCCTCCCCTCTTCCCCTAATCCTTTTTTTTTTTTTTTTTTTTTTTTTTTTTTTTCCCTGTAATGGGTGGATTTCCAAACAACTAGGAAGGCTTGGCTTGGAAGTGCTTTTCGGGCTTGACGTCTCATGTTCCTTTAGGTCAGACAGCTACTACCTATCCAGAAGCATGGACCCAATCCTCTCAATTCTCTCAGTGCTGGGGACTTGGGAAAACTTAATGTACTTCTTTGGGCTTTTGGTTTTTTGGTTTATTTCCAGAGGCTTATTCCTAAATCCTCCTTTAAGGAGGAAGGGACTTCCAGCCTCCATACCTGCAAAGGGTCAATCCTCTTCAATTCCTGAATATTCGCTTTTAGGCTGTCTTTTATGAAATTGGGAAAAATTTAGTTTCTCTAAAGAACTAAAAGACAAAGCTGGTGTTCCTTTGCAACACTGTTTGGCCTTAGTATCACCTAGGAAATTACAAGGCGTGGCCCATTTTTGGGACATTACAGCAAAATACGCTCTCAGAGTTAAAACGATATTGTAGCAGAGAAGGAAAATGGGTAGAAATTTCCTACATAATAACTTTGGTCGAACTTTTTTGGGACCCCATTCTCAGAAAAGATTGTAGGATGCTCATAGCTAGAGCCAGCCCACAAATGGGGAATGGGGATCAACTAGACTTTTTGGATGACCCGCTTATGGCCCCCAGTGCTAGAGCACCCCCTCTTCCCATCCTCTATTAACACCGCCTCCCCAGCTTCTACCTGATTCACCTGATGGTGGATTTGGGGAGCCAGTCTGCTGTAATTAAGCCTATCTCCCTTTTCCCTCTGTGCCTTCCCATGTTCCCCAGAAGTGTGAAAGACAGTTGAGCTAATTATTTGGCATCAGAAAATTATGTCAAGCAACTTTTCATAATTTAGTTACTGCTAAAATAATTTGGCTATTGTTGGTTATTGTTTTAATGTGTAAAGTTGCCAAAAAGTGTGTTTGGGTTTTGTCTTGCTGAGAATTTGAAAGTATATAGAAATAATCTCTAATGATTGGCTTTTTACACAAGGACAAAGTTAAGTTTGTGATGTAAATCCTGGAAAAGTTTTTCCTGTGCTGTAATTAGTGAAACTTGTTGTTTGGGATAAAAGCTGTTGGGATTTATTTTGAGTTGTCTGATGGATCATAATAATCCATCGATAATAAATAATCCACCATCATAATAATGCCACAGGCTACTCAGAGAGAGTGTGATACTTGTAGGAAGGCACTATTGGGGAAAAAGATGAGAGGGCAATTTCAGATGGGATCCTCCTGGCTCAGTTTCCCCATTACGTTCCTTTGAAAAGGAATGTTACCCACCTGGCTATTCCTGAGTCTGGCTATGAGGTGGATTTAATACTGCATGGTTGGAAAACTAGATTATCTGAATCCAAATAGAGCTAAAGATGTTTTATTCTATATTTGGGCCCTAAATCTAGTCCCTTTTATATCTGGACCTTGCAGTCTTTTCTGTCAGATTTGTGTCTTCCAGGCTACAGGCCATTCACCTACAGTTGATAGGGAACAGTGGGTACCAGCCAATGTCATCCCCCCCATCATTCCCTGGATGCAGGCTGTGCTCAGTTCCAGTCCCTTGCCAGCGGGAAGCAGTTTCAGAAGCCAAGACCTTTGCCCCTTACCCCAAAAGAATTTGGATTCCATTTGTTTGAGGGGGGAATGATGAGGTTGGGAGCTGGACGCCAAAAAGGAAAAAGCCTGTGTTTTCCCACGTGGCCTAATCTCTGGTGTTCCCCTGAGGCTATGATCCCATCAACTGGCCTTTCTTTGTGGCTATATCCGATCTCTGTTACCCTTAACCTAGCCTGGCCCTTCGTTGCCTTACTTCCCTGTGGCGTCTGGGGCGGGGGGTGCAGGCATGGCGCAGCCCCCCCAATCCAACCATTTCCCACCCTTAATCCTATCTAGGCTACATTCTCCCTTGGCCACCCCTGGAGTTCTATTAACTGGCCACTCCTCGATCCCTCCCATAGTCTTTCTGTATATAAGGTCCATTTTGTCTCCATTAAGAGGCTGGGATTCCCAAAATCTAGCCACTGCTCAGATTTTCACAATCTAGCCAATAGCCCACAGATGCTCAGATTCCTTAAGAGTCTGGCTAATATGGCGAATCTTCAATAAATCTTGTTTTTGGCTGAAAGAGGGCTTGGGTTGAATTCTTTCGGGCAGGACCCGGGTGCTGTGATTTTGGGATTCCAGGACCCGTAAGCTCTAGACCTCATCAGAGAGGTGATCAGACCTTCAGGAAGAGAAGACATGGACACAAACATCATATTCTGCCTCATAATTAAGAGTCAAGAAAGGTGCCGATAAAGTGCTACAAGGAAATTTTGAAAGTTTTCCACTTGGTAGAACCAAAGAATGATTCATGGCAGATGTAGCAGCAGAGTTTGGTGGGAGGAGCAGAGTTTCAGGTTAAATATAGAAATAGTTAAGACAGGAATGAGAACAGGGGATGCTGTCTGGTTGGACTGTTGTGTTTTTTACATTTCACTGTTATTTGCCCATCCACTGAAGGGCTTCTGCCTAAACATCTTGAATACAAAGGAAATAGAAGGGGCAGCTAGGTGGCGCAGTGGAGACAGCACCAGTCTTGGAGTTAGGGGGAACTGAGTTCAAATTTGGCCTTAGACACTTGACACTTACTATGTGACCCTGGACAAGTCACTTAACCCCATTGCCTAGACACCCCCCCCCAAAAAAAGAAAGGAAGGAAATAGAAGACAGGCTTGTTTAAGCTTACATGAGAGTGTGTGAAATTCAGATCCCTTCATTTTGCCATTTGGGCAGCTTTATAAGAATGTGACAAAGAGTAGAGGCAAACTGGTGAGTTGAAGTTTCTCTATGGCTGTTATTTGGCTATACTGATATCTGTACTGGCCGCCGGCCGACCTCCTGCCGGCCGCACGCCGGTACCCGCTCCTCCTATAAGGAGCACACTACCAGAGTCACACTTACTCCCGAGTCTTCGGTCCTCAGCCAGATAAACACATAGAGACGAGCCATCGGGAGGCGCCAACACCAGAGCTTTATTCAGAGGCCATCACAGCAAGCCATCATAGCAAGCCCAAGCAGCAAGGCCAGAGCAACAGGGCAGGAGCCAGGAGAGAGAGCGCGTGATCTGACCACGCATGTTCCTAAATACCTACCTAGCCCCTCCTCCCCAGCCTGCTTACTAGCCAATGATTGTAGGGTCTGATACCAGAAGGGGCTGTCTGAGTTTAGCACACCAAGGGGGAGGGAGTGACGTAGGAGGCTAGGACCTGATACAGGGAGGAGGCATCTGGGATTGGCGCATAGACAAGAGTACATGACCTAGGAAGTCAGACTCAGACACTGGGAGGAGGGGTCTGGGTCAGTGCTGCACAAAGAGACCCAGGAAGTCAGGAAGGTCACAAGAGGCGTCTGGGGATGACGTTGCATATAGGGAGGGGACTAAGCAAAGGGAACTCAGTCCTCTGCCATCCCACTCCCACGTGGCACCGCCCCTTGCCTCAGGAGCTCAAGTTCCGGCTACTTCCTTGCACCCAGCTTATCTCACATAGCACTGCCTACTGCCTCAGGGCTTCTCCGTATCCAGCCCATCCCAGTTCACCACGACCCTGCCTACCACAGCCCCTGCCTCGACTTCCAAAATACCCAGATCTTACCCTACTCTTGCCACAGCGCCCAACCTTGTAGCTGCCAACATCAGACAGTCCCTCACAGATATCAGTATTGACCATTGAGTCTATTTCATGTTGCGTGAACAGAGATTAGTGAGAATAACAGTAATAGCAGCTAACATAATGCTTTAAGGTTTGCAAAGTATTTAACATGCTTATCTTACCATGTCCCAGTGAAGTAGGAAATATTATCATCCACTTTTTGCAGATGAGGAAACAGAGGCTGAGGGAATCAAGTGACTTATCTAAGGCCATGCAGCTAATAGTTATTGGTATCTAAGTCAGGATTCAAAGATAGACCACTTGTTTGAACATGGAGTAAGAACTGTTCACTACTAAGTACAAGATCTCCTTAATGCTCTTAAAAGGAATTTTTCAAGAGGAAAGAAATTGATCAAAATTATTTCTTAATTTGGCTTAAGACTTAAGAAAGTACTTTTAACTTCTGGTAGGAAAATTGTAGTCTATTTAGAAAACATTTCAATTATAGGATTTGAAGCAATCACAATGACTGGTGGGCCTGTCATTGATTATATTTTGGTCTGTGACTTTATAGCTGGAAGGGGCCTAAAGGCCCCTTGGTCCAGTCCAACCTTATAAATGGAGACTGGGGCTCACAGATGGTATCACCTTGTGAAATATTGAATTTGTTCCTTCTTTCCCCGCAGAACCTGGCCTAAGGGACAGCCACAACGGGACAATGCAGGCACATGAGTTATTTCAATACTTTCGAGTGCCAGAGCTTGGGGACTTCCGACAATATATGCGCACTCTCCCAACAAACACGCTAATGGGCTTCGGAGCTTTTGCTGCTCTCACGACTTTCTGGTATGCTACGAGACCCAAGGCTCTGAAACCACCGTGTGACCTCTCCATGCAATCGGTGGAAGTGGAGGTGAGTTCTGGGTCAGGGTTAGGCTGCTGTCATCTGTCACCTACATGTCCATCTCAGGTTCCTCATCTAGTGAAGGTTGAGGCATAAGCCATCATCCCCTGATAGCAGGGGCCGGAATGGAGGCAAATCTCTATATGTAACATCTATCTGTCTCTATAGATCTGTCTGTTTATCTCTATCACTGTCTATGTATCTCTATTTCTACCTATCTTTATCCATATACCTCTGTCTCTATTTATCTTTATCTGTGAATACATTTCTTTATGTAGCTAGCTCTCTAGCTCCATTTCTACATGCCTCTACATTTATCTCTATTGTCTATTCATCTCTATCTGTATTTTTATATATCTGTATCTCTTCATATCTGTTTCTGCCTCTTTATATCTGTCTCTTTTTCTGTATTTATCTATATATCTGTTCCCATCTATCTCTATCTCTGTGTTTCTATATCTCTGCTTCTCTATATCTTGAAGTCTGTGGCTGTCCTGGGACAGGTCCGGTCTACAGGACTTGGGAAACCTTGCTAGGGTCAGAGATTCCGAGGTGGCAGGGACCTCCCATCTTCTGTCTGGTCTGTCACTTACAGATGATAGAAGGAATCACGAAGGGAAGAAGCATCTCTAAGGAAAGGGCAAAGGGATAAGGATTTGTACTGTCCCTACTATGTGATGGGCACTTTGGAAAGATGTTCTGATTTGATCCTCACAGTAACCCTGGGAGGTAGGTGGTGCTGTAATCCCCATTTTACAGTACAGGGAACTGAACCTTAGGGATGTTAAGTGACTTGCCCAGGGGTCACACACCTAGTAAGTGTCTGAGGCTAGATTTGAACTCAGCTCTTCTTGACTTCAGACCCCATGTTTTATCTGCTGCACCACCTAGCTTTCTAATAAAGGTACAAAGGGTACCAGTACTTGAACCCAAGCCCTTTTACTCTAAAACCCACTCTTTTTCTGCTGTATGGCATGCTTCTCTTGGCCTTCCCTGTCACCTAGGAGCCCTTTCCCCCCTTCAGTGGGATTCTGGGATAAAACAGAGTCTGCCAGGGGAGCATCCTACCTGGGTTCTCACTGCAACAGAAGTAGATACTGTTATGTTGCAGGCACATCTATCTTAAGCAGGATTTTTATCATGTTGCGGATGCTCAGAAATACTGATCCTCTGTCCTTGCCATGGAAACTACCCTTTCATCAAACTGGGGACCTTGGTTCTGTCCTTTTCTGGCTCCCCTGTCTGCAGGGTCCCTTTCCCAGGGTACCACAGTCAATAATATGCTTTAAGGTGTTTCTGATTCTAATGCCAGATCTCTGTCTATTATACATATTGGCTTCCTGCTTTCCACGCTGCCCAAACATTGGGAGGAAAGAAGGGAGGAAATCAGCTCTGATTGTTGTACTTGGGCTTTAGGTCTGGATTCTGCATCCCACCTGTCTTCCCTTCCATGTCCACATGGGTCAAGATCAAACAAGAGTTGCTAGGATTGTAAAACCCCTTGTACAAATGATAGAAGGACGGAGCCACTGTGGAGGAGAAAAGCTGTTAATGTTCAGCCTCAGTGTCCCTCAAGCTAAGCAAAAGACCAGTGTGGGAACTAATAAAATCCTGGGCTGAGTATGATAGCCATATAGAACTCAACTCTTTTTAAAAAATTTACTTTATTCAGAACTTAAGAAATAAAACAAGCATTCCCATAACATAGTAGAATAGAAAGAAAAAATAGAAAGAAACTCTTGATTGTTAAAGTGAAACTTTAAAAATCTATAAAGAGCAACTTATTCTGACCCATACAAAGAAGGTGAAAGGGATAGGCTTTTGAGGGGGAAGGAATACAGAACAACTTTAATCTCACTGAATCATTTGCAAATTACTGCAAAAGTGGTAGGACTTTTGTTGCAGATGTAGTGAATGGTGTGGCTAGCAAATGCCTCCATGAAAAATTGCTATAAATGCATTCTGTTTAGGATGGTGGTTCTTAACCTGGGGTCTGTGAGTATGTGTTTAGAAAACTATTTTGGTAGCTGTATCCCAGTCTAATCAATGTTCTTTGTAATCTAATGTATTATATTTTATGCATTTGAAAATATGATTCTGAAAAGGAGTACAAGGGCTTCCCCAGACTGTTAAGGTGGCCCATGATGGGGAAAAAAAAAAGTTGAAAATCTCTTCCCTTGTCTTACTACCTGAATCAATCAGGTTCTTTTTTTTTTTTTGGCTAGGCAATTGGGGTTAAGTATCTTGCCCAAGGCCACATAGTTAGTAAGTATCAAGTGTCTGAGGCCGGATTTGAACTGAGGTCCTCTTGACTCCAAGGCGAGAGCTCTATCCACTACGTGCAATGCTAGGGACTGGCAGTACAAAGACACCCGCAGATAATGGTGGGTTGTGATTTTTGGCCTTAGGTGAACACAAAGCTACTTGAACATTATCAGAGCTCTTCTTAATGTATTTTTGTAAGTTTTGGGTGGATATGTGGAAAACTGGTATATGTGGGGGGGGGGGGGGAGAAATTAACAAAAACTTGGAATAATTCAGTCGATTTCATCAAGGATTAATTCAGTGCCTCTGAGGCCCCTGCTGTGGGGGAGCAAGTTCATGACCCAAAATGTTGCTTATTTGTATCTCATTTTCAAACAAATGGGAACAAAGTAACAACATTCCATAACTTTTGTCAGTCTGGTCTGGTAGCAGTCACGTTAACTTTCTCATTTTGCATGGTCACATTATTTTAAGACACTGGCTACCCAAAATTTGGGTAGGGGGAGTCTGAAGGGAGGAACATTCCCAAAAAGGACTTAGGTACTTACAGCCAGAGCTTTAGCCTTGCGCAGTCCAAGGTCTCAAACTCCAGGAGGATGAGACCTGCTTTGCGGTAAAGGTGTTGGGCACTTCAAATCGAGGACTAAAACGTAGACTTCAGCTGGGCGGCAGTTTAATCCTGTCACTTATTTTCTCATCTTCTTAGTTTTAGTTGAATTAGAATTAATGTAATTATCATTATTATTAGAGTTGGTTGAATAATTCTTAAGCCATAAAAGCATATTGGAGCTTTCATATCCATTTCCTCAGTTTGATGGTATGTTAATGCACAATCATTAGATTTCTGCTGTATTAGATGGTTAAGAAAAATACTGAACCCACCACAGTGGTCCAAGGGCCTGGTGTTCAGCACATCAGGATGCCGCAGTTAGAGGAATGGCCAACATGGCAGAATTCAGATCCGAAGGCTATCTGGATGAGCACAGACCGAGGAAGCCAGGGGATGGGGGTGGAGGAAGACCAGAACAAGGAATAGGAGGTCCAGGCAGGAGTCAGGTATTCTAGGGATGAAGATAGGTCTGAAACAGAAAGATCAAGGTCAATCCCTGGTGGGCAGAAAGGACAGAAACAATGCAGGTGAGCAGCCAGCCCAGGAATCAGGGCAGCCACCCGAATAGGTAGAGGCTCAGGCTGCTGATTGGCAGTGAGAAGATGTAACAGCATCTCTCGGTGACCTTCTCACAAATGGAGGAATCTTGGCATTGAATAGTCTCCCTGGTCACTGGGGCAGTAAAGGAGTTAAGATGGGAGTGGATGCAGTCATCGAGGAAGTCATCTGTGCTATGCTTTGCTGCCACGTATCCAAACTGAGGTGGATGGAGCTTAAGTGAGGAATGGTTCAAAACAGCAAACAAGGTGGAACCCACCCCCTTCTGAGGCAGCACATACACTTTCCAGCAGTTTTCATTGTTAAGAGTTAACCAGTAAGCATTTATGAAGAGCCTACTACGCGCCAGGCTCTATGCTAATAAACACTGGGTAGGCAGGGAGAGAGGCAAAAACAATCCCTGCTTCCAAAGAGGTCACCATCTAGTGAGGGAAACAACCTGTAAATGTCTAGATACATACAAGCTATAAATATAGGGAAATAATTGTACATATAAGTAAGATGCACACATGGATCTATGCATACACGTGTACGTACATGTACGTGTATGGATAGGTACATATATACATTTAAGTACCTATGCCTCTGTATACACACATGGGTATATACAGGCATACCTGGTTTTATTGTGCTTCGTAGATAATTGCATTTTTTACAAAATGAAGGTTTGTGGCAGCCTTGCTTTTAGCAGGTCCATTGGTGCCATTTTTCTAATAGCAGCTGCTCACATCGTGGCTCTGTCACATTTTGGTAATTCTCGCAGTATCTCCAACTTTTTCATGACGATTATTATATTGTTAATGGTGATGTGTGATCATTGATCTTTGGTGTTAGTATTATAGTTGTTTTGGGAAACCACAAATCATGCTCATATAAGATGGAGAACTTCATCAGTAAGTGCTGTATGTGTTCTGACTGCTCCACCGGTCAGCCATTGCCCTGTCTTTCTCCCTCTCCTCAAGCCTTCCTATTGCCTATGACACAACAATAACCCTGCGATGGCCTCTAAGCATTCAAGTGAAAGGAAGAGTCAATCTGTGCAGCAAACCTCATTGTTGTCTTATTTTAAGAAGTGTCCCCAACCACCCCAGCCGTCAGCACCCACCACCAGCAAAAAGATTATGACTCGATGAAGGCTTAGATGATGGTTAGCTTTTTTTTTTAAAGCAATAAAGTATTTTTGATTAAGGTATGTACATTGTTTTTAGATATAATACTATTGCACACTTAATAGACTTCAGTATGGTATAACATAATTTTTGCACGTAACTGGAAAACCGAAAGATTTGTGTGATTCACTTTATTGTGATGGTCTGGAACTGGATCTACAATATCTCCAAGGTATGCCTACATTTATGTGTATGTATGTGTGTATATGTTTGCTTGTATAACACACACACACACCTTCAAGTATTTGAAGGGCCGTCCTGTGCCAGAGGAATATTCTTGTTCTCTTTGGCCCCAGGGGGCAGAACCAGGAGAGTACTGGGTGAAAGAGGCTTAATGTCAAGAAAAACTTCCTTCTCAGGATCTCTCTATGCTATGTGTGTGTGTGTGTGTGTCTTCTGCCATGTATGTATGTACATATTTGTACAAATCTATGTATGTATGCATATTGGCAGTACTCAAACAGAGAGAAGATGAACCTGAGAAGGAAGTTTTTCTTGACATTAAACCCAAACTTTCCTCTTGGCAGCTTTTAGCCCATTGCTCTCCTGCTTTTCTGCCCCCTGTGGTGAAAGACAACAAGAGTGATTCTTCTTGCATGGGGCAGCCTTTTGCCACTTGAAGACAGTTATCCTGTTTTCACTGATTTTCTCTGGTGTCAGGATCCCAAACCTTTAAAGTGGAGCCGTCTCTCCTGAGGTTAAGGTGCTCCACCTTCCTCGTTGCCCTCCTTTGGGTGTTTGGTAGCCTTCTAAAATCTAGGTGTCGAGCTGAGCCCAGTCTGCTAGGGCTAGTCTGACTCACACAGGTTATTGTGGTATTAGCTTCCTGGCTGTCCTCTCCCACTACTGACTTACATTAAGCTTATATTCCTTAAAATTCCCAGGTCTTTTTCAGACAAACTGCAGTCTAGCCATACCATCTTGTTGTTCAGTCTTTTCAGTCATGTCTGGTTCTGCAAGACCCCATTTGGGGTTTTCTTGGCAGAGATACTGGAGGAGTTTGCCATTTCCTTCTCCAGCTCATTTTACAGGTGAGGAAACTGAGGCAAACAGGGTTAAGTGACTTGCCTAGATTAACATAGTAAGTATCTGAGGCCAGATTTGAACTCAGGAAGATGAGTCTGCCTAACTCCAGACCCAGCGCTCTATCCACTGTGCCACCTAGCTGCCCCTTGCCGTCTCGTACTTCAAAGTTTATCTTTTGAAGCCAAGTGTAAGACTTTACATGTATCCCTATTAAATTTCATCTTTTTTTTTTTTCCATTTCAGTCCAATGTTCTGGCCTCTCAAGATCTATCTTCTAGGCCATATCTCTCCATTTTTTCCCGTAAGAATAGCATGAGAGGCTTTATGCTTTGTCAATCATATCTATAGCATTCTCCTTATGTACCAGTTAAGTAACCCTATCAAAAAAAGGGATAAGGTTAGTCGGGAATGATTGTTCTCAGTGAAGCCATACTAGCTCTTTGTAATCATTGTTTTCTTTTCTAACTGTTCACTAACATTTTGATAAGATTTCTAGAGTTTTTCTAGGAATCAAAGTTGATTTTGCTGCCCTTATGGGTTTGCAGGCTCTGTTCTCTTCCCTTTTTTGAAAATTAGGACAAAATTTGTTCTCTTAATTTCTCCATACTTATCTCATTTATTGCTTTCTTAGTCCCCTTCTGTCTTTTCCAGTCCTTGGAAATGAAAACAGAAGGCAAGGAAGGACTAATTCATTCTCCCCTCTCTGTCATCCATGTTGTCACTATTTTTATGGAACCATGGCCAAAAAAAAAATGTTATTGATGCCTTTTATCCAAACATCAGTAAGTTTACACATTACACCACTCCTCATTGAATTCTTCCTTATGTCGAAAACCCAGCAAATAAGCAAAAACATCCAATGTAAATGACCCTGTCTAAAAAGTACACAATATTCTGTTCTGATAGCCAGCCCCCTGGCTGTTTGCTATAAAGATTTTTTTAATTATCTATTCTCTTTGGATTTCATTGTTTTTTTAAAATTTCTTAAAGTGCAACTTCCTTTTAGTGATCTTTTCATATACGTTGTTGTTATCCTTTATATGTTGTCCATTACTTTATCATATATCATGCCCTATTTGATGGACACTCAATGCTTGTTTTTTAACTGTCTCAGTATATTTGATTTCCTTTGTAATCCTGTGCATTTTATTATGCAGTTAAAAGCATGATTCTGAAAAGAGGTCCATAGGCTTCACCAGACAGCCAAATGGGCCCAGGACCCAAAGAAAGGTTAAGAGCCCCTGTCTTGGAATTTTTTTTTTTTTTTTTTGGTGAGGCAGTTGGGGTTAAGTGACTTGCCCAGGGTCACACAGCTAGTTAAGTGTTATGTGTCTGAGGCCGGATTTGAACTCAGGTCCTCCTGAATCCAAGGCCAGTGCTCTATCCACTGTGCCACCTAGCTGCCCCAGAATTTCATTTTTGAGAGCTTTCCATCCCTCTATCCCTCCTGGACTGACTTCCTCTGGGAGAATTTTGGTACATGAGATTACAGTCATCCTTCCTGTAATGCTCATAAAATCTAATCTCCTCAAATCTAGGCTGCATGTCAGATTCTGTCCATCTTTCCTCTCCATTTCTATCACAGATTCTAATACGGAGGGGGTCTGCCCTTCCTTGCTGGTGAGAATAAGATCCAAAATGGAATTTTCCCTTAGTGGCTCCTCCTCCGTTTTGAAGGAGGAAAATATCATTAAGGCAGGTCAAGAAGTTATTAGTTGCTTTGGTTTTGATAGAGAATGAGCTCCAGCTGCTCTCCAGGTAATAGAACTCCCTCATCTCTCCTCTGTGCCAGGCTTGTGATGTTTCACAGACTTAGCTATTTCCTCTTTCTAAGTGGTCTGTTGTATTCACTAATGACTCTATCTGACAGTGTGCATGATGTGAACGATCTGGCTTAGCTGAATATTACCATAAGCTTTTTGTAAACTAAGTCTCTCTCTAACTCGATCTCTCTCTCTCTCTCTCACTCTCACTCTCACTAACTCTTTCACTCTCCCTAACTCTCTCATTCTCCCTAACTCTCTCTCTCACTGATTATGTGTGGTGGTACTATGTATAACCTTCAGTTGTCCTCTGTAATGTTTTCTAGATGAATTTGTGCTTCCTAAACTCATGTTGTTTTTGCCAACTACTTTTCTCTGTTTGGCAAGTAAATATTTAAGGAGCTAAGTCCACCTCTGGGCTTTTTTGCTCTCCTCTTTATGGCACCGAGTGAACTTTTCTTAAACCATCCCTTTTCTGAGAATTTTAACCTGCAGAGTCATGACTTTTTGAAAAGGTCTATTTGACCTTTGACTATTTGAAAAGGTCAGTATGAACTGCACACTCTGCCAGCTGATTTAGCCTTTCTTATAATTTGTGCTCATGCTGACCTTTGCTCTAGTTGGTGACCAGACAGCCTTATTGGTGGTGACCTTCCTATCAGTTGTTTCTTGCCAGTTAAGTTAGGAGGAATGCTTTGTTCTTAGACCTTTCAGATCTCTTAAGAAATTATTCATGATATATGAATGTGAGGCTTCCGAGTAGTCTAAAGCCTTTGACCTTTTTCAGTTCCTTTCTTAACCTTGAACCATATAGTTCCCCATCCTACCCTGTATCCACTTAATGCAATGAAGTCACCAGATATCAAGTTATACACTGAATTAGTTTGGAGAACCCTGTTAGTTCACTCAGAGAATGTCTCTACTTCATCTTCTAACAGATGTCAGTGCAATTTACACTGTAAATCTCTTTGTGATTGTCTCCTTTCCTGTATTTATCATGAGCGTTGAAAGGACCAATGCCAGAGTTCTCATGAAATGTTTCTTGCTGCCCACGGTCACATAATGAAGCTTTCTCTTTCCAAGGTGAACCTGTTAGCCATTCTCTTGCTGAAACTTCTTTGTCCTTTTAGCATAATTTCTAGTGAGAATGCCAATATGGAAGTCATTAATTTGCTCCAGTAGTCAATCATCTCATTTGATTTTTTAACAGATACCACATTTAGAGAATCAAGAGCCCAGTGAATGTAGGTGGTCCCAACAGTGGATTCTTAGTGGAGATGGGTGAGTGGGTTAAGTAACAGGGAGGCTGTAGAGAAGGCACCAAGGTGACATTTTTGTAAGATAAATATTTGAGGTAGCGAGGAAGGAAATTCTTTTTGAAACAGTTACTGGAGTTGTAAGGACTTAGTTGAAAATCCACAGTTGTTTTAAACATCCTAGGCGAAGAGATTGCCAGGTAGGAAAATTGTCCAGAGGTTCAAAACTTTCTGGAAAGTTGATACAGGGTAGTGATTAGGTTAAGTAAAGTTCTTCTCCCTCTGAGACTCCCAGTTCAGGAGGCTCAGGTTTAATGGCATGATACTCATAACCTGAGACCATGCCAGATGATCTTTCCCAAGCACCTTTTGTTTAGACTTGTGACTTGACCTTGTTTCTGTCATAAGCCTGTATTGTCTAATGTGCAAAACCAGTTCATGGGCACAGCTCATCTTGCACAGCAGAGTTGTGACACTTCCATGGCAGCGAAACCCTGGGTTTTACACAAAACACAGGAGACCCTGGCTACAAGAGAAGGACCTAGGTGGAGGGACACACATTGACAGTGGCTTCTTTCACCATCCAGATTTTTTTTTTTTTTTGGTGGGCAATGGGGTTAAGTGACTTGCCCATGATCGCACAGCCAGTAAGTATTGTATGTCTGAGGCCGGATTTCAACTCAGGTCCTTGTGAATCCAGGGCCTGTGCTCTTTTCACTGCGCCACCCAGCTGCCCCCTCACCGTCCAGATTCTGTGCTTCAAAAACATGAGCATATGCAAAGTGAGGTGCAGGCTTAGGAAGAACACCCTCACCAAACTTTAAATTTGTTATTGGTGTACAAAACATACAGCTCCCCACAGCTCATCTTGAGAGAAGTGGGGATGTTGAATGCTGTACAGATAGACGAGGATGGTTTAGAATGGGCTTAGAGATAGAGTGAAGCAATTTTGAGGGAGAACTTCAAGGTCAGCGAAGGGAAGGAGTTTTGATTAAAGTAGGGTGGGTGATGGTAGAGACCAACTGGTGACATCAAAAAAATACTTAGAAATGTTTCATAAACTCCCCTCCCCCCATTCCTACATCTCCTCAGGTATAGGTTCTGTACCTTCTCTTTCATAAGGTCGTAGACTTAGAGCAAGAAAGGATGAAGGAAGCCATCAAGCCAAACTCCCTCATTTTATAGGTGAAGAAACTGAGATCCAGAGAGGGTGCTTGCTAAGGTCACATGGTTAATAAGCCAAAGGGGGATTCAAACCCCGGGTCTTCTTCCCTCCCAAGTCCAATTCACTGTCCCTTTGTGCCAGACTCCAGGAAAGGCACCAGCCAACTCTTAATTATTCATTTCTGTATGGGGGCCAGCTGCTGATAGGGCAAGCAAGACTCTCCTCCCAAAGCCTGTGCCATTATACTGACTTGAGTGTAGATAGACCAGAAGACCAGGAAAGACGTGAATGCCCTGGGACCTCTGGCCCAGGTACACCAGAGACACTGAGGGAGGGCTCACAAGGTATTTATTGGCCAGGATCTTGTTATTGTTCCTGAACATCTCCAGCATCCTGCAAGAGACTCTTCCTAGCGTGGACCTCCAGGGAAAGCCACCTAGGTAACCAGCCTCCCCGGGGGAACACTGTTCTCTCCTCTTGGCTCTTTTGCTCACACTCCCAATAATGGAGCAGGACAGCAGGTGGTCTAATTTAGCTCCTATTTCTGGGCCAGTGTTTCTAATCTGCTTTATATAATCTTGGCTGCAGGAAGCCTTGGTGTGGGAAAGAGGCCAGTACCCTGCCCTGGTTGGGTTCAAATAATAGGATCTAAAGTTAAATAAAAGGGACTTTGAAGATTTTCTTGTGTGCAGGACTCCTTTGCCAAACTGGTGAAGCCTATGGACCATTTCTTAGAGTTGTGTTTTTAGATGCATAAAATAAAATATATATGATTACAAAGGAAGCCAAGGGTTGGTGGAAATAAAGATGTAAAATTTTTTTCCCATTCAAGTTCATAGGGCTGCTCCCCTAAAATTTTACCCATTGACCTCAAGTTAAGAACTGCTGCTTGAGTCCAGTTTCTTCAAGTAGAGAGATTTGCACAAGGTCACCTAGGTTAGGAAGGTGAAAACCCAGATCTTGTGTCTGAAGGGCCAGGACTCTTCCCACTTACACCAGGAGGGCTCATTGGCATAGTTTCATCTTCTCAGCCACTCCATGGATCAACTACCCTGCCTTCCTGATGGTGGCACCAAAAACCACTGTTGAGAATAGTTCAGGTACTAAGGAATCAGAGCCTGGACTTGGGTTGGGGTAAGAATGGAAAGGAAGGGAAAGATCATGGATGCTAGTATGCTAGGCCTCCCTTTCCCTAGTGACTCACTGAGTGTACTTAAGAAATGTTAGGTACTTAATAAATGTTGAATTGAATGAACACATTCCTGAGGATCTTTTATGAAAGGTAAATTAACCTGTCTGAAGGAGCAAGAAAGCCTAGATTTTGACAGAGTAAGGGAGTTACTTTTTACTTTAAGGAAAAGTCTGGCAAGGGATCAACTTGTTTAAAATGTGTATATAAATATTTATTATAAATGTAAAGTTAAGTACTTTAACTCATTTTGGAGAACTTTTAAATGTTAATGACAGAATTTCTCAAACTCTTACGGAGTGACTTCTTAACTATTTAAACTGGAACTCAATGGAAACCTTCTGGAATGGCTTTTTTAATAGCATATTGTGAAACCTGTCTGGGAAGATGCATAATTCATGATTATTCATAAATGCATAATTCATATAGAGTAAATGACAAATTTGGCGTCAGTAGGTAAAGAAATATTTCCTGCCCTTGAAATTTAGGACTAACCTAAATGCTGACTTTAGGGTTTAGGAATCTGTAAAAACAAGAAATTGAGAGTTGTTTGTTTGCGTTACAAAAGGATTCACCTCAGGGGTTCTATTTCAACGGCCAGAGTAGGAAAATAAGTCTTTTTGAATTCACAGTGTAAATTTAGGGGAGAGGTGAAGGTTAGGATTGATTTTAGACCAATTCAATTGATGCAACTTTTCAAAAACACATGCTGCATAAAAAGTGTACCTGTACACAAATACCAAATGCATCATGGAATTCTAGATAAAGAGCTGGAAGGAAACTGAAGTGTGTTATGAAAGTGTAAAATCACATGTGAAGTAAAGGTCAGAGATAGGGTTTGAACCTAGGTCTTTGACATCAGTGCCTATGTCCTTTCCACTCTACCATGCCAGCAGCTGAGTTACACCCTCTAAATTGGCTTGAGAAGGCAGTCTCAACTGATGTACAAAGTACAAAAATGATCAATTTAATAGCTTCTGCCCCAAAGCAAATCTTCCTTAGATTTGCAGTTCCTGCCCTATTATCAAGAGCGAGGATACCCTGAATGAGTTAAGATCCTTGCTCTGGCATATACATGAGTCTGAGTTTTGTTGTGCCAAAACTCCATGAATGGGCAGAGGTGAGAATGGGGGGCGGGAGGGTACACTGCCTTACCCTGATAGAGTTGTCTATAGGGAGGAGGAAGAACAGATGCATCTACAGAAATGCTTGCTGTGTTACGTTTCAAAGCAAGTGCTTGGACATATGAATTGGGTCATTCTTTGAGACAGAAGGTGGAAAACAAATAGAGCTTCAAAGACCCTAAAGGCAGAGAGAGTTGGGAAATCAAAGATTGAGTCAGGATCAGTAAAGGTAGAAACCCAACCTTCAAATACATTTAATATTTAAGGGATTTTTCCACTGGAGTCCTGACTCTGAGTTGTTGGGTTTTTTCTTTAGATGCCTGTAATGGAGAGGTATTTCTGGGTTCTTGGGCTATCCCATCAAAATGTGGGCTAATCCTGCCAAGCTGGAAAGACTTAACTGACATGTCATCTAATAAGGATTTTCCCCTTTTTTGTTGTTTTGTTTTATTGACACTCTTTCCTCTTTAAAAAAAATAATAATAATCACTGTCAGTTTTCAATCCCCATTGAATGCTCCCTTGGAACAAATGAGTACAGTCAAGCAAATGCCAGTCAACACATCAACTTTGTTGACAACTTTTCTTTCTTTCTCTGCCATATTGGCAGAGTGATGGAATCATAAGTAACTTGAAATAAGTGCATCCTTAGAGATTTGAGTATGGACGGTAGCCCCCTGACTTTCTTGGGATCTTTCTTCAAGTCCAGTTACAAGTATAAGTTGGCCTGAAGAATGAATATGTTATTAAATGTAACAGTTATGTCCTTCCCCTCTATCTATCCTTTTCATTTCTTCTGACTTCCTGGTAAAAAAAAAAATGATTGATTTGAGTGATGCAGTGTATTAGGCTGTGATGCAATCATAGGACTGGTCCAGAAACAGAGAAAGAAAGGCTGAAAGCCAAATTTCAGAATTGTGATTGATCTCTGAGATTAATTCATTATAACTTGTGTCACATGGTAAGATTTAATAGCTGGGTGACCTTCAACAAGTTCTAGACCTCATTGGCCTCAGTTCCTCATTAGAACATAAGAATGTTGCGCCAGGTGATCTGCAAGGTCACTTTTCAGTGCCCATTAATTCTGTGATCCCATTTACCTGCCACACTCACTGAATGTCTGTATTTTAAAAGTGTAGTCACGAAGCATTTCAGTGAGAAATGACGGTGCCCAGTGTAAGAGAGGGATGAGTGTAGGAGGTGCATGAAATAGGCTCTTATGGTTGGTTATAGGTTGGATCTCCTGGGTCTGAAGCTCATCTTCTCAAGGCCCCTTCCCACTCCAGAATGGTGTGGTTCTGTATTGGGAAATAGGCTTTGGCAACCTTTGGGATATACAGAGCGAAGGGCAGAGATGAAGGCTTATGCCGCTGACCCCTAGGACCCTGGCTAGGTGTGCTGGAGGGGTGGTACTGTGGCCTTTTTGGAAATGGAAGTTCCATAGGAAGAGGAGGGAGATCGTGAGATCACAGGTCTGGAGCTTCGTAGAAGGAACCTCAGAAATCATCTGGTCTAACCTCATGTTATAGCTGAGGAAACTGAGGCCCAGAGAGATGAAGTGATTTGCCCAAAGTTACTTATGCAGGTACCGAGTGCCAAAATTTGAATCAGAATTCTCTTAACTCCAAATCATTGTGCCATGTGGTATTGAAATTAAAGTTGGGCGAAAGGAAATTAAAGGCAGCTAGGCATCATAGTGGATAGAACACTGGATTTGAAGTCAGGAGTTGAGTCTTGAGTGTGGCCCTGGGCAAGTCACCTAGCCTCTATTTACCTCAGTTTTCTAATCTCTAAAATAGGTATAATAGCAGGATCTACCCAAGGTATCAAATGAGTTAACATGTAAAGCATTTTTCAAATCTTAATATGCTATGTAATGTTAACTCATATTAAGGAGAGCCATCCTGAGATGCCTTTATGGCCAGTAAAGAAAGCTCTTGGTTAGTTATGTGAAGCTATGACTTACTTATATATGTGTTACTCCATAAGGACCTGTGGCGTTGGTGAATGTGTCGTGGGAGAGGAGTCCTTGGAACAGGCCAGGAAACACTTCCTGATTATACTTTTCTACTGAAGTCATTTTGTCAGTTTAGAAGAGAGTGGGCATGAAATGATGCTATAAAAGAAAAATAACCAAGTGCCCCCAACTAGCTCACTCCTGAGACACGTCTTCACTTTGTAACTAGCTCTAATTGTGTCTTGTGCCACAAAGAAATATTCTTTGACCATCAAGTTTTACAGAGGGTTTCCACACTTTAATCTTTCTACCAATGCATGTCTGAGACCATATCCTCAGTCACAGAATTTGAATTCAAGGAGAGAGAGATGACAATTGAATTTTATTGGGAATGGAAGCTTATAATCACCTCTCACAAGGGAACAAAACTTTCCAAGTACAACGTGTGCTGCTGCTGGCTTTTTTTGTTCTGTCTTTGGCACAGTTGAGATCACCTCACAGGGAAATGACTCAAAGAAGCCTTTCACCCAGTTTTACCGGTTACCTTGAAGATCAGGATTTCTTGGAAGGGAGCAAGTTTGCTTCTTCGCCTAGAAACTCTTGCATATTGTTTGGTTGTGTAATGATAAATCACTCCCCCTAAGTTGCCTTGTTAGGTGTTTTTAATAGGGATACAATGAGCTTTCATAACTCCAAGTGCTTGGAAACCACTCTTTTATCTTTAACCTCTTGTTTTCCCTTTTTTCAGCTTTTAACGTATTTGCAAGGACAGATTTGCCCATAATGTGGGTCCATTCAGATTGCCCACATTTTAGGAACCTGGCAGTTTCTAACAATGAAGGCAAATTAGAGGGCTTAATCGGACAGCCTTGCTCCGGAGTGCTCCTTCTCAAATCTTTTGGTGCAGTGGGGGAATAAAACTTGCCCCCATTTACAACTCCAAAAATACTCTTAAATTAGCGTAAAGGCTGCTTCTGCTATCTGCTAAAACTGTCATGAAAAAAGGTACAGGTCAGAGTTCTTAACTGAGGGGTCCATAGACTGATTTTAGGGGATCTGTGAACTTGAATGGAAAAAAAATATTTCTTTATTTTGAACTTAATTGATTTCCTTTGTAATCCTCTGTATCCATAGGCTTCTCCAGAAGGTGGAAGGGGTCCAGGACACAGACAAGGCTTAAGAACTAGTATAGTTTGATCATAAGCATTAGGGAGAGACAGCAGTGTGTGGTGGCAAGGATATACCTGCATTTGGACCCCGATTCCCCTATTTCCTCTACTTTTGTGACAATAGACAAGTCATATAACCTGCCAGAGCCTCAGTTTCCTCATCTGTAGAACAGAGGTAATAATATTTGTAAGACCTATCCCACAAGGTTATTGTGAAGATCAAATGAAACCAGATGTGTAAAGCAAATTGTGAACCTTAAAGGGCTCCTTAAATGTTAGTTACTGTTATCATCAGTGTTATGAAGACAAACTTCACAGGCTGGCTAAGAGATGGACATAGGTTCCTGGAGCAATTTTTGCTACTACTATAGTCTCCTCTTAATTTTCACTTTTCAAGTTTTTTTCTTTCCCTTTTATTTTCCTTTCCTCCTCTTTTTATTTTTTAAATATTTTTTATTTTTTCCAATTACATAGCATTTATTTTTTTCTCTAATCAGCCTCCCCCCACTTCCCAGAGAGACAGAGACAGAGACTAAGAGACAGAGAAATAGAAAAGTTGAGCAGTGTGGAGGAGTTCCTGTGCACCATCCATCCACCTGCCCTATTACCCACTTTTGCTAACAGGGCTGTCTTTCCCTGTTGGTGCCAGACCATGAAAAATGACCTCTGGCTTTGGTCATTAACAGAATGTACCTTTTGGTCTCTTGACATGCATGATTCATTTTGAAATCGCATAGGAAGCCCTTCTAATATGGAAACCCTCTTGCAAATGGGGTTCCTTTGAATAAAATAGCAAACTCTGGTTCAGTAGTCCTTACTATTTTTGTTTCTTGGACCCCTTTGACAGTCTGATGAAGTTCATGAACTCCTCAGAATAATTTTTTGAATGCATAAAATAAAATATGTATGATTACAAAAGAAACTTATAAAATATTTTTATTTACAAAAAGTATTTTTTAAAGAAGTTCTCAGGTTGAGAACCCCTGTTCTAGACCCTACACCTACTCCTCTTGAGGATTCTTTAGAATCGATCCATTTCCAGACACAGGTGAGCATAGGATGAACCTGAGTAGAGAGATGTAGTAGAGCCCCTCACAAAAGTCAAGTCCTCTTGGAACTCTCAACTGTGATGTGGAGTCAACCCTGGGTCAGGGTCGTAGAAGGCTCAGGCCATGGAGCACAAACAGGTGCCGTGAAGCTGCAGGTTTTGAGCAAGGGGTCATAGTGATGATTTGTATGAGTCTGAAGAGACTCAACCTTCTCAGCTGGCCAGAGATGGATTTTTCCATGCCATCAGTCTGGGAAAGGTTGGAATCTATGTCAGAGGAAGAAGCAGATTCTTAAAATCTGAAGTGTGCAGCCTAGTGCAAAGAACACTGAATTAGACGGACTTCAGAGTATGGATGCTTCATTTCTTGGGACCTCCTCCATTGTAAAATGAAGGGGATTGGACTAAATGATCATCTCTGATCATTCTGGTTCTAATATTATCATTCTATGTATAACTGGCTTTAATGAATAAAGAAGGTAGAGAAAAATGTCCCATAGGTTTTTTAAAATTAATTTTTTTCAATTTTCAAGCATTTATTTCCCCCCACCCATCCCATCATAGACTTCTTAAAAGCAGTGGAATTGAGAGCAAAAACTGAACTTAATGCATAGGATCATAGATTTATGGCAGGAAGAGACCCTAAATTCTGCCTGATCCCATCCCCCATTTTATAGCTAAGGAAACCTCTTTGTAGTGTCCAAAATCACGGAGGTAGAAGTGATAGAGGCATAATTTGAACCCAGCTCCTCTAATTCCAAAGCCAGGGTATGCTTCCCACTGTTACACACTGCTTCTCTCTATATATAATCTATATTGTCAGCTGAGCTCCAAAATGCCCGCATGACTTTTTCAATTTGAAAACTTGATTTAAAAGAAAAAAGTGTGAGGTGAGAGGAAGAGAGGAAAGCCAGATTACTGCTGAGAGGAGGAAAGCCAGATTACTGCTGAGATGAGAAAAGGTTATTCTATCCCTTAGCGCAAATGCCCTAAGTACCACTTCTTTAAGCATATGTAATAGTCCTTTATCCTCACGGGAGAAGGAAGTTTTAAAGGGTCCACAAGGTCTTTAAATACTTGAAAATTAAATCACATGCACCTTATTAAAATAAAACTAAGAAAGGCCTTAAAGTTGGAATAGTTTAAATTTACTATGTTTCCCTATAGACACTGAAATCCTCTCTGTATTAAAGTATTCAAGCTAGAAGGGACCCTCGAGGTTATCAAGGCTGACTTCCTCCCTTTACAAATGAGGAAAGATACATACTAATGAAACTAATAATTCTTTATTTGACTTTCTGTAGAGTGTAAATAAAGGCTGGATTCCTCATGGAAAGCTTCATTCTACTGTCCCAAAAAATTGGTTTAGGATTACAGTTTAATAGCTTTAGAACTGGAAAGGACATCAGAGGTAATTTTGTCCAGGCTCCCTTTTTGGGGACGGGGAAGGAATAGGGGAATGGAAAGAAGCATGTATGAACCATAGTACCAAAGTACTCTTAACAAATATCTCATTTGATCCTCACAACACTCCTATGAGGTAGATGCTTTTTGTCCCCATTTTGTAGATGAAGAAACTGAAACAGAGGTTAAGCAACTTACCATGGTCACATAGGTACTAAGTGTCTGAGGTCACATTTGCACTCAGTTCTTCTGACTTTTTAAAGATGAGAAAATTGAAGCCTAGAGTGATTAAGTGGCCTTCCCAAGGTTATACAGGTTGCAAACAACAAGACTAGGATTTGAACCCAAGTCTTTTGACTCCAGATTCAATGGTTTTTTTCCCACTCCGTCAGTCCTAGGATGGGTTTACAGCCTCCTCCTACACCCAATTTAAGTTGAACCTTGTGTCTCATTCTATAAGAGTTGAAGGTACAGATCAGGTGATGTGACAGCTACAAGTTATACATTCTTGATTTAGGACCCATCGTTTGGTGTTAGTGGATAGTTAATAGATAGATAGACAGACACACATCTTTTGTTAACATTAGGACTCAAGGATTTTTTTTTTCTTGTAAGATAGTATGTATGTGAATGGGGAGGGTTTGTTAGTTTTCAGGTAACATGTAACTCTTCGTAGGCCATTCAGGAATCTCTATACTGTTATTACTAGTAATTTATGAATGTTTTATTCTACTAATTTAGGATATTTTAAGTCCCTCTATTATCCCTCCTCCAAAAAAAATGTAGAAGGAACTGAAATCAGTTGCTAATTTAAAATGTTGACTGTGTACCCTTTTAGCATTAAAGAAGGGCTGGTTCTGTAAAAGATATAGGTAAAGAGACTAGTACATTATTTCCACAGTGTTCAAAAATTTTCGCTCTTTCTCATGGACAAGACTCACTCCTTGATAATCCTCAGAGCTAACACCAATGTGGTGCTTTAAGGTTTGGAAAGCACTTTCTATATGTTACCTCATTTAATCCTCACCACAATGTGATTAGGTACCATTATCATCCCCCATTTTACAGATGAGTATGCTAAGGCTCAGGGGGATTAGGTGACTAGCCAACAAGGACAATCTCACAACCTTGCCCCCCCAACTCTAAAGCCAGACTGCTTACCACTTCCCAACCCTGCTGCCCTGCTGAATTGTGTTAGTTGTTGGCCTTTGCTGGCAGGGCAAGGATTAGTTCATGGAGGTGAACAGAGCCCCTCTCTTTAGAATTGTTTTCTGTACCTGGTGGTTCTGGTGAGCCATTTGCTAGAGAGCCCCAGTTTGGCTTCACTCTTTGTAACTGAAACACTGTTAACTTCTGGGAGAAATCAGTGAACAACCTCAATGAATAAAGAGAATCTTTAGTTTCTTTCCTTAAAGCAAATATTTATGAAGCATCTTCTTTGAATAGAGCACTCAGGGGACTTCTTTGTTGGGATATATGTTTTTTTCTCTTTCTTCCCCACTCATCCACCTTCTCTTCTGTCTTTTTACCAGGGGACTGATGGTGCAAGGAGATCCGCGATACTTGACAGTGATGAACCATTGTCGTTTTTCTACGATGATGTAACAACACTGTATGAAACCTTCCAGAGGGGTATACAGGTGTCAAGTAAGCAGTTATGTTGAATTTGTGTGACAGATTATGTGTTGTCATGAAGCTTGTAGTGATTGATAGAAAATCAGCCCTGGCCTCACCTTCATTTGCCTCCCCATCCCCCATTTACTTCTGCTCTGGCACTGGGAGGACACTGTGACACATGTTGGGGTCCATGCTGCTCACTGACATCATGGTGGTAATGATGCTGTTATCTTTCCTCAATTCTAGAGAAGTTCCTCAGATACGCAGCTCCTATTTTATTTTGTTATCTGATGAAATGAGATACACATGGAAAGCAATTTGCAAACCTCAAAGCAGTGTATAAATGTTAGCTATTATTACTATTATTATTTGTTGTTGTTTTGTTTCTCCCTGTACTTGAAGAGGACCAATGACGTCACAATGTTAGGGTCAAGGTGTAGTGTGTCTGACTGGCTGATCAGACCAAAATGGGCTCAGAAGGTACCACCACAGATAGTCCGTTTGAACATTTGGATGGCAATAATATCTTATTATAATTATGTAATACAACATATAATAATGGATAATTAATAATAATTATTATATAATATGATGCTTATAAAATATTGTTATTTAATTTTTTTTCTCCTCCCTCAAATATAGTCTATCTTTGAATCTCATGCTATACTTTCATATAAAGAACTCAAATAGGGTTTTAAAACTTTTATAAGGTTTCTTGGTGCTCTAGCATCTCTTTCCCTTCCTGTCCACTCAGTAGGGAGAAAATCTTGAGGCATACTATGTCAGTTTGTGCTTTTTATGTCCCACTTCCCATGAAAGACCACCAAAAAAATAATGAACATTTATTGTTTACAAAGCACTTTCCCCCACAATAACCGTGTTAGATGGGTGGTAAAAGTACTATTCCCAATTTACAGTGCAGATAATTGAGGCTTTGTAGGGAATTAATTGAGGTCCCCGCCACAGCTAGTAAATACTGGAGTTGGGATTCAAACTCAGGTCTCCAGGCTTCAGATTCAGGACTCTTTCCATTGTACCTTGAACCTAGATGGATAGCCCAGTGGAGAGGCAGGCTACACAAAATATACTCCCTCCCCTAAAGATATTATTCCCCTCCCCTTTTCCCTTTTTAAAAATCATCATATTTCTGGGGCAGCTAGGTGGCACAGTGGATAGAGCACCAACCCTCAAGTCAGGAGGACCTGAGTTCAAATCCGGCCTCAAACCAAGCACTTGACACTTACTAGCTGTGTGACCCTGAGCAAGTCACTTAACCCCAACTGCCTAAAAACTTAAAAAAAAAAAAAGCAAAAATCATCATATTTTAAATTTACCAAATATGATTTTTTTTTGGTAGCAAGCCAAATTGTTCACTTTTATGTTCCTGAGTATCTTGAAACCCGAATAGGGTGATAAAAAATATAAGTATTGAATATTTTTCATTTTTTCTTAAAATGTCTTACTTTATACCTCCAAATCAAAAAACAAGGCTATAAATGACTTTAGAAATTATGAAATTGCTATTTCAAATCTTCTTTTTAAGAAGAGAGGATAGTATAACTTGGATCTTTTCCTTGGCTAGAAAAGTTTTGTTACCTTTGGGGGCTTAGGGTTCAGGAGGTAAACTTTGGGGTCTAACATAGACCTGAATTCAAACATCCACTTGGATGTTTGAAATTCTTATCTCCATTTTTATTTATGGACTTAGCACATGAGTAGCTCCATTACTAGAGAAAGTGAATTTCCAAAGATTGGGAGTATCACGTTGCCCTAGGCCTGCTCTAAAAAAAGTTTTTGGATTAAAATTATTCTTTACCCGGAGGTGGGAGTCTCTGAAACTATAAATAAAGCAGACTGGGGTTCAAGCAATGTGTGTTCCAGCCATCTGTGCTAGTTCTCCTACCTGTGGAGTTAGGCCACCTAACTCTGGACTTGACCGGAGTATTGAGGTACCATTGAAGCTCAGTTGTCTATGCTAAATAAAGGAGAGTATGGGTACAGATAACCATGCTTTCTTGTCACTAACTTTATGCTTTTCATAGGCTAACATGAAAATTAATTTACTCAGAGAAGCTCACAATATTGTTTACTAGAGACAGACTGGACAACAGGATACGTTTTTAAGAACCTACTGTGTACCAGGGACTATGCTAGCTACTAGGAATACAAGGCAAAAATGAAACAGCTCCTGCCCTCAAGAAGCTTATATTCAAAAATGTAACCTTGTGGATGTAGTGAGTCTGGAGGGTGTTCTAGTTTCCTAGGCAGTCCTTCTGCATGTGAGAAAGGAATACTTGTTTTAAGGATAACAGACTAAAGAGTGTAAAAGAAGGAAGGGGTCAGACAGAGATGTGTATTCTCCCATCTCTGACAAGTAGATCTGTGTTTGTAAGAGGCATCCGTTCTGGCACATGCCAGTACTTTAATATAATGGGAAGAGTTACTAATGATTATAATTAAAGGTACCATTCCTTCACCACCCCCTCCCTTCTCTTATCCAAATTAACATTTGTGAGAAAATTGTGAAGCGAAGGGATTGGAGATCATCTCCTCCAGCTCTGTTTTACAGATGAGGAAGCTGAGGCACGGAACAGTTAAGTGAGTTTTCCAATATCTTCTCTTCCGTTGGTAACAGAACCAGGGCCAGGTCTCCTGATTGCCAGCCTAGGGAATTTTTTATTATACATGCTAGTATGCAGTCAAGGCCTTGTTGATGTTCTTGTGGACAAGACTTTAGAACTGTGGAGGTATTATTATTATTCATGCCAACCCCCTCTGTCACTCAGTAAGTATTTATTAAGCACCTACTAAGTGCCATATACTGTGCTAAGTACAGGAGACACAGAAAAAGGAAAAAAAAAACGGTGTCTGATCTTAAAAGGAAACCAAGGCCTAGGAGGCATAGTGACTTACCCAAATTGCTAAAAATCCCTTAGCATATATGGGCAGCTTTTGGTTAGTTATCTGAATGTGGAATACATGTCCAAAAAAAAAGTTAAACTTTGCTTTGCCCACTTCTGCAATAACTTTTTCAGTCATCTGTGTATTGCAAAAGGATACAAATGAGATTTATTAGCCTAATTGGCAAAAATCACCACCATTCTAAAATCAAGAAGAAATGGTTTTTCGATTATCTATGTTATCCTTCTTTAGTGTGAATTTGTTATGAATTTACTTCTTCTTGCCGATGCCACCAGTCTCCAAAGCCAACTTAAACATTTTTCCTCTTACCAAATCTAAAAAACACAACCTGAGAGACCCAGGGTCTCCTTATCTTTGCCCCTGAGGGCCCACCTCCATTTCTTTACCCTTATTTCTTGTCTTTTTCTCTCTTCTGTGACCAAGACTTTTTACTTCCTGTTAAGAACCTAAACTCTTGGCCAACAGGATTTGCAACTAGCACTTTTTCTCTCTTCAGGCTTTTATGAGCTTGAATAAATCATGAGACTAAAGAAATAACCTAAGGTAATCGCTATCTTTTCTGAATTTGCACTAAAGCACTGAACATGACTAAACCAAGCAGAGCTTAGGAATAATTTATCAGTTATTTGTTGTTGTTTCCTTAAAACAATAATGAAGCCCAGATCTAAACCAAACTGCCAGGCAATAATGCAAATCTAAGGATAATGCTTTGTCTTAAAATGTCTTCCTTTTTTAAAATTATTTTTAGATGATGGCCCTTGTTTAGGCTCTCGGAAACCTGGTCAACCGTATGAGTGGATTTCATATAAAGAGGTAAGATCTGTGTTTTCATACCTTATTTAACTTACATACATGTCATTTAATCGTGGACACATTATAATAGAATATTTGTAGAGCTAGAAGGAATTAGAGATCACCAGTTCCCCTATTTTACAGATGGAAAAACTAAGGCCTATTGAAGTGAATGATGCATCCAGGGTTGCATAGAGCGGGTTAATGACTGACTCAGGACTGGAGCCCAGGTCTCCTGACTGCAGGGCCAGAACATGTTTCCCAGTTGTCCCCCTGCCCTATCCTGATTCCACTGCTCATATTTGAACCTGGAATGCTGTTTGTCCTGATCCAGTCTTGGGAAATAGCACAGATGCCCAAAGAAAGTGTTTAGAAGGTGTAGGCTGGTGCCTGAACAGTGAGATTCTTCATGAATTTGGAAACAGAGGAAGTATTGGCACTCTGCACAATTTTCCCCCCAGGGCACTTTGATTCATGGCTGCCTCCCCCCCACCCCCCTTAAATAGCTGTGTTATGGATGGCGGAGGGATTTAACTGAATTGTAAAAGCTTTACAGGGGGTGGAGAAGTTTGTAGGGAGGGTGGGGAGGGGTTGTTTGCCACAAATGTAGATCTTACTGCATTTCCCCAGGCCAAATGGTCCTCTGGGAACAGCTAGAAATGTTGGCTTTGGGATGTTTCATGCTTAATAGTCCCAGAAAATTGGGCACTTCATCCCCAGGAAACCCAACTGCCTAAAAAAGTCTCCCTCCCAAATACCCCTGGGTATAGAAATAAGCACATATCAGAGATTCAGGTTAAGTGGCCAGATGAATTTCAGAGCAGCCATAACATGTTTTCTGTTTGTGTTTGGCACAAGAGTCAGTTCCCTAGCCCTCTTAGTTTAAGAGTGGTTTTACTGACAGTATCATTGGCTAACCACTGGAGGGGAGAGGTTGGAGTGTGGGTCTGGTCTCTGGTTTTAGCCACTTAGGTACCCAAGAGTTCTGTGATGTACTTGTCTTTCCTGCTTAGGCTTAAAAAAGTCCTTGTTTTCATCTTCATCCAGACGTTTTGAAAGAATGCCTTCAAAGAGTTTTTATTTTAGAGTTTTCAACTTCTGTGGGAGGTGGTTGGGTAGAGACATGAATAGATCTGCAAAAAGCCCCTCATTCTTCTTAGGACCAAGTGTGGGAATGAGGCTAGGGAGATTCTCTTCAGCTTCACTAAAATAGAGAATATCTTTTCTTTGAACCCTTGTTTTTCATCACGTCAAGAAAAACTGGTTTATTTAGTTTGATCATTCTGTCAACCAGAACTCTCTTTATTGTGTCATGATGAAAAATGCTGGATCTGGAGTAAAACCCAGACAAGCTTGGGAAAGTCATTTCAACCTCCCTGTACCTCAGTTTCCTCATCTGTAAAATGAAGTTGATACCTCTTAATATATTACCTACCTCACGGGATTGGTGCAAAGAAAGTGATTTGTAAACGCTGTATCATCAGAGAATGTGAGTTGCAGTTTATATTTTTTTGTTATTATATAAAAAGCAACCTTATAACTTTGATGAGCCTAGGCCCTGCAGTGTACTGAAATGCTTTCTGAATTGTCAAAGAAAGTTTTCATAATTTATCTTTGGTGTCATATGTCGTGGTACTTAAATCTATCTTCTAGTTCTTCAAATATATATATCTACCCATTAGAATCTATATATAGCATATACGTGTATGTTATGTGTGTGTATGCATAAAAATATACATGTAACACGCACATTTAATATATACTGTACATGTATGTTATGGTGTGTGTGTATTTATATGCATGTGTGTATGCATATAGCTATAATCTACATACATGCACACATATATAACTGCAATCTATGTATACACATGTAAATATGATCTGTGTGTGTGTATATATATATACGTGCATATATATAGCTATAATCTCTAGAAAGTGATTTCATTTTCTAACCAGATCACTGCATTCTCTGATGATGTTAGATATCAAAGTATTCTGCATTATTTGGACTATTGAGTTTTTTGAAGTTCCTCGTTCACATGTTACAGATTTGCTTTTGAAGAATATTTAAATTAGACTTAACTGTTTAAAAAAAACAGCCTGCTGGTCTTGGTGACTCAGATCTGTAATCTCTGCTTTCCAGGAGGCCAGGGTTGGTGGATTGCTGGAGCTCAGGAGTTCTGAGCCGCAATCCTGAGTCTGGTACAAATATGGTGAGCTCCTGTTGAGTAGCAGGGGGAAGAGAAGCAAGAATCAGTAGTGGAGGGCACCAGACTTGCTAACAAGGGCTGACCTGGCCCTGGTTAGAAAGGGAGGCCAATCAGTAGTAGGATCGGACTTGGGGATGGCCGCTGCACTCCTCTCCTGCTTGAGATAGGGAGACCCGTCCTCAAAAATAAAACAAAACTAAGCTAAAAAATGTAAATTGCAAATATTTTTCTGAGCCCCCCCCACTTATCCACAGTTATAAATATTAGAATCTTAACAGTAGTCTCTGGGACAATCAATTAATCCAGCCTTGTCAATGTCTGCCCTCCTGTAGGCAGAATGAGAGAAGGATCCAGAGAGGAAGCCCTACTAAAGTCTGAGGAGGATCCAGGTTTGGGGTCCCCCCCCACACACTAGAGCTATGGGGCTTTGGGCACATCTCTAGTTTCCTCATCTGTTGTTAAAGTGGGTATTATGATGTCTATCCTACCCACCTCACAAGGCGGTGGCACAGGGAGCACCTTCCAAAACTCACAGGGTTCTTTGATGGGCAGGTTGTTATGAGGCTTAAGATAAGGCGAAGGGATCTCGAGGACGGGTTAGAAGGAGACAGAAGAGGCTTTGGAAGATAGAAGTGGTCCTAGGGTGCCAGGAGAGCAGGGTCTCAGCCTTCAGAAACCCAAGAAGGAGAAGGAGTGAGGGGAAAAGGGGCCATTCAACTTAAACTGATGGCTTATTGAGGGCACAGTTTTAATAGAAAGTGGGAGAGGAGAGGAGATTGAAGGGAGGGAGGGAGGGGAAGAGAGAGAGAGAGAGAGAGAGAGAGAGAGAGAGAAGCACCTGAGGAAGTATTGTGTGGGTAGGGGCAGGGTTTGGGGTTTTGTTGTTACTTGTTTTGTTTTTAAAGATAGGCAAAGTATGGGACACCAGAGGATGTTGATAGTTGTTGGGAGTGCAGCCAAGAGGGAAGGAGGGAATAAGCATTTATTAAGCACCTACTGTGTGCCAGGCACTGTGCTAAGCACTTTACTATTACTTCATTTGATCCTTGCAGCAACCCTGAGAGGTAAGCGTTCTCATTATCCCCATTTTACAGTTGTGGAAACTGAGGCAAAGAGGGGTTAAGTGACTTGTCCAAAGTCTCAGGGTGAGTTTAAACTCAGATCTTCCTGACTCCAGGCGCAGTGCTCTATTCACTGGGTCACCAGCTGCCTCTGTACCAGACTTGTTCTGAGAGGCGGCTTGTTATAATGGATAGAGCTGGGCACTTGGAATCAGGAAGATCTGAGTTCCAGTTTAGGTCTTTCTGTGTTTCTGAATAATCAGGGATTGGGGTGGGATGATGATATCTATAATAATGCAAAAAAAAAAAAAATGTACTCAGCAGCCCTGAATTTAAAACTTTTTTGCTCTTGCTTTAAAAGGGACATTGAAAGCGTTGCTGTTTCTTTCTGTTATTTGCCCCAGATCAAAAAAACTTGGGCTGCTTTGCACGTGTGAAGGTGCCCCATACTGCAGAAACACGAAATACAGAAATGAAAACTGATGGCTAGGGGTGCAGATTGTTTTATAAGAGAATTCACCATGAGTTCCTTTAATGAGGATCTGCTCGGGGGTTTTCAAATGGGATTGAATTTACCCAATGTAAAAAACTGTCACTCAAGGCATACCTGCTTATGCCTGTGTGTGATGGAGTGGTAAGAACTCCAGATCTTGGTTCAAATGCTGGCCCCAAACCTTGCTGCAATGTCATAGGCAAGTGACTACCTCCCTAAGCTACGATTTCCTTATCTCTCTAAAGAAGATACAAATACTCCACTTATCTTGGAGAACTGTTGTGAGAAAGCTTCTGTGAAACCTTTGCCATCTCAGCAGAAGTGATCTCCTTCCATCCCCTCCGCCCTGTCTTTGTATCAAGGCTGGGCCATATCATGAATTGGCCGTTTACCAATCAGGGCTACGTTTGTGTGATTGCCAGGTGCTTCCCATGGGATTCTTCTTCTGACTTTCCTTTTATTTCAGGTTGCAGACAAGGCCGAGTGTGTGGGCTCAGCGCTGCTCCAGAAGGGTTACAAGGCGTCGCCAGATCAATATTTTGGCATCTTTGCTCAAAACAGGCCTGAGGTATTAAGGATTGAGGATGGACTGTTTGACTGCCTGGTCTTTAGCCTTTTGGTTTGCCTGGATTTTTGGTCATGCCTAGGGGTGAATAAGTATTAGCTTTCATGCACAATTTTGCCTTGTGCTCTGCTTCTCACTGAGATCCTGGCTTCATGTGAAGCCATAGATTTCAAGGGGATGCAAACAGATGTTCTCTCGGTGAGTGTCCTCACTAATAATGTGCCTGATCACACACATGTTATTAAAACCTCAGAACATATATTGGACAAAGACGAAACTTCTTTGTGTAAGGCCTTTAGTAAAAAAAATAAATAAAAATATTGTAACTTAGTAAATGAGCAGAAACCAAGTTAAAAATTTTCCAGTGAAAATACTCATTTTTATTCTTGCAACCAATGTTTTTGTTCTAGTAAGATTGTAAAAGTTAAAAATTAAATTCCTTGAGGATTGCCGTTAACACAGAAGAAAGCGCCTCAGGACTGGATAGCCCGTGTTAACTTGCAGCTTACAGCATTTTGTTACGTCCTTTCTACCAGACGGTCACACAAGATGTCAATACAAACACGGAGCAGATCAGTTAAACACAAATTACAAACATTTGTGATTTGACAGTGCAAAAGCAGTCGGGTTATTCTGCCACCAAGTCGGTCATCAGAGGAGCGGTTCCCACTTAAGCAGCGGTGTCACTCGTCCATCTTAGCATCTTCGTAGTATTCCTCCTCTTAGTCATCTTTGACCATCCGGACTGGTTTGCTGTCATTTTACCGTGTCATCTGTCGTAGACAAAAACAAAACACTTCAGGCAGAATTCTGTATCTCCTTCTTAGTTTTAAATATGGTGCATTGTTCATGTATAAGTAGAGAAAAGACACACTCTAAGTGAATGAGTCAGCTACCCTATCGAAGGACGATTTTATAATGAAGCAAAATTTAGAGCCGGTTGTTTACTTGATAAGAGAACAGCAGCTCCCTTTTTTTTCTCCTTTACAGTCACACTTGTTTAAGAGGTGAAGTTGTCTCTCTTATGCTACATTAAAATAGCATTTTCTGCAGAGATGCATTATGTTTCTGTCTTTGTGCAGTGAGCAAACAACATGTACCCTGTATTGAACAGTCAAGCAATCCAGAATTTTGGGAAAGAGAGCTACAGATCGAGAGGTAGAGAGACACAGAAAGAGGAAGAGGGAGGTGTAGACACAGATAGAGACACAGAGATGGGGGCGGGGTTGGGGAGAAGGATCGGAGGAAGGGTCAGGGACACCCAAGAAGAGTGTAGACAGTGCCCTACAAGTCTTGACGCCATTCCAGTAGCTTTAAACTGCACTAAGACTTTGGGGACACCCTGTCTACTTCTGCCTTTCCTAAACCAGAGGGGCAACTGTTTTTTACGTCCCAGTCAGGCAGGCGACATTTCACGTTCGTTGCTTCCATGACACTATCTATCCATCTCATCCTCTGCTATCTCCCCCTCCTTTTGCTTTCAACCTTTCCCAACGTCAAAGTCTTTTCCAATTAGTCCTGCCTTAGCCCTTTATTTTGTACTTTTTTCATAGAAGCTCAGAAAAAGCTCGGTTGGAAAAAAAAAGAAAAGAAAAAAAAAGAAAAAGCTCAGTTGAAAGAGACTTGAAAGGCCTTGTCGTCTAAACCCCTAAACATCTAAATCTGAACAGGAATCCTTCATTAATTGGTCATCCTGCCTCTACTTGAATACCTCCAGGGAAGGGTACCCCTTCTCCATCCTGTCTCAACTTCTGAAAACATTCCTCTCTTGGATACCTCTAATTGTTAGGTAGTTTTTTTTTTTTTTTAGTTTTGTTTTTTTGGTGAGGCAATCGGGGTTAAGTGACTTGCCCAAGGTCACACAGCTAGTACGTGTCAAGTGTTGGGTCTGAGGCTGGATTTGAATTCAGGTCCTCGTGACATCAGGGCTGGTGCTCTGTCTACTGTGCCACCTAGCTGCCACCGGTTAGGTAGTTTTATCAAAAATTACTTGTGCTTTTCTGCAGCTTCCGTGCAGAAGTCTGAGCCTTCTTCCATAAGATGACTGTCTTTGGGTATTTGAAAGTGTTTTTTCTCCCCATCCCCACCAAGTCTTCCTTATTCCAGGCTAAAAATCTCCAGTTTCTTCAAACCTGATAATGACATGAACACGATCTCCAGACTTTTTCTTGCTCTCCTGTAATTGCTTTCTTCTAGACTTGCTTTCCCTTATCAGTATTCTTCCTAGAAGGTGGGGTCCAGACCTGAAGACAGTACTGTAGATGTTGTCTGACCAGGGCATAGGCAGTAAGGACTGCCACTTCCTTTGTTCTGAATACCTTGTAGCCTAAGAGAGCATTTGGGTTGTTTGGTTTTTTTCCTAGCTATTTTTTCCTAGAATCCTTATATTATTTAAGTTCACACATATACATACATATTTATGCCTTGTTTTCTTGACTGGACTGTAAGCCCCCTGAAGGCAGAAACTACATTTTACACTGTTTTGTCCGCTATACAGTTCTCAGCATGGTGTCTGGCGTATAACTATGTTAGAGAGCTCTAGATGTTTTTTTAAGATGAACTTTTAGTACATGATGCTTCTATGACCTTTTTTTTGTTTTGTTTTGTTTTCTCTTCCATCCCCCACCATGTAGTGGGTAATTGTCGAACAAAGTTGCTATACATACTCGATGGTGGTGGTCCCTCTTTATGATACCCTTGGAAATGAAGCGATAACATACGTAATTAACAAAGGTAATTTGTTCATGTTCTTTCAACTAGATGTTGGCTTAGCAATTGATGTTTCTTTTGAATATTTATCTTCTATTTAATTTGGGGGTGGGTTTTTTTTAAATGGTGTTTATAGTATCATGGTACATTGTACTTGGGCCTTCAATAATGCCAAGTTTAATTTTAATTGTATCTTTTCTTTTGCAGCTGAACTGTCTTTGGTTTTTGTTGATAAGCCAGAGAAAGCGAACCTCCTGTTAGAATCTGTAGAAAACAAGCTAACCCCAGGTCTTAAAGTCATAGTCATCATGGATCCCTTTGACAGTGATCTCGTGGAACGAGGCAAAAAATGTGGAGTGGATATAATGAGCATGAAAGCATTGGAGGTAATTACACAGGATTGTTCTGCTGGCATGGGGAATCATAGCATGCAAGGGCTGGGAAAAACCTCAGGTAATATCATCCAACTTGCCCACTTTTCAAATGAGGAAACTGAGACCTAAAGAAATTAAGTGACTTGCCAGAGAACACGCAATTAGTTAGTGGCAGAGGTATAACTAGGATGTAGGTTCCCTAATTTCTAAATCCAATGATTTCCCCAGTTTATCATCCTGCTTTCTTGTGAATTTTTTACCGAGGGGTTAATTGGCTCCTTGGTCCACATATTCATAGCCCAAGAAAGGCAAGGTCGTGGGTTTTAATCCTTGTGTGTGCCAATTGGCTTCATCTTGTTCCATGACTATAGACAGTACTTCTAAGCTGGATTGGTCATTTTCCCTAGCCTAGTTATATAACTAAGAAAGTACAAATCCTTCTCTGTCTCTGGGACAGACAACTTACATGTGTCCAACAGAGTTAATACTAAAAGAAAACACATTGTGATGAACTTTGAAGTAGTCAGATATTTAGATATAGAGTAGTACTTATTATGGCCAAAGACCATGGGAAAAGTACCTGTGGTTTGTTGCTTGGAAGCAGACTTCCTAAAGTAACTCTTGCCTTCTCGGCCTTTTTGAATGTGAATTAGACTTTCAGGTTTCCACAAATTGGAAATCTGAAATGTGTGCTTGAAAGGTAGCATAGTATAGTGGATACAACACTGGGATTGGAGCCAGGTTGTTATTATTGTTGAGTAGCGTCCAGCTCTTTGTGAACCCATGGACCATGGCTTGCCAGGCCCTTCTGTCCTCCACTATCTCCCAAAATCTATCCAAGCTCATGTTCGTTGTTTCCATGACCCTGTCCCTCTCACCCTCTGCCATCCCTTCTCCTTTTGCCTTCGGTCTTTCCCAACATCAGGGTAAAATGGGTTAATTCCCACTTCTGATGTTACCTATGTGACCTTGAGAAAGTCAACCTCTCTAAGCCTCAGTTTTTTCAACCGTAAAGTGAGGGGGTTTGACTAGACAGATCTTCTCTCTTCTGTGTCTTAAATCTGGGGTCCAATGAACTTGTGACTCTAGCTAAGTCAATTGACCCACTTGAGTTTCCATTTCCTTATGGAAGATGGAAATAATAGCAACTATGTCACAGTGGGGTCGTGAGAACTGAAGGAGATAAAAGTACTTAGCAAACCTGAAAGCATCATAAAAACAAGTTATTATTCTTAGTTCATGATATAGTCCACCCAGATAGTAACTTCCTAGATGTCTGAAAAGCAGGAAGCTATTAATTTTTTTTTTTTTTTGGTGAGGCGTTTGGGGTTAAGTGACTTGCCCAGAGTCACACGGCTAGTGAGCATTATGTGTCTGAGGCTGGATTTGAACTTAGGTCCTCCTGACTGCAAGGCCAGAGTTCTATCCACTGCACCACCTAGCTGCCCTATTTAGAATATTCTTATAGAAATGTGTCTCCCTCAAAGTGCCCTCCTGAGAGCTTCTCCCTTAAATATTCATTTCTCTTTCTAAAGGTGGCAGAAAGGTCAAGATTCCTGCAAATGTGGATTTCTAGAACCTTCACAGGCTTCTCATGAGTGTGAAAGCTAGAGGTAGTTGGATCTCTTTGGGCTGGGCCGACACTTAAGTCTCTGTTGTAGAGGATCTGTTTCTATTTATTTTTGCCTTTTTCACCAAACTTAATGTATCCATTGTATTACATGAGCCAGCAGGATGTGTGTGTGTATCTCAGGCATGTCCTCCTCTGCGCACACACATTTTTAAAAAGGGTGTCTGTATGTAAGTCATACCTCCTGGGCTGGAAAAAAAATTGTATCAAAAGATGATAATGTCAAAAGAAATTTATATTTAAAATAGGCAGAACACTTAACTATCTTCAAATAATACTGTTTGTTTCCAACACCAAAGACCTTAGCACCTCTTAGATAAGAACAGTGGAATCTGTTTGGAAAAGTGATGCATAGTGCTTAATTAGGTTCAGGTTTACTTTCATCCTAATTATGATAGTTATTTGGTTCAGAAAATTATGCTTTCTTCATTGGAGAGTTAGCTGTTGAGTGAAGGATACCAAAGTGTCTGTGTCCTGTACTTAGCACAGCTCTTACCGCATAGCATCAAGACCAGACCAGATGGTAACTTAAATCCTATTTTCCCCCTGTTCTCTGTTTTAGGACCTGGGAAGAACTAACAGGAGGAAGCCAAAGGTACGTGTGTAAGGAAATCATCCCGTCAGAGTTTTGTTGTCTTCTCAGCACTGCCTCCTTTCTGTGGCATGAAAATATCCAAATCATCTCAGGACAGCAGGAGAGCCCTTAGCCTCCTTGGAATGTGTTATCCTTGACTGGCTTCTTCAGGCTCATACTAAACTTGTTCCTAACCATTTTAGCCTCCATCGCCTGGTGACCTTGCCGTGATTTGTTTCACCAGTGGGACAACAGGTAAGTTTTGAAATGGGAGAGCCTTTGCATAGTAACTGGAAGGTTTGTGCTTCTTTCAGAGAATGAAACCCTTTTCCTGTTCTTGTTACTGATTGCAGTAGATAGATTGTGAAGGCTGCTTGGCCTGGTCCACAGTGTGCCTTCTCCGTGTTTTATAGAGAACTTTAAGCATCTAGGAGAGCAAAGGCATCAAACTCAAGTAAAAATGGCGGCCAATAATCTGTACCTAAGGATCTCTGTGGACTGCATATTAACTTCATTTTAAAATATTTTTATCTAGGTTTCACTGTTATTTTTTATTTCTTTTGTTAAATATTTGCCAAATACATCTCAATCTGGTTCCAGCCCATTGGGGAATGCAAGTGTGTGATAACCTCATTCAGTAGGGTCTCCAATAATTGGTGATGAACGTAGCCGTTCTCTAAGGCTGATGATGATGCCTTAGGTGATTTGGAGGGTAGGAATCGCTGGTTTTCCGTTCTTGCTGCCCACCATTCAAACTTGACCATTTGTATAATGATGACAGTAAAGTTTACTCCGCTCAGCCACTGGATTTTGGCAGAGGGGCGTGATATGACAAGTATTGAAGGACTTGACTTATTGGACTTGTGTTTTCTAGCCTGCTGTCAATCTTAAGAGGCATTCTTAAATGCCTTGTCATATAGCTGGGTGGCTCAGTAAACAGGGGGCTGGCCCTGTAGTCAAGGATTTGTCTTCCTGAATTCAAATCCAGTTTTAGACACTTAGTAGCTGTATGACCCTGGGCAAGTCACTTAACCTCTGTCTGCCTCAGTTTTCTCAACTGTAAAATGGAGGTCATAGTAGTACCTCCCAGGGTTGTTGTGAGGATCAAATGAGATAACATTTGCAGTTCCTGATTCATAGTAGGTACCCAATAATGGCTAGCTATTGTTGTTGTTGTTGTTGTTGTTATCTTCCTTAGAATGTGTTCCATTGACTTTAACTCTCTTCTGCTCCCACTGTGTTCTGCAGGCAATCCCAAAGGCGCATTGCTCACCCATCAAAATATAGTGAGCGACTGTTCGGCTTTTGTGAAAGTGACACAGGTAACCTTTGGAAATGCTGGAATGGCCATCTGTGTTAGTTGGCATTAAGCCACAAGAATTTATGTAGTTAAGCCCATAAGTTCTTTGGTGATCTCATTGGAAGTGTGGGCGATTTTTGAATTTTCATTAAGATGTGGGTGGAGCGCACTCATAAGGTCCCCTTCTCTAAAATGGTGATCTCATGACCCTGCATCCCAACTCCTGCCTGCCACTGTGGAGGCAGATTGGCCGGTAAAAGCTCTTAAAAACTTGGTCAGTGAAACTGCATTTGGATGTTGCCATAAAGATTTTGTTAAGAAAAAAAAAAGTACAGAGGCTGGCCTAGATGTGTTATATCTGCTTGACTGATAACATTTCAGCATCCCTTTGAGGATGCTGAATGATGCCTGATGGGTAGGCTTGTTAATACTTTTGGATCATCCCAACTTCCCACGGTCTACCTTCTTGTGAAGAGGTTAAAATTTGTCATCCCGGCTGCTTTTAATTCTTGCCTAATGTATTTGTTGTCTCCTCACTCCCAGTGGGACTTGGGCAATCCCTTATTTGATGATGTAGTGTCAGGACAATCTACATCACCTTTGTCCTGAAAAGAACATTCTCTTTGCCCAGCTTGAGCCTTACACATGTGACTTTTGCAGTCTTCCTACAATACTCAGTTCCCTTAATTTTTATGGCAGATTTTCACACTTAGGTTCAGGAAGTGAAATCCTATTATTGAATAATGAGAGAACATGGATCCATTTGGGGTCTTGCAATTTTGTTGTTCAGACTCTTCCCTCGATCCCCTACCCCAAAGCACTTTTTAAAAATGTGTTCAGCATCTTACTCAAGTGAAATTTTTACTTGTTATTCCTTCTTCTGAGAAAAACTAAGGGAGGTGATATGTTCATGCAAGGCTTTAAAAAATCAGTTATAAAAATGAAATGGAGTTTTCAAGTCTGTAGAAACTTTAAATCAGACCGATCGGGAGTTCTTTCCATTCTAAATCTGTGGGTACAGAGACAGTCCAAGTTGGACTCCTCCAAATGGTGACCTCCATAGCTATTGTCCTTTGGATTTACAGGTGGTTGGGATGCAGGTTGGGTTGGGTTGGGTCGGCGTATAACTACAGTCTGATGGGTAAGAAATTCCTTCTGTTGCTAACAAGTTTGCCCAGGTTGGTACTATGATTACTCCAACTTGTGTAGAATTTGTGACAGATTCTTGATGGGGTGGGAGAGCAAAAATGGAAAGCAGAAGTAGGTATACCACTCTCATGTGAGCTCATCAGCCCACCCACGCATACCTGTACAGGGTTGATGCTGACAGATGTCTTATTTTGGCCAGAATTCTATCCCAAGTATATCAGCACCCTGTGCAAACAACTGCCATGCCGTGCTTGCCTTTAAAGTCCAATATAAACCCTTTGGGGGGGGTTAGACCAAACTTTGGCAGTAGGTGTTGGGGATGTTACTCAAAGGTGTGCAAGGTAGAGACTTTATTTACTGGGGGCAACAGATCACTTTGTGTTGGTCTGAAGTTTATTTGAAACCAATGAAATAAGCAAAATGGAAGATGAAATATTGGTTTAAAATGAAGAATGTTGATAAGACTCCAGCTCCTGAAATCACTTTCAAGCCTCTGAGTGTAAGTATATTGGTGCTGGGTTCTTTTTCCTCTTTGTAATGTTACGGTATTGCTTATATGGGGATGTGACTTCCTACATTCCTGACCTGTAGGTTGAAACTGGTATTGCTAGGAAGGGGCAGCAGCGGTGGGTTTTTATTTCTGAACAATTAGAGCACATAATCCCTTAATATCCTGACTGGGGGAAAGGGGATGGGCAGAGCAGGGGGTGGAGAGGGATGGGATTGTCCTAGCTTTGACTGAACCACCTTTTAGAAAAGAAATGGTAGCTCAAATATCAAATAACTCATTTAATACCATCCTTTGGCTAATACTGATTACTTGTCAGTAATAAATACAAAAGAAGGGAGTATTGCATAGTGGTTAGAGAGCCAGCCTTGCCAGGAAGACATTGGGTTCTGGTCCCCTTTATGTCATATACTGGCTGTATGAGCCCAGCCAAGAGATTGAATATCTCGGTGTCCCTGGGCAACCTTCTGAGACTCTTTAAGTTGCTAATGTATCTACATCAGTAAAGAGGTTTTTCCTCTCCAAGAGTTTCCCACATACTGATGAAATCAAAGCCCCAGATGCCCCAAAATAGTGTGTCCTCTCCCTCAATAAAGTTAAGGTAATATGTGCTCAGAAATACGGGGGTGGGCAATGAATGGAAATCTTAATGGTCTTGTGCTTCTCTGCCTTGCTGGTATCTTTGCTTGCAGGGTGTGGTGACTCCTTCTCCAGATGACATTTTGATATCTTTCTTGCCTCTTGCCCATATGTTTGAGAGAGTTGTGGAGGTAGGCACTGAATTTATTTCAATTGCTTTTTTTTTTTTTTTGCATGTTTGCTCAGTTATTGTCTTTTCACAGAAAACACTTCATTTGAACTCCAGTGACTCACACATTTCATTTTTACCACTTGCTCACATGTTTGAGAAGTTAATTCTGGTAAGGAGATTGGGATCCAGTGTGGTATGGTATTGTAAACTAATCTCTTGCCTTGTATCATGCACAGCACCCAGATTATGGAGAAACAGTGTGGGTGTCACCCTTGTTTTTTCCCTATTACCTGGTGCAAAGTTCAACACATCTACATTACCAGTTCACTGCCTCTCAATTTTTTGTTGTTTAAAAAGGAAATTTGATCTTTTGATCCGATTCTACCCCGTCTTTTGACCCAGAAACTAAAGTCAATGTGAAGTCAGTATAATTTTGTCCTTTTTTGGTTTCTAATAAGCTGAATTATTCAAGACTTGCCCTCGTGTAGCATTTGAGGCAACTAGATGGTAAGTGGAAAAAGTGAGTGTTGGACTTGAAGTCAGGAAGACTTGAGTTCAGACCCTGCTTCAGGTACTTGCTAGCTGTGTGAACCTGAACAAGTCACTCATCTGTAAAATGGAGATAATAATAAAACCCATTCCCCAGGGTTGTTGTGGGGATCAAATTAGATAATATGTGTAAAGTGCTTTACAGTACTTAAAAGTGTTAGATAAATGTTAGTTATTATGGGTCAAAATGTACAAATGGGCTTATTTTTATAACACATTCTGGTTTGATTTGAGAAAGGAGAAAGTCTGTAAATAGATTTGGCAAGATTGCCTTGACATAATTGCATGACTCCACCCAGCCAAGAATGATTTCTCGGTTTCATTTTCAGGGTTACAAATCTGAGAGTAAGGAATTACATTAGATGCAGAGAGAAGTTAAGAGAACAGAGGAGCTCACTGCAGGTTTCAGTAACTACCCTGTCACTCTGAAATAGTGTTTTCTGTAAAGTGGAGTCCCTTCATGCTAAGGATCAGACTGGTCATTGGTAGCTGTCTTTAACCTGATCACTAGCAAGTGGTAAAATGGGCTGTGTTCCTAAAAAAAAAAAATCTTTGGTGACCATGTTTCAAACATGATGTACAATGGTTCTTAAAGGGCCATGCATGTGGAACTATAGAAGACACCTGGAAACTATTTTGTTGCTGTTCAGTTGTTTTTAGTCATCTTCGTGACCCCATTTGGGGCTTTCTTGGCAAAGATACTGGAGTGGTTTGTCATTTCCTCCTCTAGCTCATTTTACAGATGAGGAAACTGAGGCAAACAGGATTAAGTGACTTGCCCAGAGTCACACAGCTAGTCAGTGTCTGAGGGCAGATTTGAACTTGAGAGAATGAATCTTCCTGCTTTCAGGCCTGGCACTTTATCTACTGTGTCTCCTCACTTCCTGAAACAAACTATGTTGAATGAAAACCTGCTGAAAGTTCTCTTTTGAATACAAATTGAATTGTTCCTGAAGAGAGAAGTTAATTTAATTTGGGTGTACAGACTTAGTGAATGTAAGGGATAGATATGCAGTGGAATGTGTCTCCACCTGGCAAAACACCACAACCTGCCTGAGACTCACTGAGGTTGAAAGTCTAACAGCCTTTTGGAGATTTAAAAAAAAAAATAAGCTTATTATAGTAAAATAAATTCTAATAAACTTGAACTTTAGGTAATAGTTGAAAACATTAGGGTGAAGCAGTAGCATAGGGAGCTAAAATTTCCATTTGCTCCTCTCCACCCTCACAGTCTGTCATTTGAAGTACTGATTGTAATGAGGTTACACTTTTCTCCCCAGACTCTAGTCTGTGCAAAACATGAAAGCCAGCTGGAACTCTGCCGTAGGGTAATGATGGCAAACATCATGCAGCACCTCTCTCTTTACCTTTGTTTGAATGGAAATCAGTGTAAAAATGGTCACACTGATTATTCTTAATAATTTTCGCAATTGTTTTTCAATATATATCTACATATATAGTTTTCCCTTTCAAAGAAATCACATTTTTAGGAGTGTGGATTACATATAGAACAATATGGAAGATTTTTTTAAAAATATGTTTTGTTGAAGTTTTTTTTGTCTTTACATCTGAGTCATATCTTCCCCCTTTCTCCCTCCCCCCTCCCATTTGAACTCATGGCAAAAACAATTCAGCAGGGACAGCTAGGTGACTCAGTGGATAGAGCAGTGGCCCTGAAGTCAGGAGGACTTGAATGCAAATCTGTTCTCAGACACATAACACTTATAGCTGTGTGACTCTGGACAAGTCACTTAACCCCAGTTGCTTCACCAAAAAAAAAAACCAAAAAATTCAGCAGAAATATCTGCTCCATGGACCATACCTGAAACAGTATACACTATTCTGTACTAGTAGACCCCTACCCCTTTACCATGAAGGATGGTATCATTTCCTTACAACCTCCCAGGCAAGATACAGCATCTTCAACTAAAACCAAAAAACAGACAAGCATCTCTTCCTCTAATAAATAAAACGAAATGTGTCCCAGTTCCAGTTCTTCTCTACCTTAAGGATTGTATTAATCCTAAGATATATCATCTAATATTAGAATGGCCCCAAAATTTTAACCAAAAATTCTTATCCAGGCCTGCCCTCATTTCATAATATTTCAAACATGCACAGATTCATGGGTGTGAGGATTCTCTTCATCATTGAAGACCATAATTACTTGTTGTCTGTAGTAGACCATTTTCATGAACTACAGCTAAGAACATTCATCACCTAGTGGCTGCCCTCCTGATAATGAGCCTTTCTGGGCTTAGCTAGGCCCAATCTTAGACTCTAGAACATAGCCCATTGCCCAGCTGGCCCCTAAAGCCATAACAGCGTCTAAGTCTTTGCCAGGTCCTGCAGAGTCCTTCAGAACCACCTACCACCATTTACACCACTCTGAGGTATCAAAGGACTTCAATGGATGTTATTATTTACAATATTAAACTAATGTTCTGACCCATATTATTTGGCAGTAATGTCATGATCAGGGGCCTCAGAGACCGTCTTGTTTAAACCCCTCGTTTTATAGATGAGGAAACTGAGACCCAGAGAGATTATCGGGGTACTCAGGCTCTAGGGCAAGCGTTCCTTTCATTGTACAGATAGCTCATTTAAAAAAAAAAAAAACCGACCGTACAATATATCAAACTCCACTATAATTATGCCCTCCAGCCAGTTGTCCATATATAAAAAATTCTGTAGTAACTGATTCCTGTAACATTATTTCACCTATTTTTATGTTTTTGTGGCATACCAGTGAACAATCCTAGATGGGATGTGACTGGGTTAGAGAATTTAAAGGTATTTGGAACTTGGTGGCCAGACCCAAACTGAGATGATCTCACCAGAAAGTCAGCCAGTTCCTGAATTCATGCCTTCCTATTCCCTCTCTCCAGTGTGTAATTCTCTGTCATGGGGCTAAAATTGGATTTTTCCAAGGAGATATCCGGTTACTTATGGATGACCTTAAGACGCTGCAGCCTACCATCTTCCCTGTGGTTCCAAGACTGCTGAACCGGATGTTTGACAGAGTAAGTTCACGCCTATTCAGGGGAATTGGAATGGGGAGAAACTCTAGCTCCAGGGAGGAAGGAGTCTTTTGCATGGAATATAATTGAAGTGCCCTGAAAGATGAGCATGGAAAAGCAAGAAGCATTTATTAAGTGCTTACTTTGTGTTAATCACTGGGAATACATATGCCAGTAAAAAGAAAGATATTCCTTGCCCTCAAGGAGCTTACATCCTAATGAGAAAGACAGCGCACAAAAGGGAGCCAAAAAAAAAGGGAAGGGGATTTAATCAGGGGTGTTCTGTTGAAGGCTGAAAAGTCAGGAGGTGAAAGAAGGTTGGCCAGACTGGGCTGCTCCCCAAAATGAAGGCCCCAATGGAGGAGGAGCTCCCAGTGGGAGAAGGTGGCTAACATGGTGGAGGAGGCATTCCAGGGGGAGGGAGGAGTCCTCAGGAGCCCAGGGATGTTCCAGAATGTGACAGCGGCTGAGGAGACATGGTGGCAAAGCCTGGAAATAAGAAGCAGAGCCAGGAGGGAGGAATGAATATGGGAATATGACATGAACCGTACCCGTAATAGCTTTAATAGCAGGGGAGAAGTTATTGACTGTATGTTCATTGTAAAAGTCAACTTCAAATTAAAATGCTATACAAACCCTTTTTTATATGAGGGTGAAGCTTCAAGCCATTCTGTGGAGCAATCTGGTAATCATTACTGGACTTGTTAGATTTTTGGACAGGCCAACACAATGATGAAACGGTGGATCCTGGACTTTGCTTTTAAGAGAAAAGAGGCAGAACTCCGAAGTGGCATAATTAGAAACAACAGCCTATGGGACAAAATTATTTTCCACAAAATTCAGGTAATAACTGGACATGGAACAATTTCTCTTACCGCTTAAACTAGCCAGGGTCCAAATTTCTAAAGGGGCTTTTGAGGAGGAGGATAAAGAGGATAGAAGGTGTGTGTATGTGTGTGGTTTTATTCCTTGGATACATAAATTTTGAAATACCATCATTGGCATGAAGCTAGAAGGGACCTCAGAGACCATCTTGTCTGGAACGTCTTAAACTTTTTTTACTCAGGACCCCTTTTCACATTTTGGCAGACTTTATTGGCATTGCAGGGCCTGAGGACATGCACAATGCAAAGTGCCCATGCTGTGTGTTTAGAACCAAGGCTGTAGTGAAGTTGCACTTTGCAACACAGGCAAGTGCTTGCTAGGAACACCTTGGATTCATTGCATGTTTGATTTTTAATTAATTGTTGGTTATTGCCTATTCAGAAACCTTATACTGTTGCCAAATTTTTCACAACCCCCTATGGGGTCACAACCCACAGTTTAAGAAACACTGAATTAGTCCAACTTCCTCATTTTACTGAGGGAAGGGAAAAGGAGTCACTTGGCCAGGATCATATATGTAGAAAGCATCAGAGGTGGACCTTAAACCCAAGTACTTTGATTCTACTGCTCTTTCTATGGTAGCAATAGCAGCAGCAGCAGCAGCACTAGTAGTAGTAGTAGTAGTAATACTAATAATAGTAATAGTAGTGTTTTCTTGACAAAGATACTGGAGTGTTTCACCATTTTCTTCTCCAGTTCATTTTATAGATGGAGAAACTGAGGCAAACAGGGTTAAATGACTTGCCTAGGGTCACACAGCTAATAAGGGTCTGAGGCCAGACTGGAATTCAGGAAAATGAGTTTTTCTGGCTCCAGGCCCTGGCGTTCTATCCACTGCACCACCTAATTGCCTCACAGGTTTTATAGGGCGTCCCCAAAATCTTAAAGCTTCACTAAGACTTTTGAGGCATCCTATATTATACTCATTTTATAGATGAGGTTAAAATTCAACCCAACAATTAATTATTTAGTGTCTGCCATGTGCCTGACACCATGCTATGCACAGGGGATACAAATACAAAATGAAAAACAACCCTTGCCTTTGAGGTTCTATTTCCAACATGTAGGTAGTTTAAAATAATCTAGATAGGAATTGGTGCTACAGGACTGAAGCTTGGGAGAGAGGTTAGGGCTGGATATGTGGAACTGGGGATCATTGCCATAGCAATGATCATTGAGCCCATAGGAACTAATGAGATGACCAGAAGTACAGAAAGAGGAAGAAAGAGGCCCCATGGCAGAGGGACCAGCCTGCCTGGGAGGTGGGTGAGGGATGGCACTGCAGCAAAGAAGACTGAGGAGGAGTGGTCAGTCAGACAGGAGGGAGGAGAACCAGGAGATGGCAGTGTTTCAGAAACCCAGGGGAGAAAGTGTGTCCCCTGGTCACACACACAGAGCTTGCTAGTTGGGAGAGGTGGCAGTATTTGAATCCTGACTCTGGACCCAGCCTTCTAGATTGTCTGACTTCTGTCGAGTCACATTAGCCTAAGCACAAGTTAACGTGACTTTCGGAGAACAGAATTGGAGCTGTGGACGGGGCGCTGGTTCAGAAGAGGTTGCACTGTGTTAGAAAAATTCCTAACGGTGCTCAGAGATAAATTGTTGGTAGCATGAATTCTCAGGTGGTCACTCAGCATCCTTTTTCTTTTTTCCCTCTCTTCCCCTTTAAGGCAAGCCTTGGAGGGAAAGTAAAGTTAGTGATCACTGGAGCGGCTCCTATATCAGCAACTGTTCTTACTTTTCTGAGAGCAGCACTTGGATGTCAGGTAACTTGTTGAAGTTGTTTGGGGATTTCTCCAGATGGGTGGTGATCTTGGGGAAGCGTGTGTGTTTTATTCCTTGAGTAGTGGGCAGCATTTTATTTGATGGTTTTGTGGCTGGAAGAAGAAAAGACAAAAATTCCAGCAAACGTAGGGAAGGGTTATGCATGTTGTCATTCCTCAGGGTCCAGTCTTTGTGTCTTTTGCATGATGATGTGAAAGTGCATGTGCTGTTCTCCACCTTGGTTAGTGACATGCACTCTTTAGGCACAGTTGGGCGTAGCGTAGTCTTGAACCGTGGAACATAAAACCCCTGTGTGCCCTTTCCAGCCGAAGCCTGTCTCTGTGCCCTCCTGTCCTTGGTACACCATTTATGAATGGGACATTCACATCTGCCATACTGACCATTGAAAGTCTTTGCTGTTTGTTCAGTAGCTGGGATTGTTGTACTTTGAAGTAAGGGAATTGTCTTTGTCTTTCATAATAATAACGAGAGCTAGCACATATAATACTTTAAGGTTTACAAAATACTTTTTTATGTGTTATCTTATTTGATCATCACAACAAGCCTGTGAAGTAACTGATATTAACCCCATTTTACAGATGAGAAAATCGAGGCATTAAAGAGGTACAGTGACTTGCCCAGTGTCTCACAGCTAGTAAAAATGGCTGGCGTAGGATTTAAACTCAGAATTTCCTGATTCCGACTGTAGCACTCCCTGTGCTCTACCACCTGATTGCCCAACTGGTGCTCTAAAGGCCTGGCCCACCTTTTCATGGAGCCTGCCCGGCTGAGTCTGGAGAGTCTCCACAGGTGACCCAGAATTTCCTAGTGCTCACTTCAGAGATCCATGGGAAAATCGTGAGGTGCCAGCATTTCTCATAGATAAACACAACTCTCTTTTCTTTACCAAGAAACCCTAAGTTTTCGTGTAACCTGGACTCCCTGGAAACCATTTCTTTCTTTGATGTCTAAATCTTCTCATTTCTTCGCTGAGGGACCCTTTTTTGGGACTCTCTGTCACAGCATGTACGAGTCTTCCACTTAGCTGGATGTGAACTCTGAAGCTAATGGAAACATTGTTTAAGAACGTTTAAGAACTAGGTAGGATTAGTGTTGGTTGCATCAAAATTGAGATTTGAACCCAGGTCCTTTGACTCCAGAGGCAGTGATCTTTACTCTTAATTACAATGATTAGCTATATGTATGTATGTATGTATGTATATACATATGGGTTTGTCTATATGTGTCTATATATCAATAGACAGATGGATGGATGAATGCTATATTTTGTCATGGAGTATCTTGTGGGGTAACCCAAACAGAATTATTCATACATGAGGAATGGCCCTATTTTGTACAGACTGTTAAGCTATGGAATTGATCTTGCCACAGTGAGCAAAATCACCTAGTATAAATAGTTCAAGGTTGTGGGCATTAATTAGACTTCCTAGAAGAGGCTTTCCTTCTCAAAGGAATACGTTGCAAATATTTATGCTTTTAAAAAAACGAAAGAAAGAAAGGAAAAATGTTTTATTCACCTTTTTGTTGAGATTGCTGTTAAGTTTAGAATGAAAGTGAAACAAAAGTAAATAAAATTAGGTTAAACAAAATTTAAATAGTTTGGGGTTTATAGTTCATAGAAAAAGGGAAATATAAATTTTACAAAACAATAATTTCTTAATGCTGTGTTCCTTCTAGTCTCTCTTTCATATATAAACTTGTAACATGTTGTTTTTAATGTCATATCCCACATATAGAAATATATGAAGACATTAGGCCATAGTTGTATAGCTAGAAGAAGGAATTTTAGACGCCATCTAGTTCAGTATCTTCATTTTACAGATGAGTAAACTGAGGCCCTTAGAGTCTTCCCTTCCCAGATCGTCCTCATCATCGTCGTCTTCTTCTTCCTCCTCTTCTTCCTCTTCCTCTTCACCATTCTTTGCCTCATTTCTTATTAGGTCTTAATCACTGAATAGGCATGAAGACCTTAGCTTGAAAAGACCAAGGTCTCCCACTGCATCCAGGGCCATCTGCAGTCATCCTGATCTATATCTCGCCACGTGGCTCTGGAGAAGAAAGTGAGGCTGGTGACTTTGATAGCCCTACCTCACTTAAATTCAGTTCACTTGCATGTCATGGCGTCACCTCCCTGATGTCATGGTCCTCCTGTAGAACGAAGGACAAAGAGCAGCAGCAAACTGAGGCCCAGGAATGTTAAAGTGCTCCAAGGTCCTCCCTTTGCCATGTGTACCTTACTCATTTTATTCAGCTCTTCCCCAGTTGTTGCACAGAAGTCTCCAGTGTGTTGTTAATACAGATTAAGGCATAACAAATGTTTTTATACAGCTCGGTCCTTTTTCCTCTTAGCATCCTCAGAATGTAGTCCCGGTAGTGAGACAGTTGATCAAAGAATATTTTCATTTTTGTTACTCTTCTTTGATAATTGCCATATTGTTCTCAAAAAAAAAAAAAAAAGATTAGCACCTACTCAGTTCTACAAATGGCGTTAGATGTTAGTTTTGCACTTGTTTTCTCATTGGTCATTTTTTTAAAAGATTTGAAGATATGCAAAATATCAGCTTTATTTCAATAATTATGAACCATAAATGACTTAAAAATTTACACAATGAAATATCAAATTATTTAAATGTTATTTCCTTGTGACTGCTACTTCATTTAACATGTTGACACTATCTCACTGTTTATTCTGATGGGCATATAGAACAAACCTGAGCAGCAGATCAACTTGTCAAAAGTTATTACTATAATGTGTTTTAGAGCTCGAGTTGTTGTTTAAATAGACAAAAGTATAATTCAGTATAGCTGATTAGCTAGGGAAAACATGGAGCGTGCACATGGCATGCATTCTTTTTTAGAAATTCTCATGTCTTTAATCTGATTTTAGAAAAATTAACACAAGATCAAAATTCTCAATTTAAAGCAAGGATTATTAACCTAGGGTCTATTAATAAAAGAGAAAAAAAGTATTTTGATGACTACTTCAATATAACTGGTTTCCACAAAATCTTATTCATTTTATGCATTTAAAAACATCATTCTAAGATGAGATCTAAAAACTTCATCACAATAACAAAGGAATCTATGATGCAAAAATGGCTAAAAATTCCCTACTTAATAGCATTGTGTCTTTGTTATTTTTTCAAGTGTTTGTTTTGTATAGTATTTCAGAGTCAGTATTACCAATACTTTATAGCTAACATTTCTAAACTTTTTTTTGCTCCTGACTTAACTCTGGTAATGATTAAGCAAGACTGGCAGCCTTTGGAAACTCAGCAGGATCCGGAAATTATTCTGTGATGGTGTGATGCAGGGCTTCCTAACCTTTTCTGTGTCTTGGACCCCTCTGGCAGCTGAGCTGTGCCTATGGACCCCTTTGCAGAATAATGTTTTTAAAGGCCTAAAATAAAGTCCATAGGATATACACTTATCAAAATGTACATTTTTTAAAGTTCATGAACTCCAGTTGAAGAACTAAATGAGTTGTTAGCAGGTTTGACTAGATGGGTAGATCAGAGGAGTGTCATAAGCATATCTACCTATAATGGGGTAGGCAGAAGCCAGGCCTTAATTAAAGGCACACTGAAGAATGCCTTTTGACATCCTCGTTATGCTGAATTAATCAGTCTCTGCCATAGCCATCAGAGCTGGCCTTGAGGAAGCATCAGGGTGACATAGTCTAAAGCAGTCATTCTCTTACTGCAAATCACAAAATTCTTTGTCATATGGCTGGTTTTCTGTCGTGTGAAGGGCAGCCATGATAACTACCTTCCTACAAATAGGAAGAATAAAAACACATGTCTCATCGGCTAATTGATTGAGCAGATTGAGCCTTGCCCCTTTTTTATATAATCTCATCAAGCACTTTTTTTTTTTAAAGTCCATGAATCCGAGAATCTGGGAAATACTATACACACACATATCCTTTCCTCACACTGGTCAGGTGGAAATTAAACTCAGATAAAGGGCTATCTGGACTAACCTAAGGCATGTCCACAGATACTCAGGGCTTGGTTGAACATGGCCACTTTCAGTAATGACATAAAACTTTTGCCGCCAACAAATAACTTTGAATGTTTTTGATATTGTAGTTCTATGAAGGCTATGGACAAACAGAATGCACAGCTGGATGTTCTTTGACGGTGCCAGGAGACTGGACAGCTGGTATGGTTGTACTTCTCATGACCTCTCTAATGTTAATTTAGTTGATTAGAGATTTAACTGGAGCCCCCCTGACTTCTGTGCATATTGAGTCTTTGACCAAATAGTTTGTAGCCAGCTGAACTATAAAGTAGCTGCCGTGGCATCTGAAGTGAGCTGTGCCAGTCTGGCCTCGCGGGTCTTATCCTCTCCCTACACTTGTGCCTTGAAGAAAGGGACGGCTCATCTCCTATCTTTGTCTTTCCCTCACTGTGGAGCTCACTGTTACGTCCATGTAGGAAATTAATGGAGCTTTGAGGGGTGGCAGGTAGGGAACTTCCCAGGGTGAAAATCTAGTCTGCCAGATCACACCTCGTCTTGGATTTAGTAGAGCAAAGTCCTACTGAGTCACTTAAGGTTAAATAATCTGCTCTGGGTGGTGCAGTTAATCAAGTGTCGGACATAAGACTTGAAACTTTGGAGTCTTCCTGACTCTGCTACAGCAGACCATTTCTCATATATGCAGATATACATACATGTATATACATATAGCATATGTATATATGAGGTTACATACAAATACATTCCTCAGTTATCATCATAGGGTATATGTGTGTACGTGTAATGTTTATGCATACACATGTATATATATGTGCGTAGGGAACATGGAATAAATGTGTTGAATACAAATGTTGTTGAATACAAAATATTCATGGTCCTATTGACCCTCAAAGATTAGTCTTTTGGTCAAGTTATTGGCCTTCAGCAAAGCATTCTAAATGTCTAGCCAACACAGGTTTGTAAAGGGCCTTCCAGCTCCTCCAGTTCTAGACCTGAAACCATTTTTTGTGTAGGGGGCGAGGTTGTAAATATAGACATTTTGAGCTGGAAGAGCAGCTTTTAGCTTAGAGAGGATGTGTATTCTAACCTCCACATTTTACAAATGAGGAACTGAGGCCAGAGGTTAAGTGACTTGTCCAAGGTCACATAGCCAGTATCTGGTCTTCCTGACTTTGAGGTCAGCATAGTCTTCATTATACAACAGAACACATACATACATACATACATACATACACACATACACACATACAAAATATTTATGCAGATGTATGTTTAGGTATATATATAAATTTTATTCATATATATACACACTGTGTGTGCATAGTGTGTGTGTGCACAGCGTGTGTGTGTGTGTGTGTGTGTGTGTGTGAGATCTCCTAGATTATAGGCTTTTTAAGAGCAGGGACTATGTCTTTTAAATTTTTCTCTCTTTCTCCGTGCTTAGCATAATGAATTATACTTTTTCTTTTTTCAGCCCATACTTTTGACCTAATTGTATAAAGGAACTCCCTGATATAGAAACTCCTTCTACATATGCTGATCTAATTTATAATTTATAGCTTTAGAGAGTTACCCAGAAAAGCAAATGTTCAGTGACTTGTCTATGGTCATACACAGCATATGGCAGCATTTGAAAAACAGGGTTTCTAATCCTGGGGCCCATGAACTTTATAAATGAATGAATGAACACTATTTTATAAATAAATAAATATAAATATAAAACTATTTCAGTTTTAATTAATCTCCTTTGTAATTTTGTGTATTTTTATTTATACACGTAAAAACATTACTCTGAGAAGGGGTCCAGAGGAGTCTGTGACCCAAAAAAAGATCAAGAACTGCTGATCTAATACCACACCCCCTCCTAGCTTTACTGATTACTACAGTGGACTCTTTTTTTTGTTTGTTTGTTTTTTGTTTTTTGTTTTAGGCAACTGGGGTTAAGTGACTTGCCCAGGGTCACACAGCTAGTACGTTACAGTGGACTCTTAATAAATGTGTTGGGTGGCTAGGTGGTGAAGTAGATAGAGTGCCAGGCCTGGAGTTAGGAAGATTCATTTTCCTGAGTTCAAATCTGGCCTCAGACACTTACTAGCTGTGTGACCCTGGGCAAGTCACTTAACCCCTTTTCCTTAGGTTCCTCATCTGTATAATGAACTGGAGAAGGAAATGGTGAACCACTCTAGTATCTTTGCCAAGAAAACCCCAAATGGGGTCACAGAGTCAACCACAACTGAAATAATCAAACAACAATAATAAATGTGTTGAATGAATGTTGTTGAATACAAGTTCTTGAGCCAGGTGCCAAGGGGATGGTGGCCAGTCTCAGATGAGTGACCATTTTATTTCATTTGATACACAGGCCACGTTGGTGCTCCAATGCCTTGCAATCTTATAAAGCTTGTTGATGTAGAAGAAATGAATTATTTGGCTGCCAAGGGAGAAGGTGAGGTGAGTAAATTTGTACTGATGGCTCATCCCTTGTCTCCTTTCACCATTCCTGACTTTCAAGAGAAGACAGCTGCATGTTTGAACTTTTAGGTTTAATCCAATTGATGATTCTAGATACTTAATATCTAGATACTTAATACACTTAATATTGTTTAAGATGCCTTTGCTTTTAAATTAGTAGGAGGGAGACACTATGGGCATGGAGGAGAAAAGCTTTGCAGTAATGGCTCTATTCTTCCCCCTGAGGCAGCAGGAAAAGAGCTGGACCCTGGGGCTCGTAGAGACTGGAGGCCTCCAGGGCAGTTGTCCTTGGAGTTAGGTCCTAATTGCCCTAGGTACCAGTTAATGAATTTCTTGCAGATTAAGTAATGAGATCCTAATGACCGAAAAGTACTTTCTTGGGAATTTGGGGCCAGGAGTGAGACAGGGACTAACTACCCTCAGCCCTAAGCATTGTGACCAGAGCCCACCCAACAGCCTGTCTATTACTGCTTGCAGCCAGGGCTTGAAGCAGGGAAGATGGGACCCCAAGATCCAAGGTTGGTCTGATCTCCTTGTAAGGTATTTCTCTGTCTTTGGAGCAACAGAGTAAAAACTTCCAACTACTGTGAGAAAAACACTTTTTTTTCCTTTTCAGAAAAGTCTTATTAAATCTCGTGAGTTAAACTTCACTCTGCTTTAGCAATTCAGATTATGGCATTAATGGTATGAAAATCCCCCTTTTCTCAGATATGTGTGAAAGGGCCAAATGTATTTAAGGGCTATTTGAAGGACCCAGCAAAAACAGCAGAAGCTCTGGATAAAGATGGCTGGCTGCACACCGGAGATATTGGGAAATGGTTACCAGTAAGTAAATCTCTCCTCTTTTCTCTAATACTTGACTCTAAAATGAGGTGGGGTGGGGCAGAATCTGCTGGGTAATCATCATTCGTCTCGAGTTTCTCACCCATTTCTGTCCCCATTGAATCCTCCCTTCTAACAAATAAAAACAGGAAAACGAAAATAGCCAATATATCTGAGAATGTATGCTACATTCTGCCCCTTTAATCTCCCCTTCTCACGTGTTTCATTTTCTGTTCTCCAGGACCAAGATTAATTATCACAATTACCTGGCTTCCTTTTAGGGCTCTTTTTACTTACATTTTATAATCATTTTCTGGTCCCCATTTTTCTTAGCACCAGTTCACATAAATCTCCTCGTGTTTCTCAGAATTCTTCAGAGTCATCATTTCTTACAGTACAGTAATATTCCATTACATTCATATACCATGGTATGTTCAGTCATTTCCTAAATTGATAGGCATTCAGTTTGTTCCCAGGTATTTGCTACCACAGAAAGGCTGATATAAATATTTTGGCATATACTGCACCTTTCATTCTATTTTGAACTCCTTGGGGTATATGGCCAGTAATAATAAAAAACAGTAATGATGGTGATGATGACTGACATTTATATGTGCCAGGCACACTTACTTTATACTTAGAGAAAAATAATGACTTTCTGTAAAAGTTATAAACAGGAATTTGCAGAGTACTCTGATCCAGATATAAGATGGATTAAATTGTGGGTTCTGCTTCTGGCTCAGTCCCCAGTTGCAGCTATGTAACCATGGACAAGTCAGCGTCTCTAGATCTCATTTTTCTCATCTGTACAGTGAGATGGGAGGTTGGGGGTCGGGAGAGAGAAACAAGCACCTAGACTGAGGTGTCAAAACACTTGGCCCTTAGGCCACATAGCACTTCTGAACATGGCCTGAACTGGATTAAAATGTAATTGGGAAATATTTAACAAAATAAATAAAAACACAATAAAATATAGGTAATGTTAATTGATGGCTTCCTAAGTCAGTGAGTGGTCCCCAGGGATCCTTACGTATTTAATAGTAGAGAGCAGGCTGATCCTGGAATCAGGAAGACTTGAGTTCCAATGCCACTTGACTGTCACAAGCGATGCACAGATGAGTCAGTCAACCTCTCTGGTCTCAGTTTCCTCATCTGTCAAATGAAGGGATTGTTCTAGACCGCTTCTAAGGTCTTTTCTAGTTCTAGGACTGTGATATTCTCAGTTTCTTCTAGTTCTAAGATTATGTAACTCTCTTCTCTCTGATTCTCTAAATAGTGCGTTTGGGAATTTAAGAGCAAATAGCTTTGGGAGATGTAAAAAGAAGAGGCCTCATCTTTGGCCCTCATCTTGTGGTTGAGGTCAGGCATCCCTCTTGATATCTGATCCTGAAACCTCATGTGCACATGTTAAATTGGATATGGAAATCACAATTCCTCTTTCCCTCAGGCCCTGGAATCAGATGGGCCAATATTGACTCAGTAGATGTACTCGAGTCATTTGTCACTTGAGGGGAGAATACTTATTTCTCTTCCACCAGGAATACAGAGGAGAGGATAGTAATGCTGCTATTTTAATTAAGTCTGAATTGTGACAAGGAGCTGCTGGTTTCCATGTCAGAGCTGTTTCTTTTGTGGGTACAAATCCTTTTTTCTTCTTTCCTATCCAGAATGGTACCTTGAAGATCATTGACAGGAAAAAACATATATTCAAACTGGCACAAGGGGAATACATAGCGCCTGAAAAAATTGAAAATATCTACCAGCGAAGCGAGCCTGTAGCTCAGGTGTTTGTACATGGGGAAAGCTTACAGGTATGTTCTCTGAGTCGCCATGTTTGTGTTTTAATGGTTACAGCTATGAAGCAGTGGGAGCAAATAGCCATTAAGGCCAAGAATCTGAAATGCACAGCACCAGCCTTGGGCAGCCTGCCTCCCAAGTGATTAATGGGCAGGTGTGACAAGGCTCCTGGAAAGCTGATTCTCTATCGGTCAGCTTTACACTAAAGCCTTCATTAAGCAGAGGGATTGAAGGGGGATGGGATGGTTTACCAGGTCAGAGATTTTTGTGAGAACCAGGAAGGGTTTGAACATGGCCCACTGGGGCTTTGAGCCTTCGTTCACAGTCAGTACACATGATAAAATCGGTGCTTCCTCAGCAAAGATCTTGTCATGCAGAAATAGAAATGGGAATGTCCTTTAGATTCCAGTAAATTGAGGTTTTAGTAGCCTTCTATTAGCTATCACTATTAGGGTTCAGGATTTCCCCCATACCATCGTGGATGCTCAGGGACTCCCAGACAAGGTATGATTGTAATTGACCTGTGTTATGTGTGTGTTAAAGGCATTCCTCATAGCTATAGTGGTACCAGATGTGGAGATACTGGCTCCCTGGGCCAAAAAGAAGGGCTTCAGTGGATCTCATGCAGACTTGTGCAAAAATAAGGTAAGCATATAATAATGATAATAGCTAACAGGTAGCATTCATTATATGCCAGCCACTGTGCTAAGCACATTACAAATATTATCTCATTTGACTCTTCCAACAACCCTGTGATGTAGGTACTGTTAATATCCCCATTTCATAGTTGAGGAGACTGAGGCAAGCAGAAGTTAAGGGTCACACAGCTAGTAAGTGTCTGAGGCTGAATTTCAACTCAAGATTTCCTGAATCCAGGGCCGGCGCTCTATCCTCTCCACCACCTAACTGCCAGTGGTCCAACAGAGCTAGGTTCATGCCCCAGCCTACCTCCTCTATTTTGTTTTAGATAGTCTTGCTTTAAAAATGCAATTTTTATACTTTGCCTGCTCCTTTGCAGGGGTGGGGCACCTTGCATGTGGAACATTACACATCAAAAAAAAATATGATGTTGTATGTAATCAGTTTTACTGAATTATTTCTTTCTTCCTCTTTTTTTTTTAAAAAATTCATTTATATAGGGATTTTTCACATATATATAAAATATATTACATATATATTTGTTATAAGGGATTGCTTTCTAGGAGGGGGAAGAGGGAAAGAAGGAAGGAAACAATCATTTATTAAACACCTACTATGTGCCAGGCACCGTGCAGTTTAAAAATATTTTCTCATTTGATCCTCACAACAACCCTTCCAGGTAGGTGCATTTTACAGTTGAAGAAATTGAGGTTAGGTGACTTGCCCAGGGTCACACAGTTAGTAAGAGTCTGAGGCTGGATATGAACTCAGGTCTTCCTGACTCTAGACCCAGCGCTCTACCCACTATGCCAGCTAACTGGCCAGGGAAACGGGGAATCTAGGGCAATGTAAAGACGAGTGATAGCAATACAAGTATTTTTGATACAGTCTTTATTTTGTTGCCTTAATAGGATGTTAAAAAAGCAATCCTTGAAGACATGGTGAGGCTCGGGAAAGAGGCAGGTCTGAAGCCTTTTGAGCAGGTGAGGCTCAAGTAAAGGTTTGTGACTCTGCCTTTGGAGGTTTTGCTCCAGATGTCATTACATAAGATTGGATTTCTTAATGAGTATTTATCGAATTAAATTAATAACACTGGCTGGGAATTAATTACCCAGTAACATTGTAGAATCTTTTGGAACCTCCAAAAAGATTAGTTACTGCCCTCCATCTAAGACAGAAATTCTTAACCTTTTTTGTGTCCTGGACCACTGTGGTGTCTGGTGAAGCCTGTGGACCCCTTCTTAGAGTCACGTTTTCAAATCACAGAATAAAATACACAGGATTATGAAAGGAAACCAGTTGTCCAGGGTGTCCCCAAAGTCTTGATGTGATTTAAAGCTCCTTAATAAAGAGTCCACAATTTGATAGCTTTAAACTCTACTAAGACCCTGTGTGGAACTATAGTTACCAGAATATTAAAAATGCAAGTTCATGGATCTCAGGTGAGGAATCCCTGGTCTAAGACAACCAGGCATAGCACCCCGCTGGAGGAAGAAGAATGAACTACCCATGTACCTGGTAGCACAGTGGCTAATGAAGCCACTTCATTCAGGAAGTTAAGTGAATAATTGTAGTTGTTGTTTGCTCTGCATTGGACAAGTGGCTTTTGCTGCTCCCTCATTGCTTTTGTTATTTTTTATTTCCAGGTCAAAGGCATTGCTCTCCACTTGGAATTATTTAGTGTGGAGAATGGCCTTCTGACCCCGACACTGAAGACAAGGAGATCAGACCTCCGGAAATATTTCAGATCACAGATAGATGAACTCTATTCTACCATTAAGATTTAATCTTGAGGAAGATAGCTTGGACAAAACAAAACCGCACACCTCCAAAAGATCTACTTCTACTGTTGGTCTTCGTATTGGTAATTTTGACTACAGCAAACATAGGGAAGGAGGCTTGTTTGGACGGGGTTCTTGGCATAGGAATTTTGAAGGAAACAGAACACTGCCTTACTGTCGCCTTGTGTTGCTGACCATTTTGTGGTGATACACAGTTTCCAAAATGAGCCTTAAATTGTACAGGGCAACTGTAAACCTGATAAGTTATTTGGGACTTTCTCAGCCCAGAAGGTGGGTGTTGACTCTTCTCTCCTGATCCTAACCAAGGAACTAGGGCTTCCCTGTTTCTGAAAGGTCAGATGTTTGATACAATCTCTGCAGTTGTCTGCTCCAAAGGGTACATGGTACACTAGAGGAAAAGAATCCTTTTAAAAATGACAAACACACACACAGCAGTGGGGTATACCATAATTCATCCAAATATTATTTAAGCCCCTTTATCTCACCCTTCTTTGAATGAGGGTTGTGAAACTTTCTTTCCCTTATGCCCTACCCCCAGGGTCACCCCAACCCAGAAAAGAAGGAAATGTCAGAACTTTACTGTTTTAAGCTTATGGTTCACTGTAAATCAGGACAAATGCACCTGAGCAGATTTGTGGTCACATGTGAATGTCCTACAGAGTGTGGACGTGAATGCAAAGCAGAAGGCCACCAAAAGAGTGCTTTCCAGATATCTCTCCTTCCCATCCCTCCCTCCAGTAACAAATCTGCCTTAGACTCGACCATGAAGACGAATTCAAGGATACACACGCCATCCATGGCAGGATCAGCCGGGATGACCTGATAACCGTACACCTTATCTCTACACTGCACTAGCCACTCTTTCTGTATAATGGCCAACGGGTTTTTAATGTAGTTTTCATATCAGAATATCATGCCGTGATTAATGCTTTTTTTTTTTGTTTGTTTCCCAGAATAAACTGTCTTGTACCAAACATATCACTTCAAAGGATAGAGGGAATAGCTATATTTGAATACTTTTTTGTTGAAATGGAGGGTAGTGATTGACAGGAATGGGCCCATCTCAGAAGTCTACTCATGATTTCTACAAAATGTATTCAACAAGCCAGAATAAATGGTAACTAACAGGGAGATGTGTAAATCTGGGGGCAAAAAATTTTTCCTAGGAGTAACTCCTGAGGGCCTTTTATTCTAATTGGGGAAATTGGTAGGATTTCAATTATTACAGGTCTTGGCCACATTTGAATGAATTAAGTTGTCATTTAAAGTGATTCTGTTTTTTGGATACATGGGATTATATGTAATATTCAAGCACAATAAGGTTTGCACTAAAGAGATGTCATTGTAATAACACTATTTGGTAGCCTAACTTCGTGATGTGTGCTCTTAATTGCACACATATCTAAGTCGGTAATTTGTCACATTGGAGTTTTGGATGTTTGCTTTCAGTGTTGGCTATTTCTATGTTTTATAAACCAAAACAGAATTTCCAAAAAAATAACGAAGGAAACCAAAATAAATATTTCTGCATTTCATGTGAGTGAAGTGTCTTTTTTTTTTTTTTTGGTCAAATGTCATAGTTGCTCTAAAGAGGCATGATGGGGAAGCCTTCCCCTCTCCACTTCAGCGAGTTGTGTGCCCACTGTAATTTTTTCCATCCTCATTGACCATTAACAGCTTTATGACACTTAGAATAACTGACCCTGACATCTGGTCAAAATGTCATTGGCAAAGACCTAACATCTGTTGAACAAACAATAGCAAGTATCATTCTGAAAAATGCCAAATATTTTATTACAATATTGTTTCCCTCAAGATGGCGTTTTGTTGGGATCGGTTGCCAAAACATACCTTTGAACCTTTGTTCTTAGCGGCTATCAAAGTGGTAACAACGCCCTTTCTTCTCCCTTCCCTTCCCTTCAGTTACTTTTTATTTTTATGCTTTCAATTATGTTTGTTCACTCCTGGTTCCTCCCCTATAGTCTCTCCTCTTCTTCCTGTTACTTGTTTATAGCCTCTTTGAACGTTTATTTTTGTTGGGCAGTGACACTTTCATTTACAACTCCATGAGGGACCAAGCTTCCCTGTGATGAAGGAGGTGTTTTTTAAAACTTCATAAATCATGCAGAGCTGGGCAGGGATATACGGTACATCTCAGCAGCCACGTGCCCACTGCTGTGCTCTTGGACAATTAGGGTAGAGGAAAGAAATACCTTCCCATGAAACCTTTGTTCTTTAGTTTGAATTCTGGGTACAACAGAAGCCAGCTCTGAGAAGGATTACAGACTGTCCCAAACTTCCATTGCTGTGTTTTTCATCCTTTAAATACCTAGGTACTAAGTCATCCTGTTCTCTAACCACTTCTGGGCTCAGATCTCTTTCTTTTCTGCTAGCCATCATTTATATTCATTTCAGTGATTTTGTGGGAATGACTCTTGGAATAGGAGTTCTTAACTTCAGGTCTGTGAACTTTTTTTTTTTAATTTTCAGTAATTATATTTCAATATGTTGGGTGTTCTTTGTAATTCTATGTATTTTATTTTATGCACTTTATAACATTATGCAGAGAAAAGATCCTTATGTTTCATGTGACTGCCAAAGAGATCTGCAACAAAAGCTTCAAAAATTCCTCCTGTGAAATGAAGGACATTGTCCACTGTTAAAGGAGTTGTTGTTGTTCAGTTGTTTTAATCCTGTCCAACATTTCTTGACCCCATTTGGGGTTTTCTTGGCAGAGATACTGGAGTGGTTTGCCATTTCCTTCTCCAGCTCATTTTGCAGATGAGGAAATCGAGGCAAACAAGGTTAAGTGACTTGCCCAGGGTCACTCAGCTAGTGTCTGAGGCCAAATTTGAACTTAGGAAGATGAATCTTCCTGGCTCCAGGCCCAGCACACTATCCGCTATGCAACCTAGCTGCCCTAAAGGAATTGTAGGGCATCAGCAACACATGTGGATCCATTAAATCACAGATTTAAAGCTGAATTTGGAGCTACACCCAGAAAATTATCATACTCTGCATATGCTTTAACTCAGCTACACTACTTCCAGGACTATACTCCCAAAGAATCAAAGTAGGAAAGCATCTATATGTATCGAACCTTTATAGTGGTTCTTTTCATGGTAGCCAAAATTGGAAGCTAAGGGGATATCCACCTACTGGGGAATGGCAAAACTGTGGTATAGAAATGGAATAGAATATTATAGTGCCATAAGGAATAATGAAAGAGAGGTTTCAGGGAAAACTAGGGAGACCTCTGTGAACTGATAGAATGCCAGGCCAGGAGTTAGGAAGATTCATCTTCATGAGTTCAAAGCTGTCCTCAAACACCTACCATCTGGGTGGCTCTGGGCAAGTCACTTAACCTGTTTACCTCGCTTCCTCATCTGTAAAATGAGCCGGAGAAGGAAATGGCAAACCACTCCAGTATCTTTGCCAAGAAAACCCCCAATGGGGTCAAGAAGAGTTGGACACGACTGAAAAACTAGAACAATTTATACAATGATAGCATGTTAGAGAAAAACAACTTTGAAACAGATTGTAGAGCTAAACACAATGATAAAACATGAGTAAAAAAATAAAGATGAACACACCAATCATCTCTTGCATTTTTGGACATGACTGAGGGAATTTATTTTGCAGCTCTTCTCAGCAATACAATGATCTAAGTCAATTCCAAAAGACTCATGATGGAAAATGCTATTCACATCCAGAGAAAGCACTGTGGAGTCTGCATATCAAAGCATACTATTTTCTCTCTTTTTTTTCTCGTGTTTTTTTTTTTCTCTTTTGTTCTGATTCTTCTTTCACATGACTAATGTGGAAATATGTTTAATATGATTGCACATGTATAGCCTATATCAGATCACTTGCCATCTGGGGTAGGGGAGGGAGGGAAGGAGAAAAAAAAATTGGAACTCAAATATTATAAAAGTGAATGTTGAAAACTGAAAAAAAAAAAAAGGAATTCTCAACTTGGGATCCACAGATACCCCCAAGGGGTCTCTAGAAAAATCTTAGGGGATCTATGAACTTGGATGGGGAAAAAAAAACTATATAGCGTCTAACTGAAATTTAGCACTTCCTTCTATTGTGAGTGTAGGCAACAAACCATAATTTGGAGAAGGGGTCCATAAACTTTACCACGCTGCCCAAGGGGCTGCTGATACACACTAAAAGTTAAGAACTTTTTTTTTTTAGGCAATTGGAGTTAAGTGACTTGCCCAGGGTCACACAGCTAGTAAGTTTCAACTGTCTGATCTGAGGCCAGATTTGAACTCAGGTCCTCCTGACTTCAGGACTGGTGCTCTATCCACTGCACCACCTAGCTGCCCCAAGAACCCCTCTTCTTAGGGGAACTGTATGAAATAGAACAACTAAATGGATTATGGAAATAAATAATTTATGAGGGTAGAGAAGAGAAAGAAAAGAGTCAAAAGATAACAGGGATAAATAAAATACCCAACTTTACCAAGCAATTGCTTGAAATTTCAAGGACTAAAACAATTCCCTAATTTATTTCATTTTTCTTCTCCTTTTCCCTGGTGGAGATAAGAATGATCAGTGCTGTACTTAGAAAAATGAAGCTCAGGGCAGCAGTGGGACCTGAATAATCAGAACTTTACCTACGTAATAAGTCTGGGTAACCTCAACTTAGATGATAGAATACTAACTGTACCATTGGATAAGTAAAGTTGTAGTAATGCATGGAGCCAACTCCGAGGTATTTTCCCTAGGGTGTATTAGAAGAGGGCACCCTCTCCTCTAGCTAGATTTCTTCTGCTCACAGAACCCTCACCTTTACCCTCACCATGACCAGTCATAATCCCTTGACTTACTGCTAGTCTCCTGGTCTATCTCCTTCTCTGGTTTTGCTTGCCTCTATATTCAGACTTTTCTGCCTGGTTTGTCATTTTAATGTTTCATTCACTGTTTTCTTTTGTTCCCTGAACTGCCATAGTTCTCTGCCTATGAATGTGAACCGTTGGGTAGCCCACTACTTACTTCTGTGATTCTGTGATTTTCTCAAGTGATGTTCAATAGCTATAGGGCAAGAATGAACTAATTTGGACAAGTCACCCTGTAACCAGCCTGCCTGTTTCCTCATCTATAAAATAGGATAATAACTGCCCTTCCCTGTTGTTTTTTGTTGCTGTTCAATCATGTCTGACTCTTCGTAACCCCATTTGGGGTCCTTGGCAAAGATACTGGAGTGATTTGCCATTTCCTTCTCCAGCTCATTTGACAGATGAGGAAACTGAGGCAAATGGGGTTAAGTGACTTGCCCATGGTCACACTGCTAGTGTCTGAGGTCTGATTTGAACTCGGGTCTTCTTGACTCCAAGCCCATCACTTTGTACACTAGCTGCCCGTACTACCTGTGTGATCTTGTGCAAATCACTTAGCCCTTCTAAGCCTCAGTTTCCCAATCTCTAAAATGAGATAGTTGACCCCATGCAGCTCTAGACCTATTGAAACTACTCATCTAAAACTACTTGGAACAAAGTGCCCCTTCTCTCCAAATTTTTAAAAACATATCACATGAACACACTTTCAAATTTAATCATCATCATTCACATTTTGCCCATCACGTTCTTAAGTCTAGACAATCAACAAGATAGCAAACCAAGCCTGAACTTGCAGTGTTTCCTGCTTTCCAATGAAAATGAACATTTACTTTTACACAAAAATTTGATCAGAAAATGAACATTTACTATTACATGAAAATTTGATCATTGGTGGACTGGTAGCATCTGGCTCCGGCGCAGCACTGCCTGTTAGAATGTAAGCTGCTTGAGGGCAAAGGATGTTGTACTTTTTCCATTTTTATCCTCAGTGATTAGCACAATGCGTTGCACATAGTGAGTACTCACGTGCTTTTCCTTTTACTTACCCAGTATTCTGACTGGGCAAGTTTATTAGGTTGAGCATTTTTGTTTAAGACCACAAGGTGGCAGACAAAACATGGCTCTAAAGAATTTGACCATTTCAGAGTTTCAAAAGCAATTCAGTTTGAATTTGAAATTATAATGACCAAGCTAGACCCCAAAGAAAAGGCATGAGGAGGCATCCCTTCACCCCATGGCCTGCCTTCTTACAGAGGACTACTTGTGTAGTCCTGTGGGTATGAAGTACTACATAAAACTATGACTTTTTGCTCTATTTTTTTCTCTCACTATTCTTTGTTGAAAAGCATGGCTCTCTGGATGGGGAGGCGAAGAGATATACTGGGGAATGTAAGTAATGTATAGACAAAAAAAGTGTTCATTTTCTCACATTTCATCACTTTGCAAGAGCCAATCAGCCTTCTTACTCACAACTCATTTCTGCAGGGTAGTGCTAGAAACTTCTCCATTTAAGGAAGGAAAAGGGCCTGCCATCTCTTCAGACAGCACCTCATTTCTCACCTGGCTATACTCCTTTGGTATTTCTTTGATGGATACCAATTACCATTCCTGCCACCATTCAGCTTTTTTGTATGATCTCTTCCCCCAATGTATATATAGAGAATGGAGAATGTGCCTCTGGTTGGGAGGGAATTTTTTTTTTTAGCCAATTGGGGTTAAGTGACTTGCCCAGGGTCACACAGCTAGTAAGTGTCAAGTGTTTGGTCTGAGGCCAGATTTGAACTCAGGTCCTCTTGACTTCAGGGCCGGTGCTCTATCCACTGCACCACCTAGCTGCCCCTTGGGAGGAAATATTTTTGACCTTGCTATTCCTTCTCAGTAAATATCCCTTTTATAAAAGCATTAAAAAAAATGATTTGGAGATAGACCTTGAAGTAACTAGAGCAGAGGTGGGGAACCGGTGGCCTTGAGGCTACATAAGACCTTCTAGGTCCTTGGGTGTGGCCTTCTGAGTCCGAGTTTTACAGAACAAATCCTTTTATTAAGGGGGTTTGTTCTGTGAAGTTGGATTCAGTCAAAGGGCTCTACTTGAGGACCTAGAGGGCCACACGTGGCCTTGAAGCGAAGGTTCCCATCCCTGTGCTAGAGTATTACAAAACAAAATTAGGCTAAGGGCAAACTCTTCTTAAACTAATTCAAACGGTGGGTCAGTTATTTTTATTGGTTCAGAAACTCCTGGTACTCCGACCTTGTGCACCTTACCTGGGCCATGAGGAATTAAGCGACTTGCCCAGTTAGCCAGTCCATACATGTCAGAGGCAGGATTCAGCCCCAGGCCTTTGGACTCTGAGACTCCACTCTCTATCTACCCCACCACGCTGTGACTTGATTTTTATTCATTTTTAAAGAAATAAACATATATGATTTTAGTACAAAAGGTTATATTAACAACATCAAGCTGGTGATTATTAGCATTTCATAAAAGCTAATTAGCTTGTGTTCTATGTTCTTTTTTTTCATGTTCTCTCCCTGTCAAGTACAACCTGTAAATTTGCCTTTAATGTCTCCCCAGTAACCTAATAATGCTGTTTACTAGGAGTTGGTGTTAATTTATGGCAGTATTCTTTAGTTCTTAAATTTTAACAAGAAATTAGGGGGAAAAACAGTGCTCCTTTGGAGGCTGCACCTCATTTGCATTGAGATTCAGGAGATTAAGAATATTGGGGTTGGGGGAAGATGAAAACAAAATAATCAAAGAAGTCACTAAAGGGAAATGAGGATTGACAGTAAATCTTTCGGTATTTAATACAGTAAATATATGTAAGTTGAGATTAAAAAGTGAAAAAGTGAATGTTAAAAGACTTTAGCAGGAATTGTCTTTTACTATCTGAGTACTTATGCTAAGCATAAGTATCAAGATTACATTAGATGTCATTGTTGTCGTACCAGATATGTGAGAATATGAAAAGAATGAAATACACTCTGAAAAAAAGATGAATTTTGTTGTTGTTTTTGTTTAGTCATTTTCACTCACGGCCAACTCTTCGTGACCCAATTTGGGATTTTCTTGGTAAAGATACTGGAGTGGTTTGCTATGTCCTTCTCCAGCTCATTTGACAGATGAGGAAACTGAGACACTACATGGTTAAGTGACTTGCCCAGGGTCACACAGTTAGTAAGTGTCCGAGGCTGGATTTGAACTCAGGTGTTCTCACTCTAGGTCCTGAGCTCTATCCACTGTGCCACCTAGCTGCCCAAATGAATGGGAAGGAAAAGTTTTGTGCATTTAGTTTCCTTTCATCCCAGATTGTAAGATGACAAGAACCATTTTATTATTTTTAGCTATAGCACCTATCATATCCAAAGCATGTCAATGGGATGTCAACAGACTGGTAAACTTTCTTCCAGTGACTACATCGCAGCTCATCTCTAACTCAGATAACAAAGTCCTCCAGTGCTGCCAGAGGGTCAGAGGCTAAACAGCTGCCGGGTCAAATATGGGATTTGAACGCACATCTTCATGGCTCCTGTAAGTTGTTCACTGCCCTTTGCTGCCCTTCATCCTACTACATAAAATGGTAAGCACATAACAAATTATATTGAAATGAATTTTGCTATTTCCCCTACATCTGACCTTCGTGGGTCTTAATTTGGAAAACCACAGCTCAGCTAACCTCACAAAAGCCTTGCTTTCAGACACAAGGTAGAAGAATACAATAGAGATGTGGGTTTTGAGCACTACTTTATTTTTCAAGGCAGGTCCTTGGCATAGAGTAGGAGGAGACTAATTCGATCTCTGTATACACAGACACTTGTCTACCACGAAGCTGGGTCTCCAAAGATAGACCCAAAACAAAACAGGAGGCTAATTACAGCAGCTGCAGAGAGAGAAAAACAGCACAGTCACAGGCTCTTTCATCCTTTGCCTTCCAACAGCTGCCCCAGATCCAGCTGGACAACAGCTGGTTGGTTGCTGCTTTTCCCACAACCTGTGCCTTAGGCATTATAGAGGACTGCTGCAGCCAATTAGCTTTCTATGATCGGAAGTCTGGGGTCCTGAGTTTGAATCCTGACTCTGCCACTTACCTGTGTGACCTGGGATAAATCATTTCACTCTTTAAGCCTCATTTTCCTCATCTGTAAAATGAGATTGTTGAATTAGATCAGGAGCGCTTAACCTTTTTTTGTGTCCTGGACTTCTTTGGCAATCTAATAAAGTCTATGGACCGTTTCTTACGTTACTCTGCACCCAAGCTGATCACCTCACTGTTAGGTTATGGGTAACATCACGAGTCCTCTGGAATCGGTCATCATGTTCATCAGCGTTTTTAAATCTTTCAAAGTTGTTTATCCTAATGATACTGTTATTGTATAAATTGTTTTCCTGATGCTATTCACATTGCTCTGCTTCAGTTTCTACTAATTTTCCCAGGTTTCTTTGAGACCATCCCCTTCATCACTTTTTAGCCTCCGTCCTCCTGCAGACTCCCAAGGGATGCCAAGGTTAAGAATCCTATTTTAAACCTATGATCTGTGATCCTAACTGATAAGCTATTTCATGGAAAGATGTCTTTCAAAATATTCTATAAAGCCTATATTTTGGAGGGTCTACATGAAAAGAACAGGAAATCCTGCAAAGTATTTCAGGTCAACTACAGAAGAGAACCTAGGCAAATCTCCAAAATAAAAAATTTTTTTTCCAAGGAACAAATCTATTTTCTCTCCTTCCCACTCCACCCCATGGGGGAAAAAAGAAAAACAAAATCCTCCTAACAGATACGCCTACTCAAGCAAAACAAATTCCCTCATTGGTCATGTTGAACAAAATAGGTTTCATTCTTCACTTGGAGACCATCAATTCTCAGTCAGGAGGGGGCGGGGCAGGGCAGGATCACCCATCTTCTAGCATCATGGCAGTCACTGTGTGGATCAGAGATCTTCAGGCTTTCAGAGTTGTTCTTAGTGTTGCTGTAATTATATAAATTGCTCTGGTTCCATCCACTCCATCCATCATTAAAGTCTCTAAAATTGCTCATTTTTTATAATATTGCTACTATGGTATAAATTGTTCTCCTGCTTGTGCTCCTTTCACAGTGTCACTTTGTGAGTCATTCCATGTCTTTTTTAAAGCATCCATTTCCTCATTTCTTATAGCATAATATTACTGTCCATCATATTCACAGACTACAACTTATCCAGCCCATCTTTAATTAATGGGTATCCTTTAGTTTGCAGTTTTTTGTCACTACAAAAAGAGCTGCTATCAATATTTTTTCCCTCATTTAAAAAATCTCTTTGGGGTACAGGCCTAGCAGTAGTACAGCTGGGTCAAAAGACACACTGTTTAGCAACATTTTGTGTAGATTCCAAATTGGTTTACAGAATGATAGTAACCTTTCATAGGCCCACCAATAGTGCACTAATACGCCAGTTTTCCCACAGCCCCTCCAACATTTGTCACTTTTGGGGGGGGGGGTCATCTGTTGAGTGAGAGGTGGCACCTAAGAATTGGTAAGTGAATCACAAGTATATTCTGTAATATTTTAAAATGGGGTTTCTCTTTCTTTTTGGTGTCTTTATTATAAAGCAGCTGGTGGCACAGCGGATGGAGTACCGAACCTGGATTCTGGAAGACTTGAGTTCAAATCCAGCTTCAAACACTTACTCATTGTGTAACGCTGGGCAAGTTACTTAACCTCTGTGTGCCTTAGTTTCCTCAACTGCAAAATGGGGATCATAATAGCATATTCTTCCCAAGGTTATCATAAGGATCAAATGAGAATATTTTTCTATATATACATATATATATATATTTTTTAAAGGCAATTGGGGTTAAGTGACTTGCCCAGGGTCCCACAACTAATAAGTGTCAAGTGTTTGGTCTGAGGCCAGATTTGAACTCAGGTCCTCCTGACTTTAGGGCTGGTGCTCTATCCACTGCACCACCTAGCTGCCCCTCAAATGAGAATATTTTTAAAGTGCTCTGCACAGTTCCTGGCATATATATATATATATATATATATATATATATTCCTGCCTTCTCCCCCCCATTAGTATTATACAGAAATGCTAATTATGTGTGGATTTGTTTTCTGCCCTTTAATGTTGCTGAAATTTTCAATTGCTGAAAAATTCAATTTTAAATTGATTTGCAAGGGTCTTTCAAGTGCACCATCATATAATCTGTAATAAATGATAATTTTGTTTCTTCTTTACCTATAGTTATTCCTGGCACTATTTTTTTCTAGACATTGCTATAGCTAGCATTTCCATGTCAAAGAGAAATGGTGAGAATAGACATCCTTATTTCTCCCCTCATTTTATTGGAAAGGCTTCTAGTTTATCCCCTTAAAATTGTACATATCTGAAACCAAGAATTAGCATATGTAACAGAGATAAACTAGGTTCCTTTCAAAAAAAGAATTTAAGGAATGCCTATCTCGGGATGTCAAAACCCCAAATAGGAGGTTATTTAATTACATCAGTGGGATGAAGCCTTTTGGAGAGGATATAAATACCCACTAGATCATGGTACCAAGACTTTAATCAGGGGTTATTTCATATAATTCAACAATTCAATGAATATTTGTCAAGTGCCTGCTAGGGGACATACATATTAATCACAGTGACCAAAATGACAGTCCCTGCCCTCTACTGAGGGATATAATAAGGATATATATAATATATATATAATAATATAAAAAGGAAGGAAGGAAGAAACAGAGGGAGGGAGGAGGAAGGAGGGAAGGTAGGAAGGAGGGAAGAAAAGGAAGATGGAAGGGAGGGGCAGCTAGGTGGTACAATGGATAGAGCACTGGCCCTGGAGTCAGGAGGGACCTGAGTTCAAATCCGGTCTCAGACACATAACACTTACTAGCTGTGTGACCCTGGGCAAGTCACTTAACCCCACTGCCTAGCAAAAAAGAAAAAAAAAAGAAAGATGGAAGGGAGGAGGGAAGAGAGGGAAGGAAAGAGGGGGAAAGAAAGAGAAAGAAGGAAGGGAAGAAGGGAGGGAGGGAGGATGGCATTGCATGAGTATTTTATAAATATTATCTTATTTGATCCTCATAAAACCCCTGGAAGGTGGTTCCAGTATTATCTCCATTTTACAGTTGAGGAAAGTAGCAAATGAAAAGTTATTTAAAAAAAAAATATGATCCAAACAGAAGTTAGGTTGGTCATGAATGGAGAGCCAACCTTTCTCTATAGGAATAATAGATGGTGAGCCTGAGGACTACACTGGTCCCCATGAAATATGGACATAGAAAAAAGCCTGTAACATGCTGGAAGATTCTTCATGGAGAAAATCTCTGGACCACAGGATCACAGATGTAGAGCTTGAAGGAATCTGAGAAACCATCAAGTCGAACACCATTTTAAATATGAGAAAACTGAGGCAAACAGAGGTTAAGTTACTTGCCCAGAGTCACATAGCTAGTCAGTAACTGAGGCAGGATTTGAACCCTGGTCTTCCCAATCCCAAGTCCAGTGCCCAGTTACCATGTTGCTAACTAGCTGCTTCTATCTAAACAGACAAGTAAATACAAGATAATTTGAGGGAGAAAATAGTGACAATTTTGCAGATGAGTAAAGGTCTTATGTAGGAGGCGGCCGGAAGGTTTCTAAGAATAAGAAGATTCTAAGAATCAGCTGTTTTTAGTTTTCGGGCCGAATGCTACTGGTAGAGCCAGTAGAGTTCACTTCAGCTCCTTCCACAAGTGAGGGGTAGGGACTGAGTGAGGGGGCAGGGACTGAGTGAGGGGGCAGGCTGAGGTCTTCAGCTTGTGGCAAAAGAGTGGGCAAAGGCTGAGGCAAGGTTATAGCTGCAGCTAGGAGAATGCCAAGTAGATTTGAGAGCAGAAGCTCATGGGTTGGGTTGGGTTGGGTGTCCTTCATTCTTGAAGAGGACCGTGACATCAGGAAGGTGATGCCATAACTTGCGAGTGAAACAGATTTAAGTGAGGAAGGGCTGTGCAAACCCACCAGCTTCACTTTCTCCTCTGGAGCCATCTGGGTCCGCTGACAAGATATAGATCAGGACAACCGGAGGTGGCCCTCAGGCTGAGTTGTCCTTCTGGAGTATGGGGGCTGATCAGGCAGAGAGGGCTGAGTGAGCTTAAAAGGAATTAGGGATTTGCCTTGTCTGATGTTCCAAAATCATCATGTTGTCTTTTTGGAGTCTTGCCCTGTAGAGACGGTTGAAATAATTTTACCTCTTGCCCATAATTCTTATGTGCATGTGTGTGGGTAGTATTAAAATTGGAGACACTATCTAGCCTTCCATCTCCTCTCTCTCTCGGTTCTCCTACCCCTCTGACTGTTCCTCCCCAATATTCTTTGCTGGATCTGCATCCATTTCATGCCAGCGAACAGTGAGTTTCCTCCATAGTTCTTCCCTTCTCTTTTCTCTTTGCACGCTCTCTTTGGGTGAGCTCATCAGCTCCCCCGGATTCCATTGTCATATCTATGCTAACGATTCTCAGATCTGTTTTTCAAGCCCTAACCTCTTTGCTGCTTCCAGTCTTCATCTGCAGCTACCTCTTGGACATCTGGAACTCGATGTCCTAAAGACAACTCAAAGTTAACATGGCTAAAACTGGACTGATTGTCTTTCTCCCCAGAACATTCTCCCCTTTCAGACTTCCCTATTACCGTCAAGAGTATCACCATCTTCTCAGTTCCCCAGGCTTGAGGCCTAGGTGTCCTCAATTCCTCACTCTCTCTCAACTTTCTCTATCCAAATTGTTTCCAAGGCCCATTTATTTTACCTTCTTAACATCTCTCCAATTAGCCCCCTTCTCTCCTCTGCCACTGCCACCATCTGCCTTCCTCACCTCATGCCTGTGCTATTGTAATAGGCTTCCTTCCGGCTGATTCCTCTCCCACAGATCTCTCCTCACCCCAGTCCATCCTCCACTCACCTGCCCAAGCGATCTTACTCAAATGCAGGTCTGATCATGTCAGCTCCCTATCAATAAATCCCAGGCGGCTCCCTATCACTTCCAGGATCAAATATAAAATTTTCTGTTTGGCTTTCAAGATTCTTCATAACCTGGCCCTTCCCAGTCTTCTTATGCCTTACTGCCCTTTGTAGACTCCACAGTTCAGTGACAGTGACACTGGTCTCCTTGCTGCTCCAACCGAGCATTGTTACTGCTCGTCTCCAATGTCTGGAATTCTCTCCCTCCTCATTTCTATTTCCTAGCTTCCTTGGCTTCTCAGCTAAAGTCCTACATTCTGCAGAAAAGCCTCCTTAATGATCTTAGTGACTTCCTTCGGATACTCCCCTCAATCTGTCCTGTACATATCTTCCTGGTACGTGGCTTCATGTTGTCTCCACCACTAGACTTTGAGCTACTTGAGATCAGGGACTGTTGAGTTTTTACTTTCTTTGTATCCCTGGTGCTTAGCACAGTGCCTGGCACATAGTACTTAATAAACACTAGAATGACTGATCTTGCTGGGGATATGACCATGAAGTTCCCCCCCACACACACACACTTTTCAGTCTTAATCTCAATCTATGGGCTCCTTCATGGCACCTACAAAGATGCCCAAGTCTTCACCATGCTTAAAACCTTCACTAGATTTTACTACATCCAACATCTTTCCTCTCCTCAGCTAAATGACTTTTAAAAAAGCTGTCTAGGGGCAGCTAGGTGGTGCAATGGAGAGAGCACCAGCCCTGGAGTTAGGAGGGCGTGAGTTCAAATCTGGCCTCAGACCAAACACTTAACACTTACTAGCTATGTGACCCTGGGCAAGTCACTTAACCCCAACTGCCTAAAAATTAAAAAAAAATTTTTTTTAAAAGCTGTCTATAATTAGTGCTTCCATATCTTCTCCTCTCTTCTGAAATATGTTACAATCTGGCTTCTGATCTCATTACTCAACTGGAACTGATCTCTCCAAAGTTACCATCTACCTCAACTGCCAAATTGGATGGTCTTTTTTGCAGTCTTCTCGACCTTTGTTCAGAATTTGACACTACTGATCACCTTCTCCTTCGAATACTCTCTCCTCTCTGGGTCTCTTCTTCTACCCGTCTGACTGCCTCAGTCTCTTTTGCCTACTGACTGACTTCTCCCAAGTCTCTGTCCTGGGCCCTCTTCTCTTTTTCTCGTCTTACTTTCTCACTTAGTGATCTCTTTAGCTCCCATGGACTCAAGTATTTTTATACAGATGATTCCCAAGCCTACTGACCCAGCCCTCATCTCTCTCTCCCACATCACTAACTGCCTGAAGAGCATTCTACACTGGATGTAGACATCACACACTCAATATGACCAAAACATAATTCATTATTTTTTCCCCCAAAACCCTCCCTTCTTCCTAACTTCCTTATTACTCTTGAGGGCGCCATTACCCTTCTATCACCCAGGTTTAAAATCTCAATATCATCTTTGACTCCTCGTTTCCCCACACATATCTAATAAATTACAAAATCTTCTAATTTTTCTCTTTACAATATGTGTTCCCATTTCCCCAATCACACATCCACGTGCTGGACCTATTCACCTCTCACCTGGACTGGTTTCCTTCTCAAGTTTGCCCCACTCCAAGAAGGGAAGAAAAACACTGTTTGGGATGACCTCTACCCCCAACTCACACAACCAGGCTTCAAATATTTCTCCCTGCCAACAAGGGTCCATTTTAAAAGCCAGTTACATATGTATATCATTGCCCCCACCCCGTTCTGTACATGCATGGATGATGCATGAACAGGTCTCCTGAAAAAAGCAATTCTAAGTAAGAAAAATTTTATTGGTTGACTTGTTTGCAGGAGATTTGAAGAATCTCTGTTCATTACTCCTTCTTCCTAAGAGAATTTTCTCTTATGATAGGCCCCTTAAATTATGAGGTTTTTCTCTCCTGCAAATTTAGGTGGAATCCAGTGATCTATTTGGAATTGTCCCTAATGAGCCACATAATTACTTTGCACTTATCTTCTACTTTAAATTCCAGTTTGTTTTTTGTGGATGGAGTGCTGGGTGTGGACCCAGGAAGAGAGTTCAAATCTAGCCTCAAACACTGTTTCTTCTCTCTAAAATGGGGATAATAACATCACCTACCTCCCAGGGCTGCTGTGAGGATCAAATGAGGTAATAATTGTAAAGCACTTAGCACAGTGCCTGGCACATGGTAGGTGCTCTATAAATTGTTGTTGTTATTATTATCCCCAGAGCCTAGCTAATCGCTTTTGTACAGCAAAGGCCCTTAGTAAGTCTTTATTGAATTGATTTGAATTTCAATGAGTCCACGAATCCGTTTGCGAAGAGTTGTCTTCTAGTAAGCAATAGCATTCATTATATGTACAAATATGTATAACTGGATTAAAATCTTGCCGTTGTCTCTTACTAGCTGTGTGACCTGGAACAAGTCACAACCTCTCCGGGCTTCGGGTTTCCTCATCTGTTTAAAATGATAGGGTTGGACTATACGGTCTCTTCTGGTTCTAAATTTTTCATCATAATCATAAATCTTATGATTCTATTTTACATCCAAGCCAAATCGGACTATCCTCTTTTCACCAGATGAGATTTGTCGCTCCACCACTAGTCGCTTCTCAAATGCCCCTATCAGGGAATATAGCAGTTACCTTTTGTTTTATCTTTATAACAAAGTATCAGCTCCCTGAGGGCAAAGATATTGTCTTACTCACCTTTGCAGCTCCGAGGAGGGTCCTGAAAGCTGTAACAGCTTCGTGGATGTTATCTGAATGTTTCTGTCTTTGCTCCTCTCTCTAAACTGCCAATGCCCTCTCCTCACCTTAAGTACCTAGTATTTCACTACTTTGTATTTAGCTGTAAAGACTCCACTTGTGATTTCTTTGTTACAGAGAACGCCCAGGAGAGGACATTTCTAATACAGGTTGGCAAGTTTCCTGAAGGTCATTAAAAGTTTTAGTGAGTTGCCTAGATCACTGAAAGGTTAAGAAATCACACACAGTAATTCAGAGGTCAGACTTGAAACCCCCACCCCCACCCCCTCACTCCTAGCAGCGCTTGGGGTCTGGCTCTCATACGTTGTATTTACTATATATTGATTCTATGACTATTGTTATATTATGGGAGACAACCAGGACATATATAAACATATACAGAATCAATACAATTAATCAATACAATATAGCCTCGTTGGGAGTATGGATTGCTTCATTCCTTAGATTCGTACCTTGAGCAGTGTCCAGTACAGAGTAGATGCTTAATGAATGCTCATTGTTGGCACCCTATTTAATGAAGTGCAGTGGCTCTTTACTACCTCTTTATAATTGTTTGCCCTTCCTAACCTGACCCCTTCCTACCTTTCCATTCTTCTAACAACGTACTCGTTCCAAGTCCTCTAGGATTCAATGACACTCAGTGTCCTAATTAGGGGCATTTTCACTGGGGTCCCCCACTCCTAGCATTCTCTCTCCTCATTTTAGCCTTCTAGCTTCCCTGGCTTTTTTCAAGCCTCAGCTAAATTTCCACCTTCTGCAAGAAGCTTTTGTCAGCCCTCCTTAATATCAATGCCTTTCCCTCTGCAATTAGCTCTAAAGTTGTTTGTATATTGTCTGACATTTTTTAGCTTCCTGAAGGCAGTTTTTGCTTTCTTTGTATTCCCAGCGCTTAACACAGTGTCGGGCACACAGTAGGCGTCTGACGAATTCTTGTTGACTTGCTGTAGCCTGTCAACAGTCTGATTGACTGAGTAAAGGTGTATGATTGGAGCGTAAGCAGCTTTGGGTGCCCCTGAAGCCACGTGGGACGGGAGGTACAAAAGGGGGGGGGCGGGGGGCGGGGCCTGAGTCCCAAAGCTCCCGCCCCGCCTGCGGAGACCGCTCAGTGGCTGGGGGGAAGCAACGGAGCGAGAGCACGCAGCCAGTGGAATTTGAAAGTCCGGGCGGGCTGCGGGCGGGAGAGAAAACCCGGCCCAGATTCACCTTGAAAGATCGGGTCAGCTTGTGCGGCGAGCCCAGAGGGGGTAAATCCGGTCCTCGGCGAAATCCAGGCCTGGGCTTTCAACAGCTTCTGAGCGCGGACGGGCCGGCGGAGCGTGAGCCGCCTAGGAGGGAGGCGTGGACTTGTCCTCGGCGACTCCAGCTCCGTCCCAACGCTTCGGTGTCGCGGACATGGACCGGCGGCGGCGGAGGCGGAGGACGAGCAGAGGCGCGAGGTATGCGCTCCATCCCCGCGCCGGGAAGCCGGGGCGGCTCGTCCAGCCCCGCAGCCTCGCTGCTGTCTCGGGGGATTGCTCGCCCCGGGGGGTCCCGGGCGGCGGGGCCCGCACGAGGGCAGACTGGTTTGGCAGCCCCCCCCCTCCTGGGCTCTTGGCCTTGGACCCCCTCCGCAGTGAGCTGCCCTTCGGCCTGTCTGACCTGCAGCTGCAGCTGCAGCGCACCGGCCTCCCGCCCTCTCCGGGATGCTCCCCCCGCCCCTCCCTTCCGAATCCTCTTCTTTTCTCCTTGCTTTTCCAAACCTTCCCGTTTAATTCTGCACGAATTGGGCGCCCTCTGTATGCAAAGCGTATGAAGCCGGCCCTGCCCTCGGGGAGCTTCTCTTGTGCATTTCCCCTTGGGCCCAAGCGCGCTCCTTCCGTCTCTGAGCATGCTGGATCAGCCCCTAGACTCGAGGGTCCCCGGGGGCTGACCCCCATCTTGGCTGGTCCACCCTCCCCTTCGAACTCCAGGCTCTTCCGAAAGCCCGTCCCCTCGGGGAGCTTCCTTTCTGCTATCATGAATGCCACTGAACCCATAAGTAACAACAATAGTTAGCATAATATGTGTATAACATTTGTGTTATGTAAGTGTATTAATACTTTTAATGTAACAGTTCTTTAACTCGCCCATTAGATCCTCATGGCAACCCTGTGAGATAGGTGCTATTATTTTCTCCATTTTACAGAAGAGGAAAATGAGGCAAGAGAAGTTAAATGAGTTGTCAAGGGTCCTACTGATATCTTGGGCAGAATTTGAACTCGAGCCTTCTTCCCAAATATCCCCCTGTGCCACTTAGCTGCTTCAAATATTTAAAACCTTCCTTATAACTTTGACCTCTGTGGTTAGCACAGTGCTGGGCACATAGTAAGTTCTTGTTCTTTTTCTTTTTCTTTTTGGATGAGGCAGTTGGGGTTAAGTGACTTGCCCAGAGTCACACAGCTAGTGAGTGTTATGTGTCTGAGATCACATTTGAACTCAGGTCCTCCTGACTCCAGGGCTGGTGCTCTATCCACTGGGCCACCTAGCTGCCCCACACATAGTAAGTTCTTAGCAAAGTCCATTAGATTGTACATCTTGTAAGTAATTCCAGTAGATTTTTAAACTTCTTGAGGGTTGAGACTATCTTTTGCCTCTTTTTGTATCCTGGCACATTTTAGGCGTTTAATAAATGTTTATTGATAGTAAATGCTTGCTGGGGAATGTGATGGTGACTTTTCTCCTTCTCCCTCCCTTCTCATTCATCAGTTTCCAAGACCAGGCATGCATCCTTCCTTTGTCTCTACCTTCACACTGCTACCGGCTCCACAATTTTCCCCCTTTCTATTCTCAGGGCTTCCTCTTGGCCAGGAGTCTGCCTGGACTATTACCATATCTTCCTAACAGATCTTGTCCCCAGCTCCACCCTTAATGTAGCTGTCTAGTTTCTCCTCCCTACAGAGAGAGCTGATGGAGGTGGGCAAGTAGATAGGGTTCCAGGTCTGGAGTCAGGAAGAGCTGAGTTCAAATCCAGCCTCTGATTCTTACTAGCTGGGTGACCCTGGGTAAGTCACTTTACTCTTTGCCTCGGTTTCCTCAACTGTAAAATGGAGGTGATAAATAGCACCTTCCTCTCAAGGTTGTTAGGAGGATCAAATGAGGTAATAGTTGTGAAACACTTTGTACAATGCCTGACACATAGTAAATGCTATATAAATGTTAGCTATTATTGTTATTATTATTTAATTCCTCAAAGGCAGTGTGATGAGAATTTGTTTTGTTCAGCTGTGTAGAGTTATTGCAAAAGTTTTTCTTTTCTTTTTTTTCAATTGTAAAAAGAGAGTTGGGAGGAAGAGGGAGTTGAGGGATAAGGATACCAAAAAAAAAAAAAAGATGGGGAGGGGGAGAGAAAAGGAAAAGAAAGAAAAAAGGGTCATTGAAGCATTTTTTTTAAATGAACAGAAGAAAAAGGTCAGAAAAAAAGCACAGACAAGCTGTAGGTTGAACTTACATACCAAGCTATGCATAATAGAGATTCCTAGTTTCATGTACAATCCTCTTTTTCTGTGGTATTGTTTATATGGAAAAGTTGTCGTTTCTTAAATTAAGAATTAAAAAAAAATCAGTTTTTTTTCCTATCCCCATATAGAGGTGGACATTCATATCACTCTGCTCAAAATAGTTTCAATTCAATAAACATTTATTAAGCACCCAATGTGTGCCAGGCACTTTGCTAAGAGCGGCAGCAGTTTCCTGTTTTGGTTTGGTTTTAACTAGACCTGGAATTTCATTGGTACAGGAAATTCTCAGTGAGGAAACTCTCTACCAGTGTAGATGGGCAGCTGCTTTATGATTTGTGGGTTTAGAGAGTTGCTAGGGCACTCAGAAGTTAAGTGACTTTTCCCAAAGCCGCACAGTCAGAAGGAGACTCGGGCCTTTCTGACCCAAAGTCAGCTCTGTATCTTTGATACCAAACTGCATCTATCGCTCCCTATTACGTACTGAATAAAGTTCAGATTCTTCAGGCTGGTGCTGTGGAGGCCCTTTTTTTGTATCATGGACCTCTTTGGCAGTCTGGTGAAGTTATGGACCCTTTCTCAGAATACTGCTTTTTTTTTTTTTAAGTAATGGAAACAGAAATTTTTACTAAAGAAAGAAATACATGGAACTGCATTCGTTTAGGTGTGCGGGTGTTGCAGTTGTTTTTTTTTTTTAAACCTAGACAAAAATTTGACAATAATCTCACCAACCACTTTTGGTAATGTGGTTGAAAATGGAAGGATCTGTTGTTGTTTTGTTTTAGCTTTTTGTTTGTTTTTCTTATACATCACTGATACTAAATAAAGAATATATTGGAATAAAAAACAAACGAATAAAGAATAGTGCTTTTTTTTTTTAAGGCAGTTGGGGTTAAGTGACTTGCCCAGGGTCACACAGCTAGTAAGAGTCAAGTGTTTGGTCTGAGGCCGGATTTGAACTAAGGTCCTCCTGACTTCAGGGCCGGTGCTAAGAATAATGGTTTTTAAATGCAAGAAGTAAAATACATAAGCTTACAAAGGAAACCAAAAGTTAGTGAAATAAAGATAATTTTTTCCCTTCCCAGTTCATGGATCAACTGAAATCTACTCATAGATCCCTGAATCCCTGCCCTATACAGTCTGGCACAACAATGACGTCAGTTTAAATTCAACAATGTGATTATTAAACATCTGTTCTGCATATTGCGCTGTGTTAAGTACCAGGGGTGCAAAGATGAAAAGGGACACCGGATGTGTTTGCAATTAAGTGAGACGTGTATGCAATAATCGATATACAAGGTAGAATATGATGAGGTAAAGGAGAGATCCAGACAAAACGTTTCAGGAAAAATTTGAGGAGGAAGGTATCTCCCTAAGTAGGTAAGGAGTCAGGGCAGGCTTTATAGAGGAGGTGGCACTTGCTTGAAGGAGGGGGGAGCTCAGCAGGTAGAGATGAGATGTGCCTTAGGGTGAAGGATGAGAGAAGGGAAAGGCTGGGAAGTAGTGAAATAAAGCTTGAAAGGTTAAATTTGAGCCAGACTGTTAGTGACTTTAAACGCCAGGTTGAGAAGTTTGCTCTTGATCCTTTCAGCAACAGTCAGTGTGTCCAGATGCGGAAAATCAGCATAATGACGAGGCTGGAGGCCAACCATATATGAGAACGAGTTGAAGGAACCAGAGATGTTGCTCCTCTTGGAGAAGACAAGAGGAGGCTTGGTAGGGAATGAAGTGGGGTCATGGCAGCAGTCTTCACGTGTTTGTTAATGTGGGATTAAAACTGTTCTGTGGAGTCCCAAAGGATAGTCTGGAACTGGTTGTAGAGTTTGTTATAGGGAGGTATGTTGAGGCTGGGATAAACAACGATTTCTCATCCCAGTTGCTTCATGGTGGGAGTTGTCCAACAGTGGAATGTGTGGTCACGGGAAGAGAGCCCTTGGAGCTTTCTCCAGGTCTTCAACTAGAAGCTAAAAAAAGTTAGAAGAGGATTCCTGTTCAGGTCTCCTTTGTACTGTGTGCCTTCTGAGGTCCCCCGAGGCACCCTCTGAGATGGCGAAGTGTATAGAGCACTGGGCTCTGGCACTAAGCTGGACCCTGGGCAAGTTGTTTAACCTCTGCTTCAGTTTCCTCAACTGTAAAATGGGGATCAATAATTCTGGAAATTCCAGGGTTGTTGTGAAGCCCAAATGAGATCCTATTTGTAAGTTTCTACATAAATGCTGTGTTTATCATCATTGTCATCATCATTGTTATGGAGACAGGGAAGACTAGAAGAGCAGTCCAGGGGAAGACATTCAGAATTCAAGTTGTAAGCGGGACTACTGGCAGTCAGAATTATAGTTAAGAAACTCTGGAAGGAAGCCCTGATATTGTTTGTTTAGAGGCCGTAGTGTGACTGAGCTGGAAGGGGACTTCGGAAATCCTTTAGCCTGTTTGACCCTAGGAGTGGGTAAGATTGCCTAGGAAGGAGAGAGTGGAGAGAAAGGATAATGCTTATAGAACAGAGCCTTGGGAAACTTGTGCTTAAGGGCTAGTAGGAGCAGGAGCCCTAGGGAAGCAATGATCAGCAGGAGATCTGGAATCATGAGGGTTATGAAAGCCAAGAACAGGAAGCAGGGAGAGGCAGCTAGTTAGTGTTGATCGAGAAGGATGAAGCCTGGACAGAGGCTTTTGGTGATACTTGTTTAAATTTCTTGCAGACCTTGATAAGTTTATGCCCAAATGTTGGCTTACATTTTATCATTCTTGTGAAGGCTGTTCTACCTTTCCTTTCTCTTGATTCTTGATGGATGGTGTATTGAAATGGAGATGACTTTAATGGAAGTGGGATCTTAAATGTCATCTTGGCCATTTTACATGAAAGGAAATGGAGGCCCAGAGAGGTTGTGACTTAACTGAGTTCCCATAGGCAGTAAGTGACAAGATTCCAATCTAGGTCTTCCAACACCAAATCCTGCAGTATTTCCACACATCGTGATTTGTTGTTGTTGAGTCATTTCAGTTGTGTCTGACTGTTCGTGACCCCATTTAGAGTTTTCTTGGCAGAGACCCTGGAGTGGTTTGTCTTTTCCTTCTCTGTCTCATTTTACAGAGGAGGAACTGAAGCAAAGAGGGTTAAATGACTTACCTGGGGTCACACAGCTAAGCAAGTGTCTGAGACTAGAGTTGAACTCGGGTCTTCCTGACTCCAGGTCTTTTGCTTTATCCACTGAGCCACCTAGCTGCCCACATCATGATTACCTCCATGAATTTTTTTCCTTGTCTGTCTTGGATTTTCAAAGTATACATTCAACTTAAGTGCAGATAGAGATTTTTAAATTCTTCTTTGCTGGTACTTATTCTTCTGATTTCCTTCCACTTCCCCCCTCCCCCTCACCTGTTCTTTTAATTTTTCTTTGTATACCTCGTTTCGGTTGCTAACATTGCTAAGTGCTCTTCAAAAAACAAACACAATTTAGGCTAAGGTAGAAGTAGAAGCAGCGTGGCTGAGGGGCTGATTTGGAAAGTGGAAAAATGGAAGTCCAGAGGATAGAATATACTTTTATGAAAGTTGGTTATGAAAAGGAGAGAAGACAGAAATAGAGATTATATTAATAATAATAGCTGCCATTTATATAATACTTTAAGGTCTGCCAGTGTTGCTTTACAAGTGTTATATTATTTTGTCCTTACAACAACCCTCGGAGGTAGGTGTTATTATTATCCCCATTTTATAGATGTGGAAACTGAGGCAGACAAAGTGACTCATCCAAGTTCACATAGCTAGTGAGTGTTGGAGGCTAGATTGGAACTTGGGTCTTCCTGGCTGCAGGTGCAGTGATCTATCCACTGTACCACCCAGCTGCCAGGTTTCAGGGCTTTAATTTTTATTGAATAGAGCAATAGTGATAACAAATAATATCAAGGAGGCATTTGAAGAGTTAAGAGGTTAGGGGCAGCTAGGTGGTGCAGTAGATAAAGCACTGGCTCTGGAGTCAGGGGGACCCGAGTTCAAGATGTGACCTCAGACACTTGACTCTTACTAGCTGTGTGACCTTGGCCAATTCACTTAAACTCGACTGCCTCCAAAAGAAAAGGAAAAAAAAGAAACATAAGTGGCTGGAAAGAAGTTGGCAGTTTTCCTAATGGAAACTTTAACGTGTTTTAAAAACTCTTGTCTCTTTCTCTTTAGTCCCAAGAAAGAGTCAAAGAAGAAAACAGGGAGACAAAGTCAGAGCAAACAGGTAAGTTACCTTTTTATGTTTCAGTACAATTCAAACTAAACAACAATACAAAATAATACATTTTGTGCAAAACGCTCAGTTGTGTTTCTTAGACGTCATTAAGTCTATCCATAGTGTTTACTTCTTTAATACTTTGGTCTATGGTGTAGTTGATGTGGCCACTCCCTGCATTCAAGTAAAGCTGGATTCAGTTGGAACTAACCACGGTATCTTGTGGACTTGTCCTGGTGCTCCTGGGATGTAGGTGGCCTTGGAGTTGAGAAAACCTGAGTTCAAATCCTGCCTCAGACATTACTAGTGTCACTCTGGTCAAGTCTCTTACGCTGTCCAGGCCTCAGTTTCCTCATCTGTTAAAATGAATGTGTTGGATTCGGTGGCCTCTCAGATTCCTTCCAGCTCTGTATCTGTCACGCTGTGATCCGTAGATTTTCTCCATGAAGGATTTACCCGTCTGTTGCAGTCTTTTTTCACGTCTTTATTTCATGAGGACCAGGGCAGCCTTCAGGTTCACCATCTGTTGTCCCTCTGGAGAGCTGGCTTGTTGAGGTTGCAATTCTCAGAGACAGAGTCCTGAGCATGATCCATTTATGTTAAGGCCATTCTGGTGATTGTTCTTTAGTTATTTTTCAGTTACGTCTGACTTTGTGACCTCATTTGGGGCTTTCTTGGCAAAAATACTGGAGTGGTTTGCCGTTTCCTTTTCCAGGTCATTTAACAGATGAGGAAACTGAGGCAAATAGGGTTAAGTGATTTGCCCAGGGTCATAGAGTTAGTAAGTAGCTGGGGCCAGATTTGAACTGAGGGAGATGAGTCTTCCTGACTCCAGCCCCAGTGCTCTCTATCCATTGAGCCACCTAACTGCCACTATGCACATATAAGGACAAAGGGCATCAATAAAATATTACTTTCTTATTTAATGTTAAATCTATTCTAGCTTGATCACATCTTAACAAAATTGATTTAACAAATCAATTTAACAATATTTTCAATTTCCCACTCTATACATAGCCAGCCTACATCCTTCTTAATTTCCTTGATAAACCCCTATAGACCACTTCCTGCATTTGTCACCTTTGGGAATATATGTAGCATGTTCCCATCATGTACTTCTCTGTTGAATTTTAGATTAACTACATACAGCTTTGATTCTTACACTGTTCCAAAATTTGCAACTACAGGGTATTCCCAGGAAAACATTTACGTTTAAAAAGCGTAGATGTTTGTGCTGGAGAGTAGCCTAGATCACTAAGCATCTTCCCAAATGCAATCTAGCCTCCTCTTTCCTTCTCTTCAATTTTGGGCCCCACTCATTGTCCATCTGCAGTCCTAGTCCTCGATCTAATTAATGATTTACTGTCTCAATGGACTAGCCTTTCAACTGTTTTTCATAGTCTGGAGAGTAGGCATTCTTCATCCATTTAGTTTTTCCTGTATGGATTGTCAGGCTAGAATCTTTTGATGAGTAATCATGGATCTCACTGAGGAGGCTCTGTAATGTTCTGGGGCTTCATGATATTATTCACAGGCAGGAACAAAATGGAATTGTTTCACTATCAATAGCAAGGAATCTTCATGTTGGGTCTGGGAATTTGAATGAGGAAAAAGTACACCTTTATTTTCACTAACCTCTAACTAAAATTTAACATTTCTTTAAGTTAATGACTTTTTAAAAAAATTATTCTGAGAACAGCTCCCTAGGCATTGCCAGACTGCTTAAGGGGGGCCCATGACACACGCAAAGGTAGAACCCCAGGGCAGTGGGGAATCCTTCTTCAATTTTGATCCTGAATAAGACATTTTCCATGACAGTGATGAGTACCTTTAGTGAGGGTATAAATCTCCCTGGCTTACTGCCTCACAATGTCTCTAATGGTCACTGAACAGAGTTCTCTCTCTGGTGGCAGTCATGAGGAATCATGGACCCTCCCAACACATACGTGAGAGGGTCCTTGGTGGAGGAGAGCTGCCACGGTGGCATTATGTTCTACTGAATCAAAGACTTTTTAGAAAATCAAACAACAGTCACCATGGTGGGAATCTTGTATTCTTGGAACCTTTCGCTCAATTGCGTGACTGTAAATAGGTGGTCTGCTTTGGAAAATCCTTTGCCAAAGCCTGCCTTTTCCCTTCTCATAGTTTTCTTTTTTGTTTGTTTGTTTTTTGTGCAAGGCAGTTGGGGTTAAGTGACTTGCCTAGGGTCACACAGCTGGTAAGTGTCAAGTGTCTCGTCTGAGACTGGATTTGACCTCATGTCCTCCCGACTCCAAGGCCAGTGCTCTATCCACTGCACCACCTAGCTGCCCCTGTCAAAGTTTTCTTAACCCTGGACTAGACGAAGGGCTTCTTAAACTTCGGGGTCAAGACCCACAGTTTAAGAAGCGTTGGTAGAGGGTCTGCACTTTTTTTGTGCCACGGACCTTTTTGGCAGTCTGGGGAAGACTGTGGTCACCATCTCAGAAGTGTTTTTTAAATGCACAAAATAAAATAGATACATTTACAAAGGAAACCAATTACATGGAAATATAATTATAAAAATATTTTTTTAAAAACAGATTTACAGGGGGCAGCTAGATAGAGCACTAGCCCTGGAGTCCCGAGGACCTGAGTTCAAATGCAGCCTCAGACACATAACACTCACTAGCGGTGTGAGTCTGGGCAAGTCACTTAACCCCAACTGCCTCACCAAAAAAAAAAATTGCAGAGCCCAAGTTAAGAACCCCTCCCCTCCTTAGAGCATCATCATAAAGGTTACATAAAGCTGTTTTTCTCTCCAGCCCATCCTCTCCACAGCTGCCAAAATGTCTTCCTAAAGCACAGGTCTGTGAAGGGCCTTAAATGCTAGTCTGGGGAGTTTTATTTTCTCCTGGCAGCAGTGGGGATTTGCTCTTGTTTCCTGTTATTCCCCATCACACACTCTGTTTCAACTAGACTGATCTACCTAATACTCCTTGAGCTAAGTGTTACAGTCTCGGACATCTGTGCATTTCTGTAGCCTGTGCCTGCAATGTCTTCCCTCCTTCCATCTTCTCTTCTAAGCCTTTGCTTCCTTCCTAGCTCTGCTTACATGTCACATACTCCAAGAAGCCTTTCCCAATTCCTCTAGTACTCGGGAATTCTTAATTTTTTTTTTTTTGTCGCAATCTGGTGAAGCCTGAGAACCTCTTCTCAGAATAATGTTTTGGAATTCAGTAAAATACATAGGGGGACAGCTAGGTAGCACAGTGAATGGAGGGCAGGGCCTCGAGTCAGGAAGACTCATCTTCCTGAATTCAAATCCAGCTTTAGACATTTACTAGCTGTGTGACCCTGGGCAGACCAGGCCATGAGTTCTTTTTGCCTCATTTTCCTCATCTGTGAAACAGGCTGGAGAAAGACATGGCAAACCACTCCAGTATCTTTGCCAAGAGAACCCCAAAAGGGGTCATGAAGTCAGATATGTTGTTCAGTCAGCAGCAAAATACATAGTATTTCAAAGGAAAACAATTATAGTCAAATATAGTTATAAAATATATTTTTTAAATAAAAGTTCACATATTCTAGGTTAAGAAACCTTGCTTTGATTGCTAGTGGTTTTACCCTAATCCAATTGTTTTGAATTTTACTGAAATATTACTTAAAACCTCTTTAGTAACTAACTGTTGCCTACCAAATATTCTCCTGTTCCTGAGCGTTCAGAGCCCTCCACAATCCTACTCAGACCTATCCAGACTTACCTCATACTTCATAGTCTGCTGAGGATTCAAATTGTACCACTCTCCAATGCCCATTCTCATCTTTTCCTCTCTCAATTCCAAATTTCTGATTATTTTGTCCCCCCTGCCTAGAATGACCTCCTGCATGGAAAACTGAGAGGCTGAATCTGTATTTTATACATAATGTGTCAGAGGCAAGACTAGCACCAAGTCTTCTTGACTCCAAGGCTGACACTCTGCATGACGCCATATTGTATTCTCTGGATAAATGTAATGATAAGATGACAAGGGCAGGGCCTGGGCTTTTTTTTTTTTTTTAAATCTTTATAGTCCCAGTACTTTGTACATAGTAGGTGCTGATGAGGTTTTGGGGTGCTGGGACCCTGAGAATGCCAAGGCTTTGTTGCCTGGAATGGATTCACACACTCGAGCCTTCTCTTAGTCAAGTGGCAAAAAGTTTACTGTAACACTTTAACAAAAGCGGGCAAAGGTCCTTATGGAACCTGAGGGAGAGAGAGTGTGAGGATGGTGCTGGGGCTTTTATGGAAAGTAGTGCCTGGGGTGCTAATTAGGTAATCGAGGTCCAGGCATCTGGGAGCTATGGATGGGAAAGTGTAGGGACTACGGCAGACACTGAGGGAGTTGTCAGTGGCCTGGACCTTGGGGATCTGGTGCTTAGGGCCCTTGGGCCAGGCACCCCTCTGTCTGTTCTGATAAGAGAATGTGTTCTGCAGCAAGAGAAAATTGTGTCACAGAACAGGAGCCTGCTGAGAAATTGGGAGGCTGCCAGAGACATGATCGTAGGGCTGGGGCCCGAGCACCCCATCAGTGCTTAGTAAGTGTTTGTTGAGTAAGAAAATAGGTATATGGGTTTGTAGTTATTGCTGTCTTTTATTGACATAGTCTCATTTTTTATTTGTACTTTTGGTATCTTCCCCTGTTTGAGAGTTCTTATAAAGTGATACCCCAGTGCGCTCCAGCTCACGTATCTCCAGCATGGATTTCTTCAGTGGGTATTTTGTTCTAGTTGTCCCAGCAGTGTCTTCTCTGAAGTCCTGTTTCTACTTCCTTATTTAGCACGTACTAAGAATACAGTTGGGTGGCCGATAATGGAAATAGGACACACTGTTCCAGCGTAAATCTCTTTGTTGTTCACCTTTCAATTTCATTTACAAATGCTTCTAGGTGCTGTGGACTGTCACATCAGACTTGCATGTTTTTTCTTCCATGAATTTCCACTGCTCTATGTCTTTGATGTCTCAGTCCCCCATGGTTGAAATGAGAAAAAAATCAATATATACTAAGTTGGTGTGAGAGTTAGGCAAGGGTTAAGTTTCCACAAAGATAGAATAGTACAGAGAGTTATAAAAACAACTCAAGGAAGCAGTTACACTGCGAGGTGGGCTTAGCCAATAAGAAGTAAGCTGCAGTGGATAGAGCACCAGCCCTGAAGTCAGGAGGACCTGAGTTCAAATCTGGACTCAGACCAAACACTTGACACTTACTAGCTGGGTGACCCTGGGCAAGGCACTTAACCCCAGTTGCCTAGGAAAAAAAAAAATAAGCAGATAGTTCTAAGAAGACCCCAAAATCAAGATAAGGGCTGATCCAGCCCAGACCAATTGGGGTCAACCCGAGGACACCAGCAAAATGTTATTGTGCGTGCTTAATGAATTTCATTACTGTTAACTGACACACCCCGAATAAAATTAGAGCCTTATTAGCGGATCAAGGGACGTATGACGAGGGATGGGGGGACATAGATGGAACACATAAGGAAGGTTGTAACCTGGGAGGAACAGACCAATCCAGGCCTGGGAGGTTTCCCCAAAACTAACTTCATAAAAGCACTCTCGATTTTGTACTCAGTGCTCTCTCCTCCTGAAGAGGGGTGGAGCCTGCTTCTGGTCAGAAGCATCTAAATCCTCTGGACTTTATAATAAACTTTTCTTGATACTAAATTTTTGGTGTCAAGCATGTTTCTGACAATTTGGCACCCAAAGAACAAAAAGAAAATGATAAAGTGTTGTTGCCAGGAGTGGACCAAGGAACGTAACCTGGTACCATCAGTGTTTTGACCTAAATTTGGATCAGATGAGGGATTGGGTTTGTCAATTGCTAAATTTGTATGTAAATGATAAGGGAAGGGCCTCTCAAGAAGAGAAAGACTATGCCAGTTGCTGGGGCCCAGGGGCTGTAGCCCCAATGGCTACATATTCTTAAGCCAAGCAAAAGGGAAAAGGGTGAGGAAAATAAAAGAGAATCCTCTTCCAACTGGGATCCCCTCTTCCTTACAACCCACCCCATCTAATGCACCTCCTTTGTTTCCCTTTAAGGGAGGTTCCCATGGGTGGTCAGGGAGGGGCAATTGGCTTTGTAAATGCTCCCCTCAGCACTACCGAAGTTAGGGCATTTTAAGAAAGAGATGAAATCACTGACAGAAGACCCTGTAGGACTATCAGAACTATTAGATCGGTTCCTGGGTCTGAACATTTATACCTGGGGTGAGTTAATGTCAATCTTTAACATTCTTTTCTCGGGAAAGGAAAGAGGAATGGTGAGAAGGGCTGCGATAGAGGGATAGGAGAGGAGACACTGTCCTGCAGCAGGAGTAGTTCCAGCCGAGTTGAAATTTCCTAATGCCAACCCCAGCTGGAATCATAATAATGAAGTCCATAGGGCCCATATGCAGGACCTTAGGGAATTAATAATAGCTGGAATCGAGGAGGCTGTCCCAAAATCACAGAATTTGAACAAAGCATTTAAAGTTCATCAGAAAAAGGAGGAAACTCCCTCAGTTCTTGGAAAGGATGAGAGAAAACTTTAGGAAATTCTCTGGCCTGGATCCTTAGGATCCAGTAGCCAAAGGGATATTCAGAGTACATTTTGTGACCAATTCCTGGCCAAACAAATAAGAAACTCCAGAAGCTAGACCACTGGAGTGCCCGTTCTTTGGAAGAAGTATTGATGGAAGCCCAGAAAGTGTATGTAAGGAGGGAAGATGAGAAGCAGAGACAGAAAACAAGAATCATGTTGCAGACAGTGAAGGAAGTAGTAAAGACTGAAGGAAAAAGATATGAGCCAAGGCAAAGACAGGAAGGATAAGGGTAAAGAAGGAAATGAGAACTGGCCAGGGAAGAATGAATGTTATCGATGTGGAAAGTCAGGACACTTTAAGAGAAATTGTCCTGAGAGGAAAAAAGAGAGTGAGCGGCACCTCTCATGACTTTTGAAGAAGAGGACTAGGGAGTTCAGGGGTTCTTTCTCCTTAAACCCAACCAAGAACCCCTGGTTAACCTAGAGGTCGGGGATTCCAGAGAGGACATCACCTTTTTAGTAGACATGGAGGCAGAGAGGTCGTCATTGAGTGCTATCCCGAAGGGAATGAAATTGAGTAAAGATACACTCAAAATCTCTGAGGTAAAATGAGAGAATTTTTATGTGCCAATATTTGAGGAAGCTTTAGTGACAAAAGGAGAGAATGAAGTGACAGGCTAGGTTTTTATATGTGCCTGAGGCAGGAATCAACTTGTTAGGACGAGACCTGATAGTTAAACTAGAAATTAAAGTAATAGATGAACAACCTGCAGAAATTAAGATGCACTTAATGAGCACCGAAGTCTGTAAAGAAATAAATTCAGAGGTCTGGACAAAGGAAGGAAATAGGGGAGGGTATGGACGTTGAACCCCTCAAAATTAAATTAAAGGACCCACAGGCCTTAACACTGCCTGTGTAAGGATGCTTAAGGATGGATCATTAGAATCTTGGATGTCTCCCTTTAATACCTCGGTCCTTCCCACTAGTAAGTCTGACAGTACTTAATAGATTAGTACAAGGACTGAGGCAAGTTAATCAGTTGGTGCAAGTGTGCCACCCTGTGGTTCCCAATCCTTATACTTTTCTAAGCCAAATTCCCTCTACTCATAATTGGTTTGCAGTCATAGATTTAAAAGACGCATTTTGGGCCTGTCCTTTCGACAACAGGAGTAGAGATTTGTTTGTCTTCACCTGGAAAAATGTGGAGATGGGGAGAAAACAACAATATAGGTGGACCCTCCTGCCCCAGGGTTTACTGAGGCCCCCAACTTGTTCAGGCTGGTACTAGAGAAACTATTAGGAAACTTTGATCTCCCCGAAGGTATTAAGCTATTACAATGTGGACGATTTACCTTTGTTAGGAAGAAAAGAATTTGAAGTTACCAAGGTTTCGGTAAAGCTTTTAAATTTAAATTAAATTTTAAATTTTAAATTAAATTTTAAATCATGGTTTGAGGGTGTCATCGAAGAAATTATAGTTTGTAGAAAAAGAAGTGAAGTATTTGGGACATCTAATTAGCAAAGGAATTAGGAAAATTAACCCTGACAGAATCAAGGGCATAGTAGAACTACTCCTCCCTAAGACTAAAAGAGACTTGAGAAAATTCTTGGGACTGGTGCAGTATTGTAGGCTATGGAGTGACTCATATGCACAAATGACTAAGGAGCTATATGAGAAATTACTTGAGGGTGAGCCTGAGCGACTGAATGGGACAGAGGAAGAAAAAGAGAAAGTTAAGCAGATTAAACAGGCTTTAATTTCAGCTCCAGTATTGGCTTTGCCAACTTTAGATAAACCATTCCATTTTTTTGTCACTGTTGATCAAGGAGCAGCTCTTGGAGTTCTGACCCAATGGTGGGCTGGGCAGAGATAGCCCGTGGCCTTTTTGTCTAAATTGTTGGACCCTGTTTGGAGGGGCTGGCCTGAGTGTGTTCAGGCTGTGGCTGCAACTGTCCTATTAGTGGAAGAGAGTAGGAAGTGGACTTTTGGAGGAGCATTAGGGGTGAGCACCCCTCACCAGGTTAGAACCATTTTAAATCAAAAGGCTGGTTGCTGGTTAACAGATTCAAGGATTTTGAAGTATGAGTCAGTCTTATTAGAGAAGGAGGATTTGGTTCTTAGTGCTAAAGTTATGTTAATTCAGTCCCTTATCTTCAAAAGGGAGAAAGAAACTTGTTAGAGTTAGAATACTGTTGCTGGGTGTCATAGATAATCAAACTAAAATTAGGCAGGATCTAAGAGATATACCTTTTGAGACGGGAGCAATTGTTTATAGTTGGCTCCTCAAGAATGATTGAAGGAAAAAGGAAGAACGGGTATGCAATTATAAACGGGAACAACTGGACAATGAGTCTGGGTCCCTACCAAAGAATTGGTCAGCACAAACTTGTGAACTCTATGCTCTAAGTCAAGCCCTAAAGGAATTGGAAGGAAAGGAGGGGATGATATATATGGATTCTAAATATCCCTTGGGGTAGTGCATACCTTTGGAAAAATTTGGGAGGAAAGGGGCATAATGAATAGCAAAGGAAAAGATCTGGCATGTGGGGAATTAATTAAACAAATGTTAGAGAACCAGTTGTTACCTACTGAAATTGCTGTTGTTCATGTGAAGGGACATCAGAAGGGAAATTCACTCGAGGCAAGGGGAAACCCACTTGTGGATGAAGAAGCAAAGTAGGCCAGATTAAGGGAAGGAGGGACTCCCATGTTAAGCTTGGTACCCCATGTTGAACACCCTAAATCCACCCCCATCTTTAGCGAAAAAGAGCTAAAGGAACTAAATGCATTAGAGGCGATAAGAGATGAAGAGGGGTGGTGGATCCTTGCAGATGGAAGAAAAATGATAAACCAATAGCGAGAGAAATAATGGGGGTCCTTCATAAGGGGAGTCATTGGGGGGGGCTCAAGCCTTATGTGATATGATTTTGAAACGATTTGGGTGTATGGGAACTTATACTATTGCTAAGCAAATTACAGAGAGGTGTGTGGTTTATCAAAAAGTTAATCATAAGATTTTGAGGAAACCAGTGAAGGGTGGGAGGAAGATCTCCTTAAGGCCCTCCAAAGTACCGGAATAGATTTTACTGAAATGCCTCTGGTAGGAAGGTTCAGATATTTATTAGTCATAGTTGACCACCTGACAGGGTGGGTAAAGGCATATCCTTTAACTTCTGCTACTGCATCCAAAGCCATAAAGTGTGTGCTAAGGTTTTACTAAGACATTGTGAAGTGCCTGGAGATAAAATGGAAGTTCCATACCCCCTGGCATTCACCCTCCTCTGGAAAAGTGGAGGGAATGAATCAGACATTAAAACATTTTTTGTTTTTGTAAAGAACATTTTGTAAGACATTACAAAATTGGGAATTGAGACGAGGCTACCATGGACTAAGTGTTTGCCCCTAGCTCTAAGGATTAGAACAGCCCCAGTATCGCCTTTTGAACTTTTATATGGTATTCGGTTTCCCAGGAGGAAAAGGAGAAATTCTGTCCTTTCAAACTAAGGATAGGTTTTTAAGAGACCATATACCGGCAGTGTCATCCTCCCTTTCAGAACTCCAAACCAAAGAACTTTTGGCCCAGTTTCCACTGCTTGAGTTCACGGTTCACCTGTTCAAGCCTGGAGATTGGGTACTGATAAAGACTTGGAAAGGAGAGAAGTTTCATCCTAGGTGGGACGAACGTTTCCAGATTGTTCAGACCACTGAGAGTGCTGTAAGAACTGCTGAAAGGGGATGGACACATTATTCTAAGGTAAAAGGACCAGCGGAGGAACCCCTGGAGTGGACGGTAGAAGGAGATCCATCCATGGTAAAAGTTACCTTAAAGAAGAGGCATTAGACTTGATGGACTTGATGGGGAAGGGTGAATTGGTTTGTGTATTCTTTGTTTTTATACAGGCTGCTGTTATAGTTACCTCCTATTTCCTGTCACTCAACTGCTTTCTGCCCTGATATTTGAACTATTTTATATGTTCTAGGTAAAGAGAGCCCGAAATACATGTCACTCCTGCCCCTGGACGATCCTAATTAGACCCCAGAGTATAGGTACCAAAAACATTTTAGTTGGTTGTTTGACCTGTGGTGTCTAGGAGTGGACTGGAAAGTTAAGTGGTTACAGTGGGACTGGCTAACCTGGTGTGGGAATAGGCTGTGCACACAGGAGGTTTGTTGGGATTCCCAGAGGTCATTCCCAAATCCTGCTAGGTTTAGACTCGTCTGTGTGAAGGCTCATAACCAGACCTGGTTCTGGAAAACTTACAGACAGTGACCGGGGAGGACAGTAGAAGGGTGGATACTTCTCAACAACCAAATTTTAACATGGCCGCTCAGATGGCAGTTACCCAGCTAGCTCTCCACCTAATGTTTTGGATGAGTATGGAAGGTTTTCCCTCAGTCGTTGGTTATTATTATGCCTCGAATGATATCCCTATCCATCAGATAGTTTTAAAAAGGAATGTGTCGGTCCAAACCGCTAGTTTTGATACTTGTGCCATAACCACTTGTAACGAGAGTAGAAGTTCAAAGAAGAATTCATAATTATGAAAGGTATATGTGCCCCGAGCCTAATTATGATCAGGAAAAAGATCGGAGAAAGATTCCATGCCCATATTGTTTGGATGTATGGTTCATGACCTCTGGATGGCGATCATATAATGCTCAGAATCATGATAAGAAGGGCTTGACCTCTAAGATTATACTAACAAGGGGACTGCCTCGGGGAAATCAATGCCAGAAAGAACAGTGTAGCCCCAACACTCTCACTTTTGTACATGCTGATGATAAAATTACAGGAATGTATGGATTTGGAATCTGGGCACAGGGAGGCAGGGTAGATCCCACTGGGAGGATAAATATTAGTTTTGCAGACCCAGAGCAGAGAGAACTGAAACCCAGGGAGCCAGGACTGAAAGAAGGTGCTTCCCCTTCCCTGAAAGGAAGTACTAAAACCCCAAGCACGAGAATCAAGACAGTTGAAGTCACTGATCTCAAACAAACTATGGAGATACGAATGCCTGGGTAGAATGGGTAAAGCATACTGTTAAAAAGTTTGAACAGGGGCAGGTAGGTGGCGCAGTAGATAGAGCACTGGCCCTGGATTCAGGAGGACCTGAGTTCAAATGTGACACAATTATTAGCTGTGTGACCCTGGGCAAGTCACTTAACCCCGTATCAAAAAAAAAAAAAAAGGCTTGAAAAGCAATTGCTGTGCCTGCGCATCGGGCAGACCTGCAGCACAAGTTGTACCTTTCCCCTTGGGAATGGACAAAAATGAGGAGGAATTTAAGTGCGTAGTTTGGTTGTTCCAAAACAGCACACAGAGAGATAATTGCTTGGTCTCGGTTGTTTCCTGAAACAAAGAAAGGGAATACCAAAGGAATTCCCATTACTTCTTTACTAAAATCTGGTAATTACTCTGCCTGCCTCTCAAGGGAGTTGGAGGACTACCAGATCCATGGCAATGTATCATGTGCCAAGACCTGGAATGTCACTGGGGACAGGACTGGCAATGTCCCTCAAATGACAGTTCCCCCAGCGGACCTTTGGTGGTTCTGTGGAGGGAGAACCCTCAGACCAACATTACCCGGGAAACGGATGGTGCGTTGGTACAGTTGGCTATACCATTTATGCTGTCATTCATAAAGTCATCCCCAGGGTCCGTCCTCCTCAGGAACCCACTCTAGGGGAAAGAGCGAGGTTGGGACTCCGAAGGGATCATTTGATGAAAGAATTTATCTAGACAGTATAGGAGTTCCTGAGGCGTACCTGATGAATTCAAGGCCAGAAATCAAGTGGCATCTGGGTTTGAGTCCTTTCTGTTAACAAGAATGTAGACTGGATAAATTACATCTATTATAACCAGCAAAGGTTTGTAAATTACACCAGGGATGCAATAAAAGGAATTGCAGGACAATTGGATGCCACCAGCCGGATGGCCTGGGAGAATACAATGGCTCTGGATGTGATCCTGGCAGAAAAAGGGGGAGCTTGTAGGATGTTAGGAAGAACCTGTTGTCCCTTCATTCCCAGTAACACGGCTCCTGACGGGACTCCGGGCCCTACAGGAGCTGACTGCAGCATGCGAGGAGTTAGCCCAGAACTCTGGAACCCATAACCCCATCACTGGATGGCTGGAATCATGGTTTGGAAAACGGAAGGGAAGAGCAGCATCCATCATCATTTCTCTAATCGTAGCTGTGGGAGTTTTAACTGCACTAGGTGTTGCATCATCCTTTGTATCAGAGGACTAGTGCAAAAATTAATAGAAACAGCGCTAACTAAAAATACACCAGTCGGGCCGGCTATGGGAATTCAGGTAACGGGATCAGGTGGAGTTAGGATGATGATTGAGAGAATTAATGGTCATTCCTTCCCCTCTGATGAAGAATTCGAACTGATGCTAAAATGCTTTGAGGAAAGACAACAGGAACAAAAAGTGTGGAAACATAATCCTTTTTGAGAGAAGAGGAGGGAATTGTGAGAGTTAGGCAAGGGTTAAGTTTCCACAAAGGTAGAATAGTGCAGAGTTATAAAAACAACTCAAAGAAGCAGTTACACTGCAGGTGGCCTTAGCCAATAAGAAGTAAGCTGATGGTTCCAAGAAGACCCCAAAATCAAGATAAGTGCCCATCTAGCTCGGACCTGTTGGGGTCAGCCCGAGGACACCAGAAAAATATTATTTCACATGCTTAATGAACTTCATTACTATTAACTGACACACCCCACATAAAATTAGAGCTTTATTAATGGATCATGGGATGTATGATGAGGGACATGCTTGAACATATCAAGGGGGAAACATAGATGGAACACATAAGGAAGGTTGTAACCTGGGAGGAACAGACCAATCCAGGCGTGGGAGGTTTCCACTGAAACTAACTGCATAAAAGCACTCTGGCTTTTGTACTCAGTGCTCTCCCCTCCTGAAGAGGGGTGGAGCCCAAAGCGTCTAAATCCTCTGGACTTTCTCTGTAATAAACTTTTCTTGATACTAAATTTTTGGTGTCAAGCATGTTTCTAACATTGATTGGGAAGGCAGGTGGATGGGACCAAGTACTCACCTTAGTGCTTTTTAAAATAAGTTTGTATTCAGATCCAGGGTCGCCCTTGGTTCCGTGTCTCTCCACTTGGCAAAAAAAAGTTGAAGCATTTGCTGCCTAAGGTGGTTTCTGTGTTTTGTCTTGGTTTTTTTTTGGGGGGGGTGGCACACTTCCTGTTTTGGTGATTGCTTTACTTTGGTTAAGATTTTGCAGATAATGGTGATTGTTCAAGTCAGTATTTTTGCCTTTTTTTCCATTTTCCATTTTTGGATGTCAGTGGCTTGTTTGAATAGGTCTTGTTGAAGCTATTTTGGTCATCTTTATTCCTGTTGACTTTGACCTTTACTGAAGCTAGTTGAGTCTAATTGCACAGACAGCTGATTGTGACATGACTCACATCCATAATTAACAGTTTCCTGTTCATTAAGATTGTGACTCTTTTGAAAAAGGGGTGCATGCAGGCATTTATACATTTATGATACCTATGACAGAAAAAGAGGGAGAAGGCATCTCATCTTTCATTTCTAAAACATGAAGCATATTTCCCAATATGCTTTTTACCATTCTCTTTTGTGTTCACTTTGGAGGAGATAACACTTACTTACCTCCAAGAGACAGACTTCAAGAGAAGGAAATTGAAACAAAGGGGACAAAATCAGAAGCTTGGAGATGAAAGAGGAAAGAAAGGATGAGCATGGGGGAGGAGAGCAGTACAGATTGGCTGGACTGCAGATTAATGAGAAGTAGCATGAGATAACGATTGTGGAGGGCTCCGAATGCCAGGATCAGGAGTATATCGGGAAGGCAATAGTAAGCCACCAAAGGTTTTTTTGTTTGTTTTTTTAAAGAAGAGGCATGATGTGGGCTTAGCAGTGTGTTATCACTGAAAGGCTTAAAGGTTGAAGTGGTACACTCACAATATTCAAGAAGAAAAATCCTAGCTACAGCCTAAGAAATAAAGAGCAGTGTTTTTGAAAGACAGGGTGCAGTAATGATGTGGCGATATGAACAGGATCTCTATAAGATACAGGGAGAAAAGAAATATGTAAACAGTGTTTAAAGGAAAGAGCAAGTTTTTTGACTTGATGTGTGGGAGAAATACAAAAAGTCAGAGGTGTTATTACAACTCCTGCTTAGGGATGGAATTCCCTAGAAAACTGTTGGAAATCAAAGCAGCCCAGCCATTACCATGCTAGACTGAGTGAGGAGGAAAGTTAAGTTTATATATTTGTGTCGTAGTCATATTTCCTCATCTGTAAAATGAGGGGGATTGCCTCTGAGGTCCCTTTTACTGCTACTTATATGATCTAGTGACTACGTGATCTTTTGTCTATGATGATTCTGTGACCTGGGTCAGATTCCCTGAGATATGTCCCTCTGTGTGAATCTGGACAAGTTACAGTTAACCCTCTGAGAGCCTTAGGCTCCTCCTCTGAAAGATAGGAATTGAACACAGTAGTATTCCCATAGCAAGCTGTTGGGATGAATTTAGAGCTCAAATGTAGTATCATAGATCTAGAGCTGAATTGCATGTCACGGTTAATGGTAACCTCCTCATTTTACAGATGAGGAAGTGAAGTCATGTGCGCAGAATTACCCAGGTAGTAAGTGTCAGAGCCAAGATTGGACACAGCTGTCTGGTTTCAGATCCAGCCCATGCTGTTAGCAATCAAGCCAAGGGAACATATATATATACCACTCATTGCAGCTGAAGGGAGAGGTGTGTTGGGAGTAAAAGGACAGAAAATGAGTTCCCAGTTACCAGGACAAAATATTGTGTACTGGATCAGATGCAATCCTGGATTTATTTAGAGTGGAAAGGGATCTTAGCTACTACAACTCCTTCATTTTACAGATAAGGAAAAGTCAAATGAGGTTTGTGCTTAATTGTTTCACCTTGTCACAGGGTGTGTTTGTGTGGGAGGCTTGCAATGACTCTTGTAAGATCAAAAGGCATCAATAAGATTTTTTTTTTTTTTCGAAAAAGAAGAGAAAATGGACCTCTAGCAATTAAAACAAGTACAGCACTAGTGTAAGGCTCCTCAAAGTGCATAGAAAGGCCTCTGGACAGGGAAATTGCATGATCATTTAAAAGCCACTCAGTTCTTTGGCTTTTAAGAAGTAAGTCATTATCCCTCCTGAATAGGGGCTCTTAGAGATGCCCCCCCCGCCCCCCACAGTCTCTATTGAGGTTTGAAATGTGCTAGAAACAGGTGCTGCGCTGGCCCCGCCCCTGCCGGCTACTGATTCCGCCCCCTGACTGACGTAGACCAATGGCTGCTGCTCACATTCTAGCCTTCTCTGGTGCCTGAAGCTAGGGTGAGATACTGCCCCCGCCCTTTTCTTTCTCGTCCTGGTCTCCTCCCCCCCCAGCCCGTGGCCGCTGCTGACGTCTTATCCCCGCCCTTGTTTGAAACTAGTGAGATGCTGCCCCCACCCCTCTTTTCTGCTGGTCCGCCCGTGACTGACTGCGGCTGACACCCCGTCCCCGAGTTAGTGCCTGAAGCTAGTGTGGTGCTGCCCCGCCCCTTCCTATCCTGGCCCCCGCCCCCTATTGACCTGGCTGCCGCTGATACCCTATCAGCTCTTGGTGCTTGAAAACAGTGGGAGATGCTACTCCCCCCCCCCCCCCGCCACTTCCTAATCCTGGCCCCTCCCCCTGCTGACCTGGCTGCTGCTGACACCCTATCACCTTTTGGTGCTTGAAACCAGTGGGAGGTGCTGCCTCCCTTCCCCCCCTTCCTCATCCTGGCCCCGCCCCTGCCTGCTGCTGGTCCCGCCCCTTGCTTGATCTTGCCTTCCCGGCCCTTTGTTTCTGAGCCGGGTTGTCCCCGCCTCCCCTTCCTGGGCCGCCCCTGCTACGTAATCAGTCACGCAAGCACACAAAGCACATCGAAACAGGAAGTGGGATCCAAAACAAACGAGCCGGGCTGTGTGGGCAGCGCTGCGGCCGGGCTCGGGATAGGGGAGGGGGAACCTTCCAGACGGGCTGCCCGACCCGCCCGCGTCGGGCGCCGCAGCCTTTGTCTGTCTCGGCCGTCCCGGACAGAAGCCTCTCTGCGCGGGGAGCCCCGGCCGCCCCGCTCCCCCCCCCCCCGGACCGCGGGACCATGTCGGCCATGGAGAAACACCTCTTCAACCTCAAATTTGCCGCCAAGGAGCTCGGCAGGAGCGCCAAGAAGTGCGAGAAGGAGGAGAAGGCCGAGAAGGCCAAGATCAAGAAGGCCATCCAGAAGGGCAACACGGAGGTGGCGCGCATCCACGCCGAGAACGCCATCCGCCAGAAGAACCAGGGCGTCAACTTCCTGAGGCTGAGTGCCCGCGTGGACGCCGTGGCGGCCCGGGTGCAGACGGCCGTGACCATGGGCAAAGTCACAAAGTCCCTGGCTGGAGTGGTCAAGTCCATGGACGCGGCGCTGAGGAGCATGAACCTGGAGAAGATCTCGGCGCTCATGGACAAGTTCGAGCACCAGTTCGAGACCCTGGACGTGCAGACGCAGCAGATGGAAGACACGATGAGCAGCACCACCACGCTGACCACGCCGCAGGGCCAGGTGGACCTGCTGCTGCAGGAGATGGCCGATGAGGTCGGCCTGGATCTCAACATGGAGCTGCCCCAGGGCCAGACGGGCTCCGTGGCTACGGTGGCCTCGGCCGAGCAGGACGAGCTGTCGCAGAGACTGGCCCGTCTGCGCGACCAAGTGTGACGGCGGCGGCGGCGGCTCGCCGCGGGACTGCGCTGGTTCTCCCTCCTCCCTTCTGTTGCACACAGACACACACACACACACACATATCCATACACACACGCATATCTATACACACACGTCCATCTTGCTCCTGCCGCACTGGAAACCTTGGGCATTGCCAGAGTGCTCGAGGGCTGTTGGTGTCGTGAGATCTGTCCCTTTTAAACGTGCGGGAAGAAGTGTTCACTCGGTGGGATTTTGTAGTCTGCGATGTCGTTTGATCTCTACAGACGCGGTTGAAGATTGGGGGTTACGCTTTTTGCAGGTGGCTTTTTAACAGGACTAGGGTTTAAATAGTGTTGAAAACGGGGCCAGAATGTCCAGCTGTGCATATTGGATTTAAAATCATCTGACCCTTTTAAAATACCGCCTAGGTCTTATCTTTGGAGAGCTGAGTTTTAATTCCCATTCCCATACCTTCTGTCTGCCATGCTCGGTCCAAATAGGGATTGAATGATAATGGGATCGGTTGGAATGTCTCTCTGATTTGGTTTTTTAGTACAAAAAAAAAAAAAAAATTCAGCTTAGAATGTTTCTGTGTTAATATCAAAGGTTATTATTGGCTTTTATTCTCTTTTCATTTGATTTAGTTTAATTAGCAAAAGCATTTTTACCTAATATTCTAACTACTGTTCTGGTGCTGTAAATTATTTGTCTTTACCTGAAAAAAGTACCATGTCACTTCATTTATGGGAGACGTTAAGTTGTGTTTTTGTTCATAAACTCACAGCTATATTTAACTTTCATTGTCTCCAATATGTTGAAACACTAAAATTTATAATGATTTCGTAGCTAACTAATTCTTTTTAGGCTGTATTTTAAAAATATGTTCATTTATGTGTAATTCTGTCAGGTTATTCTCAGATCATTTGACTGTTTTGGGAAAATCCTGGCCTGTGTGGCTATGTATAAGATACAAATATTAAGATAATGGAATGATACAAATTCCAAAATTAAAGCTATGTTTTAAATTCCTGGTTAAATGTTTTTATCCCTTTTGTCTTAAAGCAGCCACTCTTTAATAATTGGAAAAATGAAAAAAAAAACTTGAGTTTTTTTTTTTAGTGGAGCCATAGACAATTTAAATAACTTCTAGTCAGCTGAAAATGGAAAGTGTATTAGTTTTGTATTTTGAATATTGGCTTGGTTGAGGGAGAGTCATGTGAGATTGGAAGGCAGGATAGCTGTTGATGACAACAGCTCAAAAGGAAAGCAGTTTGGTGCCCAGGTGTACTTTACTTTGGCCAGTTTATCCTAATTGAAATGTGTAAGTTAAAATATAGCTGTGATTTTTCCAAGTTAATATGTAGTGGACAGCGATTTGGCAAAATATCAAAACAAATGTAGGGGTCTAGGTTAAAGAAGTATAATTTTTTTTCTCCTTGTTGGAAGATGTCTCCATAAAAGAATTCCAGTGTTTTTTCAAATAAGGAAATGCTGTTGCAGAGCAAATTGTTACAGGAAATCTTCCTGTTGTGAGTCATTGAAGGCATCCAAAGTGCAATTATGGAGTTACTTGTAACACAAGGTGTTTGCCATTTGTAGCAATTATTGTTATTAACTTCCTAACAATTGTTTATTGATAAGAAATGTAAATCGAGATTGTTTGAATCAGCTAAACGCTGTTAGAAATTAAAGTTTTGTTTGTTTGTGACTGATAGTGTCTTGGTACGGGCTCCTTGAGTGTATATTGTGGAAGTCTTATTTTCTTCCTGCTAAAATGGTCTGTTTCTAATTCAGACAGTCTAGGGCTACATAGAAGAGATTACTACAAACCAAAATTCCAAGGGAATATAGTTTTCTTATTTTTCATACCAAGTAATCATAATTAAAAAAGCTCTGTAAGGAGGAAGGAACAAAATTCACACTGTAGTGAATCACAAAATTAGTGGGGGAGGGGTTTGTTGTTTTTTTTTTTTTGTTTTTGGAGGGAAGGGAAGGAGGAAAAATATACAGACAGTTCCCTTAGGAGGGGAAGGGTTGCATTCTTCCCTAGTTGCAGTACTCTGGCTTGGTCACACCTGCAGTATTGCCTTCTATCCTGGACAATAGAGGGCAGAATTTGGAGTAACAGTAGAAGTAAGAGATTTAGGCTTGATAATATCCAAAAAAGGAATATACTGCTTCAGGAATTAATGGGTCCTCCATCTCCTGAGGTCTTCAAGCAGAGGCCATAGTTATTGGGTATGTTGGAAGGGGTTCTTGTTCAACCTCAAGTACTTCCAACTGTTAAATTATGTAACAGAGTTTGGTTAAGTAGGAATAATTGAATGTTGAAGAGACCTGGGAAAACTCAGATCAAACAGGGAAAGAGATTTTAAATGAAAAAGAGGAGAAAAATGTTCAGTGTTCTCTTTTAAAAGTATTACTGAAAGAATTAAATTATTTGTTGGGGAAGGAAAAATGTCTTTTTGGGGGGGGGAAGCTTTGGTAATCATATTAGGGATATTGCCAGCCTTGTGCTTTATTTTTTTAAATGAAAAATTTTTTTTCTTACTATCTGTGTGATCCTGGGCAAGTCACTTTTAACCCCATTGCCTAGCCAAAAAAAAAAATTTTTTTTCCCAGTTAACATTTTCTCTCATCTACCTCCCTCTCACTGAAGAGGAAAAAAAAGAAAATCCTTGTATTAATTATGCATAAGCAAGCAAAAAAAATTCCATATTGACCGTGTCTAAAAATGTGTGTCTCATCCTACATGTTTACCATTCTGTCAATGGGGAGCATTCTTCATCATTAGTCCTCTGGAATCAGTCAGTTCCTTGTGTTGATCTAAAGTCTTAAAATTATGTAACGCTTCATAACTTTGCATGTTATCTTTCCTCAAGGGCCATGCTTAGTGTCTGTTGTTACAATGTTAGTGTATGTACTGCTGAAGTGAGAACAATCCTTGTGCTTTAAAAAAGAACCATTGGGCTTCTCTTCCCTCAGGGGAGCCTAAAATTGAGAAGAGGAAAGGATATGATGCATACTTCTTGGAAGTGACTGTATTGGGTGATTGAACTACCTTTGAAGTCTCATGTTTTTATGTTTTACATTATTACCTTTGCCATGTATGTGCTGGTATTAAAAATCAGTAAACTTTTATTAAATGCCTTCTGTGTGCAAAGCACTATGCTAAGTGCTGTGCTAAGTACAGAAAGGTGTGTGCCTCCACCAAATGTTGTGAATTAGTTTCCTGAAAACACAGCTTTAGACGACAATTTTCCAGGGAGTTTGTTTCAATAGAAACTATACTATAAACGAGTAAGTTGGTCAAAAAGATGTCATAGCAATTGCCATTACATTAAGTGGGAATGTATCTGTAATATATTAATAGCATTATTGAAGATAGGTTTCAGGTGAATCCCTATATGTGCTATGTCCATATGAGTTGTTATAATAAGTAGAAATGGAGAATCCATTTTTCTTTGATTCCTCTTTAAGGCATCCATAATAGCAAGAGTATCCTTATTAAGTAAATGCAATTAAATCTTTAGAGGCAGAGCAATTCAATCATTTGACTTTTTTTCACTTTTAGCTAAATAAAAAACCGTGGCATCTTTCTGGTAAATTACCTTTCCCTGAAGATTTGGATCTCTCAATTATTGGGAAGGTGAAAGAAACTGAGCAAGATGAAGAATTTGGTGATTCCTTTGGTTAGTATGCAAATTTTTAAAAAGCTGATTTAAAACATAGTGTACTGTTAGATACTAGCCTAAAATGTAGAAACATCTTTAAATATAAAAATTCATTACCTATATCTAAAGATTGTGCTGTGAGAAGTGCTTGTTTATTTGAATTAATTTTCCTCATTTTTAAGTGAGTTGAAACTGGGTTTCTGGCATCAATAAGAACATTTTTACAATTGTAGAATTTTTGTTACTTACAAAACAGTTTTTTAAGTTTATTTTTGCAGCAATGTGCACTGCTATGTAGGGCAAAAAGGGTAGGATGGGTTAGCTGGTGAACAAAAAAACATTTCTTGCTCAAATGAGGGGGTGAGAATTACCTAGGATGAGCAGTACTGAACATAAATTAGTATTAGTTTTTGTTTTTTTTTCCAGTTAGTTACCAAGTATTTGTTAAGGGCTTCTCCATGCCAGGTACGATGCTAAGCACTGGGGATAAAAAGAAAGGCAGAAGATGGTCACTGTCTTTGGAGGATCTCAAAACCAAGGAACTCCCACTTGCAGTTCTGCTATATTCCCCTTGTTCCCAGGGATTCTTGGGATCCACTCAATGATGTTGTGTCTTGGTTTTCTTGTCAGTTAAGGCCTTTCTCATTCTACTTCCCTGACTGTCTCCAACCCCTCCCATCTAATGACCGTTAATCCCCAGCACATACCATGACTTCTTTACCCACAATTTTGTGATTTATCCAGTCTAGGAGCTTCCTTCCATTTGTAAGCCAAATCTGTGCCCTCTAAGGGCTAGAGACCTGGGCCCAGCGAGAATTTGCAAATACTATAGAAAAGAAACTTATCTGGCTATCGTCTAGTTCTTTTCCCAGAGAGTTTGGTGTTTATTTTAAAAGAAAAAGCAAATTATGGTTTTGCTACAAATACTGAGCTTTTACAACCATTATGATAAGACATCAGTATTCATTCTCCATCTTTGCTCTCCTCTGGACCAGCTGGGTATAGGTGTGGTGAGCCATGTTGGTGACTAGGAGAGTGAGCGTTTCTCCGGGAGTGCCTTTTCCTGGGTGGAGGATAGAACGTTGGCAGTAAACAAAAGACTAGGTTGAGTCAGGAGCCACAGTTTCTTGGGAATGCCAAATACAGTGGAGTTGAGAGAAGAGTAGGAAGCTAGGATCTATTCTAAAGAAGTGTTCCAGGATAGAGACATCGGAAGGCCCATGCCTATAGCTGCATCTTGATTTTCATTGGTTGGTCACATGCAGTCCTTTTAGTAGGCAATTAGTGTTTCTCACCCTGCCATACACTGTTATGTGGGCCTCTGAGATCTCCAGAATATGGCAACACCCTGATTAATGCTACTGGTGCAGTGAATCTATGGAATGAATTTTGATAAGACAAGGGATAAGAACTTGAGAGAAATTAATATTATACTAATAACTGATTACTAATTTGTGACCTATCCTTTTCTTCCTATTTCTGTTAAGACTTAACTCCTGAAAAGTTGGGCAGTTCTAGAAGGATGTAATAATAGCTAATCTTCTAGCCCACAAGGCACCGAATAGGTTGGGTGGAGACCCACCCAACTGGGAAACTTAATTTCTGTTTAGAGTTTAAACAGAAACCAGTCTGGGCAAGTCCTTACCCAGGAAGGAGGAACCCCTATGCTTCATGCCCTCCATTAGAGTTTAGGGCAACCCATCTCTTGAAGGAGAAAACTAGCCAGAGAGGTCTGGATGGAAATGGCTTCCCCTCTTGATCAAGCCACATTGTCTGCGGGAGACTAATGATCAATCCCACCTCCTTCATTAGATGTCCACCAATCAGGGTTGAGTTTCACTTGTCAGGGGAGTTCCCTCTCAGAAGGTATACATCTGATTTAAGGTGTTTGAGAATCTTGCTTGGTGTCTGCTTCCTGAAAGAAACCACTGACTGTCAATTTATTGATTATTAGCTAACTTAGTTTAATAAGTTGATTAATTACCTGGAAACTGTCTCTCAGAGGTATTATTTGTCGAAGACTGGACCTGTGATTTCATTGATACGTGGTTGATAACGACCTTAATAACTGACTTCTCCTGTGCTAGAGCCCCTACTGTCACTGAATCCATTCAAGGACTCCCATAAGACAGGCCTGCACAATATAACAGCCATCTGGCTGCTAGTGGCCTGTGACCCTCAAGAAATGTAGGGTTGACATTATGCATGCTCCTGTTTGTCATGTGACCTGCAGCAACCAACTGTGTCATTCTGTCTGTAGTCTAACTTATCTGCTGCCCGAAGTTGTGCAGGTCTGCTATAAGGACTCATTTCCATGGATTTCCTATGTCATCTCGAACAAGAACCCTGATTTACATCACCTTTGTGGACTCCCCCATTTGCCACACTGCAAGTCAAGATCACTTGTCTATTTCCTATCAACCCTAATCTAACCCTGTATCGGTCACTCCCTAATGCAGTACTGCAGTGGTGACATCTCATACCATCCATGTAATTTGAATATGCTATTTCCTAGTGTTGAATTTTGCTAAGGTAATTTCTACCAATTCAATTTTTGAAAACTATATATTTCACCCCTGGCCTTTCCTGGCCCCTGTCACCATTGCTAATGTTTTGGGAGGACTTAACTATGTGGAAACTAACCTGAAGCTAACCCTAGAGGCTACGAAACTCCCTAAGTACAGGGGCTGAGTGGTGCTACAGCCCAGGAAAGCTTTTGTAGGGATGGAACTAAGCCTGACTTTGTCTATCCAGACCCCCAAGAACTCACCATAAGGTGCTGTTGGCCCTTTGCTTTCGGCTGTCTTTCCAGTTTCACTGGGCATTCTCCCCCTTCCCACGCTGTGATTCAGCCAAATGGGCCTTCTCGATCCTGGTGGATGATGTTTGTGGGTCTCTGTGTTTTTACACTGGCTCTCTCCCATATCTGGAATGCATTCTTGCCTTACTTGCACTTTGTAAAGGCCTCATCCTTTAAAAGGTGTTATCTCAGGCATCATCTTTTTTTTTTTCAATCAAACAAAACTTTACTACAGAGGCTTGAGAAGTAAATAAATTAGAGGTGAGGGGGGCCTCCTCTCCCAAAAGGGTATGGACAACTTCTTCTTACTTCTATGAGAAATCTAATACAATGAAAGTATGCATTGGATCAAACAAGAAACAGAAAGCTGTGCATCATCAGTATAATGAATGGCAGGAAAATGAGGTCAGAAGAGGCAGAAACTCTAGCTTTTCTTCAAAACTAGAAAGCGATAGGGCCAGATAAGTTACATAATCATTGACTCAAACACTTCATGGTGGCACATGGATTAAGAGCAAAACACTCTTAGCTTCCTCTCAGGCATAAGCCAAATCGCATCTTTCTCAAGAGAAGGCATGGCATTGCTACTAACAAAAGATAGGAACAACACTCAGAATACAGGGCATGTTCTTTCAGCAAAGCATTCACCCCTTGTCTCATGTGGAAAAAAAAATCTATAAACACAAGGAAACAATATCTGAGGATCAAAACGGACGTATTATAAGAGAAATGATTATTACTAACCAGTGATTTGGGGAGATTCAGAGCTCCCCTCTTCTTTAAAAAGTCCTGATTTCAACAGTTCACTTTCTGGTAGGGCATTACTGATAATGAGATTGGATTAACTTTTGTAACAAACTTGTTCAGACTTTGCCCAAGTGGGGAAGCCATTATGCTGTACTCAGGTATGGGTGGTGGTAAATTCTTTAACTAGATTGCCCAAGACTGGGGGTGGTCTTGGTGTGGGGATAGTCTCTCTTTGACTTGATAATACTCTCAATCCCTCATTATAATCATTCATTCATTGTTAACCCATTGGAGTTGATTACCACCCTCAGGAACACCCCTCTTCCAAAAGGCATAGGAGCTGTGAGCCTGTCTGCCCCATTGCCTTTGGCCTTCAGGAGTGCTACTGGTCCTTTTGTTAACATTCTGGAGTTATTAATAAAATGATTAAATTACCCAGAAGTTGTCTTTCAAACTTTTTAACCATCACAGTTAAGAGGTCTCAGGAGTACAAAGAGCTATTTGTTAACCATTTGGTAATTATGTCACAAAAAGCACTGTGACAAAGGGTCAGGCATCATCTTCTTCATGAAGTCTTTCCTCACTCCTGCTCCCCTTTGGTTGTTCCCCTTCCCTGCTATGAGTTAGTATCTTCCCTCCCACTACCTTGTATTTAAATAATTTGTATGTTGGTATTTATTAACTTTTTATTTCTGCTGTGTAACATTTTTATATGTACTTATCTCCTCTATTAGAATGTAAAGCTCATTGTGAGTAGGGATTGTTTAAGTAGTTGGACTTGAATCCCCAGGCAGTGCCTGGCACATAGTAGGTACTTGATAAATACTAGTTAATTGATTGCTTATCACAAAGGTAGTTCAGTAAACTTCTCTTTTCTCTGTCTCTACAAGTTTATCATGTTTTTCATTTTTCATTTCTGTGCAAAGTACACCTTTACCCACAAGCCTCCCTGATACTCTGTGCTCAAGGAAGGGAAGCCCAGTACTTGTAATTCTTACTTCCTGGTGACACCCAGAACACCTCCGGTATCTAGTCAGTTGGTAAGAATATGGTCTGGAAGACCACAGAGGAAAGCAACTCCAGCTTCCCCCATGCAGTGCTGCTGCTCAGGGTGTCCTGCCAGCTGCACCCCTGGAAATCCTAGCCCCATGTCCTAGGGGGTAAAGGTGCCCAGCAAGAAGAAAGGCAGTGCGGGGCACACAGCACGAAGCTGGGCTTCTGGCCAGTGGACACATGTCAGCACAGGGAGCAGATCAGACGAGCCCAGTGGCTCTGGTCTGGCTCCTGGGACTCATCCTCTTCTAGTTGGCTCTTCAGTTCAGTTTCTTTGGAATTGCCCAAGAGCCTCCTTGAGAGGAACTGCGTGATAGCATGGAAAGGTGGAAGGAGGCCTGGATCTGGACACACAGGACGTCCCTTTGAGTCCCAGTTCAATCACTATATGACTTTGGACGTGTTGCCTAACCCCCGAGCCTCAGTTTCCTCCTCTCAGAATTGAGGGGACTAGACTAGAATTCAGCGACCCCTCCACCCGCAATGTAAGAAACGCCAAATGGGTCGAAGGGTGGAAAAAGTTTAAGAAGCCCTGGACTAGATGACCTCCCTGCGCCCTGCCAGGTGATCCTATGAATTTCCTAGAACCTGTCTGGCCATCCTTGGGTCAGCAAGGTTTTAACCGTACCAACATAGTTCCCTCAGTATTTATTTCAAGTAAAATGCAGGAGACCTACCATAGGGTACTGTAGGACAACAATAGTAATAGTTAATAATTATATAGCCCTTGAAGGTTTGCAAAAAACTTTGTAAATATCTCACTTGGTTAAGATTTGTTCCATACTATCATCAATCTATGTAATTAAAAAACATTTAAACATTTTAGGTTTTTTTCCAATTAAAAGCATATATTTTCTCTCCCACACCCATTGATTAAAGAAAATCCAAAACAAAACTTTCCTTGTGATAAACATAGTCAAGCAAAACATTCCTACATCGGCCATATCCAAAATTAAATATCTTATTTTGCATCTTTCCTGTCAGGAGGTAAGTAGCATAGTTCATCACTGGTCCTCTAGAATCATGGTTGGTTATTGCATTGACCAGAGTTCCCAAGTCTTTCAAAGTTGTGTGTCTTTACAAGTCTTTAAAATATTACTGTAGAAATGGTTCTCGTGACTCTGCTTAGTCTGTATCAGTGCAAATGAGGCTTCTCGGATTTCTCTGAAGACGTGTATCCTTTTGGTCATTTCTTATGGCAATGATACTTCATTAGTCATGTATAATAATTTGTTCAGCTATTCCCTAATTAATGGGCACCCCTCCCCCGCAGTTTTTAGTTCTTTGCCGCTGTAAAAAGAATTGCTATAGGCCAGTTTACATAATGTAATGAATTTTCTTTACTTTGTATACTTTGTGGATGGCCTTTTTCTTATCTCTTGATAGCAGTAGAGGGTGTGGGAACTTGCCTAGTTGAAGAAAAAGTGAATCCTAGCACCGTTAAAACTGCCTAGTTGCTATTCTTTCATTAAACATTTATCTATTTTCCAGGAGTTTCCATTAGCTTTGAAAGAATTCACATCAAAGTCCACATGTGGACAAAGTAGTTTGACTTCTTTGCCATTAAAAAAAGAAAAAGATGGATAGAAGCTTCCCTCTGAAGTGAGACTCTTGTTTTGACCCCGTGGTTTTTGGGAGCACATGTTAAGTTACAGCTCAAATGCCGTTTCAGCATTGTCTTTCTTATTTTTTATATAGCTGCCCCTTTACATAGTACTGCCTTGTATTCAGAAGCAGAGGAAACCTGCAGACCTGCTGAGTCCCTGATTCCTTCATTTGTTTCCCCTTCACCCGGAAAAAAGGCTAGAATGAGGTACGTTGAGGGCAGCTGCCTATGTGTGTCTAATGGGATTGCTGAAGAACTCATTACAGTAATTGCTTATCAAAACCTATAGAGGGCAGCATCAGACAACGGGCCTTAGAGTCAGTCCCATCTCTCTGCATACTAGCTGTGTCACACTGGACTGGTCACTTCCTTAGCCCCTCAGGGGCCTAGTCAGCTCTAAGATGCATCACTGCAAAGCAGCCCATTGGCATTGGTGGAGGGAGTTTTCCTCTTGGTACATCCCTAAACCGATAGGTCTAAGACAGACTAAAGCAGGAACTTGCTTCTTAAAGTTATTAATTAGCAGAACTTTCAAACTCCTTTAACGTAATTCAGAACCTGATTTTTTTTTCTCCCATCAGAAAAATTGTGGATTGAAAATTTAATTCATTGCTAGTCTAATCAGAGTATTCCAGAAACGTGGAAGTAGAGGAATTTAGTTTTAAGTTTAAATCTGAGGTTTAATCTGTATGACTTCATTTGAAATGATGCTGAATTTCCTTTTAGCCTTTTTTTGATATTAACTATTTTTGTGGCATAGTAGGTTGAGAGGTAGCCTTAGAATCAGAAAAACCTGGGTTCAAGTCCCACCTTTGATACCTCCTGGTTGTGTGACCTTAGGCAAGTGGTCACTTCTCAGTGCCCCAGGCTACTCTCTAAAAGGGTTATTTTTCAGAGAAGATGCTGATCTGATAAGGATAATCTGCTGGAACTTCCTCATTGGTTATTCCACATATCCATGAAATCACAGATCCTGTACACAAACCACCACCAGAACTTGTCCTAAGAAGTGTTAAAAATAACAAAAAAACAATTTTAGGATTCTTGGCATCCTGTCTGCCTCGTTGCCAGAAATGTTGGTGATGGAGACCGTGTAGTAGTAAGGGCTGTTCTGTGTCTTAACACGTTTCCTGGGTCCTCAGAGCCAAAGATGTCATTATGTAGTCCTCAGCCTTCTGTTGTTGGCCTTCCCTGTACTTCCTGATATAGTCCATCCCTTGGACCATGGTTGAAGACATTCTAGCTTATTAGAACCTCCTAGACCTTGCTGCCCTGGCATTGACTCTGAGAAACCTGGTCACCTTTTTGGTGTGACCATCGAAGGATGAGTTTTAAAGACCATGCTTTGGTCCGTTTTTCCCTCAGTGCATCTTCTTCAGTTCTTGAAGTCTTTCCAGTGTGGTCAGACCTGCTGGAGCTGGGGCTTCAGTGGCAACAGCCTACTTCTGGACAGGGCTCAAGGTATTGTCACAGGATGTTAGAAAGGTTGACTGACTTGGGTGTTTCAGAATTCGACTAAGCATTGATCAGTTGAAATGCTTGCTGATTAGCTAAAGATGGACATGTAATCAGCATTTCTGTTGCTTGAGGTTCTGGAGAAGAATTGTTCTGTAGTATTCTATGGAAATCTTGCTGATAATATTAAGGCAAAAGTCTGCATAGTCCCTACCCCATGAGAATTCATGGAATTCAAAATAATGATTTTTTTTTTCATTTCAAGGCAAGGGCCATGGGGACTTGCCTTTTAGAAAGAAAATTTATCTAGTTCTAACAACATCTGGCATATGATCATAGATTTAGAACTGAACAGGATCTAATTCAACCTCTTCGTTGTGTAATTAAATAAATTGAGGCCCACAGAGGGAGGAGTAGCTTATCTACTCATCTGTAGATGAGTGTAGAACTGGGATGAGAAGCTAGTGCTTCTGACTCCCAAACCCTTTTCTCCTCTGGTTGGATTAACCATTAATTTTTTTGAATTCTTTTTGTTTTTTGAAAAGAGGCACAGCATATTCCTTTTCTATTGAAGTAGGAGAACTCCTTTGGTAGATGAGACAAGTGCTTCCATGTTAATGCTGAAGAGGTTTGACCCCATGCCCAGTAAGGGACTGTGTGTGTGTGCGAGTCTCCAGTGTTCAGAGGAGTGCATCACTAGGTTAGCCAACAAGGGATGATGTTTGTGAACCACAGCAACTCATGAAGATCACCTAAGAAGGCAATTCAGCAGGGTCCCAATCTGCATTGGTGGAGGGAGTGCCCATGTCATGGATGGAAAAGATTTCATCCTTAATTACTGACATCTTCCCCTAATTAGTCTGACTTAAGGAAGTAGTATTACAAGATTTACATACAAGGTCTTGGTGTCTTAACGACATGTAGAGGAACTACATGGATAAAAGTTGTTTTGCTTAAAATTTGCATTTCTTCTTGTTTGGTGCAGCGTGGAAGTGAGTGAAAGTCAACCTGAGGAAGAGGAGGGTTCTATAATAGGGAGAACAAAAAAGGTAAGTAAGGATGTCTGCCAGCCTTGCATTTCAGATTCTGTTTAGATGGTGGCTGTAGATAAAGACTTGGTTTGATAGCTGCAGCTTTGTTGTGAAAAGGAATTTCCACTTGAGACATAAAAGAGCATTTTTTTGGAAAAGGGAATATTTGGCTGCTACACATTGGAATGCAGTTTTTATTTAACAATAATCTTGTATTTAGATAGCATTTGATTAACAAGATGCTTTACAGCTACTGCCTCATTTGATTCTCTTAGCTTAGTCTGTACAGATGTTATTATTTCCATTTGGCTGAAGAGGAAATTGAGTCAGAAGCTAGTTGACTTTCCCAAGGTGATGCAGCTAGAAAGTAGCAGAGTCAGGACCTGCCAAACACCCTCATAAGTGACTAAAAAATAAGTTCTGAAAACTGGGTCAGGGCCTATGAAGTCACATTGAACTGCTGGTAACTGCACAGCTCACGTGTGACCATTGGTGTACATCGCCAGCTTCTCAGAAAGTTGAGTTTTTAGTCGTGTTAAATGATGTTCATACGCAGTGCTGCTGTTGATTTTTATGTAGGCATCAAGGAAATCCAAGCCAATAGCTGATGATTCTGATTCAGAAAGCATTTCAGTCAGAATAACACGTGTGGTAAAGGGGATGAGAAAGGAGAAAGTTAAAGCTTCCTCGACTGTATCTTCTGCAAACCTTCCAGAGAAATCTGCAGAATCAGTGTTTTCTAATGAACCCTTCCATGTCGCTGAGAAAGTATCACTTGTCACCAAGAGTGAAGCGGTAAGAGATTGTTCAGTCTTTGGCCATTACTCCTCTCTGTGTTGTCTCCCTTTATTCAAGTGTAAGTTATGGAAAAGATGGCTTATTGGAAGGGAGGGAGCTGATCCACCTGCCATGCTGCCACTCCAGCAAAAACTGGAAATGTGCATCAGGCTAGATAGTTATCAAGAAAACCAATGAGAAACTTTTTCCACCCCGGAACTGTAGAAAAAGCCAGTGTTTCTACAGGTAGTAAAAACGAGGATCTATCAGAAAAGACAGTGATAGTGAAGTCAAATAAAACAAGAGTTTCTCCAGCAAGATCAGACATGCCCGTAGCCAGCAAGGCTCTGTATCCAGAGGCAGGAACAGCAGACCACTACTAGAAATCCTAGAATAGTGGAAAACCCAAAGTGTGAGCCTTGGAATCAATCAGCTGGGACCAGAAGTGGCCTTCTGGGTGTGGCAGTCTTAGACTGGGACTTTGAAGGCCCAGGGGCTCTGAGATCTGTAGTACTCTGTCCCAAAGTGCCACAGAGGGCTTAAAACCTATTAGTATTCTTAATATAGACCCACCCCAAGAAGTAGGAGGTCAGGGTGGCACCTTGGTGACCCTGGTTGAGACCAAGCAGGACCAACCACCCCAACCAAAAGAGCAGCAAGTGAAGCCTGGCCCTGGCACACAATTCCGATGTAGGAGCTAAAGCTGGAGACATGAGTGACCAGAAGACACTGACCACTACAGAGAATTACTGCAGATCCAGAAATACCTAAAAACTTAACTTAGAAGAACAGAGTAATTTTACAACTGCAGGAAGAGACTCAAAGGAAGAAAATGGATATTCCATAAGAACTGCATGAACACATGGAAGAAATGAAGCAAGAGAGTACTAAATGAATAAAAGCTCTGGAGGAAAGAATCTGAGAATAAACAGTTTAGAATAGAAAGTGGTAAGACTTACCCGAGGAGTGGGCTAAATAGACCATACAGAACTCAGTGACTATGTCAGACCATAAGATATATTAGAACACAATCAAAAAATTAAGAAATAAAAGAGAATGTAAGGTGCATGCTGTCAAAAGCAGCCGACATAGAAAACAGATTGAGATGATCGTTGGATTCACTGAAAATCATAAAAAACCCAAAACCCTGGATGTTATATTTTAAGAAATTTAATTGAAAACTGGTCAGGTTTATTAATATCAGAGGGTAAAGTGAGAGTAAGAAGAATCAAGAAATGTGTTCCTGAGCATCACACACAAAAGATAAATCAGTTAAACGTCACTTATCACAGTTTCAAAATATAATTTAGTTTTTACCAGTCCTCGTCTCACACTGGAATAAGTGTAGGAGAATGTCTAATGTTCTCTCTACTTACTGCGTTGCCTTTTTTTAACTTCTCAGTATGTTTTTTGTTGATTGCATCTGTTTCTTAAGTTGCATTCTTTATAGAAGGCTCCTCGGAAGAGACGGACCTCTCGTGAAAAGAGGGAGAAACCTCGGAGTCAGCCATTCAACTCAGGTAACAAATAAAGACTATTGTGATTTTATTATTGTTATTTGGGAATTCCATTCTGGGAAATAAATTTAAATATTTTATTTATGGATAAGGCCTGGACCTCTGGTTTCATTGGCGTAGGAAGCTTCCAGGGGATGAAATCTCCCTCTGTCCCTTGTGCTGATAATGGTAAGACTGGGACGCTTTCCAAGGAACTACTTTTCCTTTTCCTGAAGGGAGAAGATGACCAGGAGTGATAGTGCTGAGCTGATACTCTGTGGTTCTGTCCCACCTCCCCATCCTTAGTAGTGACTTTTGTGATGAAGCCTGGATTTGGAGCCAAAGGATCTGGGTCCAAATCCTGTATTGCCATTTACTCTCTGGGCAAATCATTTAATCTCTGTGAGTCTTAGCCTCCTCATCTGTAAAATGAGGGCATTGGACAGCATGAACTCTGTGCTTCTGCCAAAGTTCCTGAGCAGGTCTGTAAACTCCTTTCCCCTCTGTTCCCCTTTCCTCACCAAGTGTGTTATCTTAGGGGAGAATTCTTAAAAGGATACTCATTTTAAACCTTGTTTCGGTCAAAAGACGATATTAGAGAGCCTCACCTTTCTCATTTGTAAAATGGGTTTAATAATACTTGTACTCCCTATCTCAGAAAGTTTCTATAAAGAAAATTTTTTGTAAACCTCAAAACACTATATGAGTGGTCACATATTGAAAATAAATTAAAAACAATTAGATTAAATTAAGTTTTTTTTCATATCGTATGTGAAAGACTTGCCCTGTTTTCATACTGTTCATTCTTTGGCTGTTTATTTTAAATGAAAATATATTAGCCATTAATTATGAACTCCCATCAATGGTGAGTTAATAAGTTTAAAAAAAAATTGGACAGTTTGGGCACTGTTCTTAGATTTAAATTAGCTGCATCTGAGAATATCCTTCCTGCTGTCTAGGAAAATTGCACACAACATGCTCAGCTCCCTCTGATTTTAGCCATGAAAATCCAATGGGAAAAAAGCAGAGTCTTTTTACATGACAACAAAACCAGAAGAAAGGCCGGTCTGTGAGCACGTTGTCAGGGTCACAATTCTGAGAAGCAGAGCTGGGCTTTGTAGCCCGGAGTGGAGGGAGGCGTGGTATCACTGGACTTAGCCACTGCCTCAGCTTGTCCCAGGGAGCTGCCAGTGCTACTGCTGCTAACCATTGGTTTATCTGGCTTCACCTCAAGTCCAAGGCTTTTAGGTCATTGTCAACAAGAGAGGGCACCTAGAATCTGGCTCTGGCTCTGACCTCAGTTTGACTAAAGCTCCCCTAGGCCAAAGTCTGCTTATCTGTAAGACAAAGGGCATGGACTACATCATTTCCTTTAAAAAATAGTTTTGGGATTGCCTTTTATTTTTAAAGTAGAGTAATTGACCCTTAACTATATTCTCCCTGCTCCAACTGAGCCCTTCCATACAACGACAAAACCAAACCAAAGCCAACTAATGGACCAGCTGCACACACCACATGGCGCGTGGGTCCCCACCTGTCTATGAGAGGACAAGGGGAAGTTTCCCTGTCTGTTTTCCAGGACTGAGTGTGCTGTTTTACATTATTGTGGTCACTGTGTATGTCACAGTCCCCTTAGTCCTGCTTTTTTTACTCACTTTTATTTCACATAAGCCCTTCCACACTTCTCTGAATTCAAACTTTCAACATAAGATAAAAGAGTAATACAAAGCTGTGTCCAGCTGATAGCAGTGCTGTGAGAGTTCTCAGAAAGAAGGTGGGATGGGACAGTGGATTTTTCCCCTTTATTATTGACACGAAATGATTTCCAAATATCCTAGAGGAGACTCGGCACATATGCTTGGAGTTTGTGGCAGACTGTTTTGGCTCTGCTCTTTGAAATTCTCATTTGCTTTCCAGCATTTTGCTTCTAGATTTTCCCACATTTAGAACCGAGCCTCCTTAAGACTCAGCTGCAGTCTTCTGTGTGAAGCCTTTCCCAGTTCCCCAGTTGTTAGTACCTTTCCCCTAGAATTGCTTTGTATCTGCTTTGTGTGCATCCTGTTTATATGTACATGTGTAAGCAGGGCCTTTTCATTTTTGGTTTATATTCCCAACACAGCCCAGTGCTTGACACAGAAGAAATGCTTACTTAAATAAATCCTTGTTGATTGATTAATTGGTTTCTTGGAGACAGGGACAGGAGCAGTGATGAAGGGAACTTTTAATAAAGAAAATCCTTTCAGCCAATGACAGTTGATCCCTCTGAAGTTTGTAGTGTTTGAGAGCTGCCTGAAGAGATTAGGTGGCTTGCCCTCATCCCATAGCCAGGATGCGTCCGAGGTAGGACTTGAATCCAGATCCTCCTGGGTTTCAAGGCCTGCTCTCTATCCACTGTGGTTGGTTCTTTGCTGCACAGTAATAATCTTCCATTCCATTCCTATACCAGTTTGCTCTGCCATTGTCCATTCAGTGGGCATTCATTTTTGTTTGTGGTTTTTTAGTTATGACAGAGCGTTGCTATAAATGTGTTATTATATATATGTCAGGATTGCTCAGAAGCCTCTATCTCAACTTCCACTTGTCCTGACAGGTAAGATCCCCAGTGAACCAGCTAGAGTCAGATAGCAGAGTCTGGCAAAAGACAAGAGAGTATTCCAGCTAAACCCTGTAGTAGCAGGGCTAATAATATAGCTCACAGTTCTATGACTGGCATGCTTTCTGCCATGACTATCAGTTAGTCATATTTAATTAGCTTTTAGAACAGAGTATTTCCTGAGATGGTGTACCTGGTATAGTTCATACAAAACATCCCCTTGAAGTCTATGATGTACTTTTCCACAAATACACAGAGTCCAGGGGAAGGTGGGCTCATGCATAGAGGGCACCTATGGCCAAGGGGTAACTCACAGCTCCTGGAACTACTTTTGCTGGGTTTCTCAAAATATTCCCCTAAGGTATTTCTATAAGGTGTATATAGTTTCTCTGCAGGGTCCTTGTAGACCCTTGAATCTTCATCATGACCAGTCTCTGAGCTGCTGGTGAAGACACTGCCAGAAGCTCCTCCTGTCCTAGGGATGCAGCTAGAACACCAGTGGAAAGTGCAATTTCACTGGCCCTCCCGGATTGATGAGATCCTTCTCCAACATTGGGGGCGGGGTGGAGGAGAATTCTCGAAGGGGAGACTGGGACTGAGAGAGGTTTGGGGCTCTGTGACTCCCTATCTCCCAATCTATACTTTCTCAGGGGTTTAGCTAGAATACTCTTTGCTCTCTTCTGCCAGACTCTACTGTCTGATTCTAGCTGGTTCATTGGTTTTATATAGATCCCAGAAGGTATGACCAAGTAACTCAGCCAATTTGAGGTGAATGCCTGTCTTGTAGTGCCCAGGCCTTGTTCACACCTAGTGAACAATCCAGTTGTGTTCTCACCTGATAAATGTATCAGGGCAGAATCTTCTGGGTTACTTTAAATAAGAAAATACGGGCAGCTAGGTGACTCAGTGGATAGAGCTCCAGCCTTGGAGTCAGGAGGACCTGAGTTCAAATGTGGCCTCAGACACATGACACTTATTAGCTGTGTCACCCAGGGCAAGTCACTTAACCCTAATTGCCTCACCAAAAAAAAAAAAAGATATAAGTAGGACCTTTTTGCTGTTGCCTTCCTTGGGGGATATGCAGATAACATCTTTGGGTCAAGGGGTACAATTTAGTAAATTTTCTCACCTAATTATAAATTGATTGCCAGAATGATTGGACCAATTCACAAGACCACTAACAGTATGGTAGTATACCTTTAGCCCCTTCAACATTGACCATTTCCATTTTTTAATCATCTTTAAATGGGTATGAGGTAAAACCTCAGAATTGGTTTTATTTGCATTTCTTTTATCAAGTGCTTTGGATCAAACTTGCTTGTGGTTGAACATTTGATTTTTTTTTTTCCTGAAAACCATATCTGGTGACCACTTAAGTATTAGGAAATGGCATATTTGTGACAATTCCTTATGTATCATAAACATCAGTTTATCAGAGATATTATATTCGAATTTTTTTTTCTTACATGACTTCCTCCTAGTCAAGCTGTTTCGATTTTGTGCAAAACCTTTTTATTTTTATGTAATTGAAGTAGTCTACACTATCTTTTATAATATTATCTATTGCTTCGTTGGTTAGGGATGCTTCTCCTTTGCTGTAGTTACAAAAAGTGACTGGGTTTTTTTGTTTTTTAAACAATGTGATCTTTTCTATTTAGGATTTGTATCATGTGGAGCTTTTTGTGCTAAGTGTAAGGTGCTAGTTTAAACTTTATTTCTGCCAAATTGCCTTTCAATTTTCCTGGCAGTTTTTATTCATTAGAGGAGCCTTTCCCCAGTGGTTTGCATTCTTGAACTTTTTGAAAATGGGAATCTTCTCTGCTTATATTCTTTCTAGATCCTAGTTCTTGTGGGCAAGGATTGTTTCACTTTTGGTTTTATAGCCCTAGGGCTTGACAACAATGCCTTACACATAGTAAGTGCTTAATAAATGTTTGTTGATTGATTCTCGAATTAACCTAGGGTTTAAAATATGGAATGAATTACAAAGGGGAGCTTTATGGGTATCCCATTCTTGGCCCAGTATTATCAGAATTTTAAGAATATTAATATGCAAAAAAAAAATATCAAACTAGAAGAAAGACTAAGGCTGAGAAGATGGTATGGTGTTCAGTAAAGCAAGAGCAAGGTAGCAAGTGTTTAGGACGAAGGACACATGGTTCTGGGGAGCCACAATTTAGATGAATATATATGTGGCTAATGGGATTTAGAGCTAGAAAGGACCTTATCTGTCATCTAGTCCAAGGGAGACTAACTTGCCCAGAATCACACAGGTCATCAGGAGCACAACTGGCATTCAACAACTTGGAAGAGTACTGTCATCCTTTTTTATATCTTAGTGATTTCTCTGACTCTGTATATTTGGTTTCCAGAGAAGAAGAAAAGGTCTGCCAGAGATACAGCAAAGTCGCGTATTGTTTTATCTGCATTTGAGGATGTTCTGTTAGAGTACAAGTAAGTCGGACTTTTTTCCTTCTGCACAGTAACAGTGATACTGTCTTCTTTGTCTTCAATAAGAAGTTATAATAATAGGAAGAATAAGTTGTGCTTCTAAGTATGTGATAGTGGAAGATATAGGAGGAGATAGCATCACCAAGGAAGAGTGTGTAGAGAGAAGAAAAGGACTGGGGACAGAAGCTTACTTAGTAAACACTCACCTTATGGGCTGGAGAAGAGTATGAAGAATTATCAAAGGTGATGAAGAAAAGGGAGTGCTTAGAGAGATATGAGACCAGGTTATCTCTGAAGTCAAGAGAAGAGAGCCTCTTCATAACAAGGGTTGGTTAACAGTGTCAAATGGTGCAGAAGTCAAGGAAGAGTTGAGTACGTCAAATCCAAGAGGGCCTTTGAAAGAGCAATTTCAGTAGTCACCGTGGTGGGGTGGAGAGGACCAGAATAACCATTGAGGTCCCTTCCCACTGATTCTCTGAAGGAAACAAGATTATAGTATAGGAAGTTTGAGGAGAGACCCTGGTGAAGTAGTTAGGACTTTTTCAAGAAGCTTTGCTGTGATGGGAGAGGAGACAAAGGGCAGTAATTTGGATTGTATAGAAAGATAATGGGAGACTTAACAATGAAACCTTGAATAATCAGTGGGTCAACGAACAAATCATAGAAACGATTATTAATTCTGTGAAAGAAAAATGGTAATGATGAAGCAACGTCAGAATTTCTAGGATGTAGCTAAAGTACTTCTTGGAGGACACGTACGTACATACATACATACATACATACATACATACATACATA